>NC_087271.1:38035414-38351399 GCF_015220805.1 Pogoniulus pusillus | reverse complement strand
GTTCCAATAGCAACATTTTATTGGGCTCCCCCATAGTAGCACTTGCTGTGCTGCACCCCAGATTATCATAACTGATAGATCCTGGCTCCTAGGGCCCAGCAACAGGTCCCCATCAACACAGTAATGCCAAGGCAGAGAGAATCCCTCTGGAATTCAGATTCTGCTGCTCGTCTTTTTGCAGACCCCACTGGCTGGGAAATGGAAGTGATTTCAGGGCAAGGCAGAGGTTTTGAGCATCTGCTTCAGCCCCGTGGCACCACTGTTGCAGAGCTGGGTGCTGCAGCAACTCCAGGCTAGTAAGAGGACAGGAAATATTTATGGGACTGCCCCAACCAGCCTGAGCCTTGAAACCAGCACAGCCAGTTCCTTAAAGCAAACAAACTGCGTTTCCTGAGCAGTTCCAGCTCCTAAAGCTATAGCACAGACTCTGGTTAACCCCAAAAAGGCCTTTCAGAGGCCAGCTTGGCCTCTGGGAAGTTTTTTCCCTGCACTAGCATGAAGAGATGATGCCATCCTGTGGCTGCTGGGAAACAAGGACTTCCCACACTGAGTTAACAGCAGCTGTCACTTTGATCGTCCTTCCTGGTGAAAGAGGAGACCACAATTAGATGCCCCCTCAGAAACTGCATATGAGGTGTCTCGTTTGCTTTTATCTCTGGAAGACAGAGCTCACACTGCTGAAGAGAATGCTCCCTGCTCTCAGGTATGATTCAGCTTCAGAAGAGGATCGTGGTTTGCCTCTGCGCAGGAAAGCTACTGGCAACAAACACTTGTGCTGCTTTTTAGAGCCTGCACTTACCTTTAGAGTGGCTGTGTGCAATGCTGGTCCTCCAGTTCCCCTTGGTCACCTTTCTCATGGCTGCAGTGTGCCCTTTAACTGAACAACACAGTGAAACTTGTCCTCACCTACAGACAAGTGGGCGACAGGGAGAAATCACTTCACTGCAGTGAAGAACCCTCCTTGGTTTCCTGTGCTCTCCTCTCATGCTCCTAGCACAGAGCCTGCAAAACACTTCAAGTGCAATTTTCCTTTCTCCCCTCCTCCTTCTGCCAGACCAGGGCTTGGGTGCAGCTCAGATGAGCCTTTGGTTGCCCACACACAGCAAGAGGCACAGCTCTGCAAGTACTGTGAAGAATATTGTACCCATGACAAGGCTCAAGCTCCTGTCCTGAGCCAGGGCCCAGCAACCACAGAGCAGTTAACCACAAAGAGATCATGTAGGTCTCCATCCCCACTGAAAGCAGCCCTGCAGAGGTGGATTTGGAAGTGCTGGGGGGAGAAAAGTTGGATATGAGCTATCACTGTGCACACCCAGCCCAGAGCCAGCTGTGTCCTAGGCTGATCAGCAGTGTGGGCAGCAGGACGAGGGCAGGGATTCTGCTCCACTCTGCTGAGACCCCCACCTGCAGTGCTGGGGCCAGCTCTGGAGTTCTCAGCACAGGGGAGACATGGACCTGCTGGAGTGGGGCCAAAGCAAGACCATAGCAATGATGGGAGGGCTGGAAGCCCTCTGCTGTGAGGCCAGGCTGAGAGAGCTGGGGTTGTTCAGCCTGGAGAAGAGAAGGCTCCAGGGAGACCTTCTAGTGGCCTTTCAGTACTTAAAGGAAAGTCTGGTGACAGACTTCTTAGCAGGGCCTGTTGTGATAGGACAAGGGCTGATGGTTTGAAAATAGAAGAGGGAGATTTAGACTAGAGATTAGGAAGAAGTTTTTGACACTGAGGGTGGTAAAACACTGGCCCAGATTGCTTAGAGAGGAGGTCAATACCTCACTCCTGGAAACATTCCAGGTTATATTGGACACAGCTCTGAGCAGCCTGCTCTAGTTGCAGTTGTCTCTGCTGCTCACTGCAGGCTGGTTGGACTAGATGACCTCTGAAGGTCCCTTCCAGACCAAACCTTTCTATGCTTCTATAATCCCTGTTTCAGAGCAGACTCCAAAGACATAACTGGATGTAGCCTGGGTTTAGCCAGGCCCCCTTACTGAAGGCCTGCTCATTGCTCCATGCCATAAAGAAGCCCCTTTTACAAGAGGGATGTGGAGATGCTGGAGTGTGTCCAGAGCAGGGCCAGGAGGATGCTCAGAGGCTGCAGCAGCTCTGCTGTGAGCACAGACTGAAAGAGTTGGGGCTGTGCAGGCTGCAGAAGAGGAGGCTCCCAGGTGACCTTCTTGTGGCCTGCCAGCATCTGAAGGGGGCTACAAAAAAGCTGGGGAGGGACTTTTAGGGAGTGCCAGGACAGGGGGGAATGGAGCAAAGCTGGAGGTGGAGAGATTCAGGCTGGAGGTGAGGAGGAAGTTGTTGAGCATGAGAGTGGTGAGAGGCTGGAATGGGTTGCCCAGGGAGGTGGTTGAGGCCCCATGGCTGGAGGTGTTTCAGGCCAGGCTGGCTGAGGCTGTGGCCAGGCTGCTCTAGGGTAGGGTGTCCCTGGGCATGGCAGGGGGGTTGGAACTGGCTGCTCCTTGTGGTCCCTTCCAACCCTGACTGATTCAGTGATTCTGTGAAATAAGGCTTAGTTTAAGTGGGAAGAAAAGTAATTCTGCCACCCAATGCAAAGAAGCCAGAAGTATTTTTTAAAGCTCCTTTACTGGAAATGTTTTGACTTCCTCCAAAGCCCAGGAAGGATTCCTTAAAATGTACTACTCAGCTTAGCACTGGGATAGCAAAGGCCATTGAGACACAGGACAGTAACCTTCCAATCTGCTCAGACAAGGAAGTCTTTGAGCAAGTATCATTTGGTGAGCTCATACTTCTTCCCTGGCTGTAGCTGGTGGTCCAGAATGTCAATATCTGCTCAGAGAAAGAAAATAAGTTCACCTTTGTGGCTGTGCAGAAAAAAAGAGCTGCCAAGCATGAAGCCATGCACTGGGGCCTGCTGTGAGAGCCTGCAGGATAGGTTTGTGTCTGAGATGCTGGGTTTGGAGGCCACTGAGAAGTGTTATCATTTCAGCAGTGCTAACAGAGATGCTGAAGGCAGCAGGTGGGACAGTGCCACAGAGAGTTTGGTTCATGGTCTGTAAGCAAGCTCTCAAACAAGCAGCAGACAGAGGCAGGTTTGGGATGGTGAGCAGAGCTTGGAGGAGCATAGCCCTTACAATGACCCTCTTTTGGCCTCCACTCTGGAGTGTAAACATTCATCTACTGCTTGTCTCCTCAAGTTTTTCTTTGGGCAGGGAGATAAAAAGAGACTAGCAAAATAGAGAGCTGGATTTTAACCTGGCAAGATGTGATGCTGGAGGATGAGGAAGCCAGGCTGCAGATCTCGCCTGGGTTAACAAGCCTGGCTGCAGCAAATACACAAGTCCCAGCATTTCCTGTCCTGTGCTAAGCAGAGACAGCACAAGTCCAAGGCACTCCTCACCAGCACTGCCTCTGTAATTCCCCACTGACAGCTTGTATCTGCCCCTGCTGGAGGCAATCTGGAAGAAGTCATAGACAGATCTACTGGCTGCCTGCAAACCCATCCAGAGCTCGTAGCAGGCCAGGCTGCTGCTTGTGAGGTTGTGCAGCTTGTCAAGACCTAGAAGAAAACCAAAATAAATCAATTACTCTTAAGAAAGGGGAAGCCTGCTCACCTCTGCAGTCCTAGACTCCTCTCATCCTAGGTCCATTCTGGTAAAATCAGCTATTTCCTGCCTCACTCCTCCTCTGCTGGATGCTCTCACGACATTCTGCCAAGTTTGTGCTGTCTTATCTTATTCTCTGGACAGAGACCACAGCATCAGAAAAAAACAAACAGCTGAAACCAGCACAAGACTGGCTCTAGTGCAACACTGGTTTTTCCCAGAGCATTTAAAGACTCTTGCTCCAAAGATCTTGACCTATTTAGTGCTGGATTCTCTGATTCAGAGAGTTCACCAACACAGCAAGTGGCTGAGTTCTGTGCAGTATCCTGCTCTTTGCATTTTCCCAAATTCAACTTCTTCATCCCTCCTCTCAGGAACACACAAACCTGAAGTGAACCTTCCCAGAATTTTTTTTTGCTCTGGGACTGCTCCAAAGGCCAAAGATGTTGATGGCCTTTGGAAATCTCTCAGTGCTTCATTGGCACTTCTAGAGAAGACATAAAAGCTGAGAGCTTAAGACTGCAGGCTGGAGGAGTTGAGTCAGGATTGAGGTGGTCCTACAAAGCTCATCTTCAGTTCCTCACTGGTCACACCCATGTACTGTACCAAGCCAGAATTCCCCAGTGGGATCTCCAAGGCCTTCCACATAATTTTTCCAGTGCTTGCACAAATCCACCTGGCCAGTGCTCCTCTCCTCTGAAACACCTGCAAAGAAAGGACAGGTTGAGGACAGACAAGGAGGATGGGGCTGAGAAGTGCTCATGCTGGTTGGCAGCTCTAGCTGAAGGTAACACTGCACCCAAGCAGGGCACAGACAGGAACCCATTTCCACTCTGACTGCACACAAGCACTGGGGCAGGTACTAGTTGTGCACATTTTACAGTTTACTTTCCTCACATGCCCACAGACAGCATGAACATGAAAGCTGATCTAAACAGACAAAACCAGCTTGGAGATAATAGAATCATAGAATCAACCAGGTTGGAAGAGATCTCCAAGCTCAGCCAGTCTAACCTAGCACCCAGCCCTGGCCAAGCAACCAGAACATGGCACTAAGTGCCCCTTCCAGGCTTTTCTTGAACACCTGCAGGGACAGTGACTCCAGCACCTCCCTGGGCAGCCCATTCCAATGCCTCAACACTTTTTTCAGTGAAGAAAATTATCCTAATGTCGAGTCTAAGCCTCTATTGGTACAATTTCAGACCTTGTTCTCTCGTCTTATCACTTTATACTACAGAGAAGAGAGTGACCCCAACCTCACTCAGGGAGTTGTAGAGAGCAATGACATTTCCCTTCATCCTCCTCTTCTCCAGATTGAGCAATCCCAGTTCTCTCAGCTGCTCCCCACCAGACCTGTTCTCCAGACATTGTCCCTCTTACAGCGTAGGGCCCAAAACTGAACACAGCATTTGAGGTGCAGCTTTGCCAGTAGAGAAAAAGAGCCTCAGGTAAGACAAGCACCCACTCCACTTGATTATAGTGATAAAAAAACCCAAAGAGGAGTAAGGAATCACTCACTCTCCATCCATGGTGATGTCACAGTGCACCTGCAGTGGCCTGCTGCCAGCCTTGTTCAGGTACATGGGGGTACCACTGGAGGTATTCCCATTCCGCTGCCTCTGGCTGCAGTCTGCAGGGTATGGGAAGAGAAGGCCAACTGTGGGACCAGAGGGGCAGAACTTCACATCAGCAGAGCAGACCATGGAGCTGGAGAAGGCATTTCACATCCTCAGGAATCACCTAAGGACAACAGGACTGGAAGAGAAGCAAAGAAAGCAGGAGCTCCCACTGTGCACTCCCAGAGCACCTAGCTGCATCAGCAGGTTGCTGCTGGCAGCCTTCCCCACAGACAGGGAGCTGGCACGTGGATGGGGTCCCCACAGGCTGCAGTCTTGAGTCTCAGCAAGAGCAAGAAGAGTGTGTCTCTGTAAAGGTGAGAGCACCAGTGACCAGGGACTTCCATTTCTCTGCCTTTCACACTTTGCCCATAGCTGGCAAGCTTTGTGGGCACTGGCACAGTAGAGGAGGCTCCCACAGCAAGCTGGGGAGAGATTTTGTTTCATTTGCTGCCATTTAAGTGTCCATTTCCCAACCTGGGCAGCTACCCAGCACCACCAGAATATTTAAACAGCTGTGCCCTAGGATGGTGCAGAGAGATCTCCAGCATATCATCATCTCTCCTGCCCACTGGCAGCTCACCAGCAGGCCTTGCCCCATATTTGGCCAGCAAGGTTTGCCAGCAGCACAATCTCCACTCACACTATGCCACTGTGTTTCCAAGCCTCCAGATGGTGGGGCTGAAAAGGGACACCCAGCCAGGAGACATCACTGGTTTGCTAGATGGTTTGCTTACAGTCACATAGTGCCCCAGTGCATCTGTAGAACGTGAGCTCCATCTCTGACCTCCACCAGTAAGCACAAGAGCTGCAAAGCACAGGCAGCAAAACACCAAAGGCCAATTCCTACCTGTTGAGAAGGTACTTTCTGTCTTTCTGCTCTGGTGCTCTCCCTGATAGGCCATCACAAAGACAGTATCCTCTACTCCTTGCTCCAATCCTTCCAGCACAAACTGTTGCTCGCCAGGACCCAGCTGTACCTCCTGCCAAATAAAACAGATCAAAGGTTGAGCCAGCTCTGAACAGCATTTAGCTTTTCTAGATCACACTGTCTCATACTCCATACAGATTTCTGGCCCTCTCTTGCCAAGCTTAGACAGGCACAATCGCTGCATACCCTTGAAAAATGGAGCTCACCTCCTCAGAAGGAAGATCTGGGGTAAGGTCTCAAACACTGAAGCAAACCTACCCCTGGTGAGTTCTGCCCTTCCGAGTAGTCAGTTAGAAAAGTGGTGAAGCAAAGATGTTTGCTGCATTTGGAGATCTGTTGGGGTGCTAGTTTGAGGGACCTGGGGCTGTTTAGCCTGGAGAGAAGAAGGCTGAGAGGGGATTTAATCAATGTTTGTAAACACCTGAGGGCTGCTCAGGAATGGGGGGGACAGGCTCTGCTCACTGCTCCCTGGGACAGGACAAGCAGCAATGGGTGTAAGTTGCAGCACAGGAGGTTCCAGCTCAACACAAGGGGGAACTTCTTTCCTGTAAGGGTCCCAGAGCACTGGCACAGGCTGCCCAGAGAGGTTGTGGAGTCTCCTTCTCTGGAGACTTTCAGGGCCTGTCTGGATGTGTTCCTCTGTGATCTGTGCTAGATTATGTGGTCCTGCTGTGGCAGGGGGGTGGGACTGGATGATCTCCTTGGGTCCCTTCCAACCCCTAACATCCTGTGATGCTGTGATGCAAAACCCTCCTCCGAATTGCTCCTCACATGCATAGCTCCCGCTGGACAGGAGAGGGAGCTAAAGGGTACCAAATCCTCCATGAGACGCAAGGGATGGGGAAGGAGGTCTACAATTTCACACCACAGCACAACAGCTCCCTGCCACAGCCAGTTCTACTCGCCTTGAGCAAGAAAACGTGTGTTCTAACTCAGAACCTGTATTCTTTCAGTAGAGGTGACGTTGCTCTTGAAAACGTAACACACACAAAAGATTGCAGGGGAGTGTTGTGTGCAGGCATTGCAAAAATACCCCTACAGCAACAAAATGAGGGGGGACAGTCTCAAGCTGTGCCAGGGCAGGTCTAGGCTGGATGTTAGGAGGAAGTTGTTGGCAGAGAGAGTGATTGGCATTGGAATGGGCTGCCCAGGGAGGTGGTGGAGTGGCTGTGCCTGGAGGTGTTGAAGCCAAGCCTGGCTGAGGCACTTAGTGCCATGGTCTGGCTGATTGGACAGGGCTAGATGACAGATTGGACTGGATGAGCATGGAGGTCTCTCCCAGCTGGTTTGATTCTGTGATTCTGGGGCATCTACCACCTCTCTATGCAATCTGGGCCAAAGTTTCACCACCCTCAGTGTAAAAAGTTTCACAGGATATTAGGGGTTGGAAGGGACCCAAGGAGATCATTGAGTCCAACCCCCCTGCCAGAGCAGGACCACACAATCTAGCACAGATCACAGAGGAACACATCCAGACAGGCCTTGGAATTCTCCAGGGAAGGAGACTCCACAACCTCTCTGGGGAGCCTGTTCCAGTGCTCTGAACCCTTACAGGAAAGAAGTTCCCCCCTGTGTTGAGCTGGAACCTCTTCTGCTGCAACTCATCTCCAGTGTCAACGATTTGTTGCTCCTTTCTTTCTGCCCACTCTGCAGACCTGTCTGACAGACTCCTCCAAGGTTTCTGCTATTTTGGGTGATGAATCAGAGCTTAGTGGTAGCTTTGCAGTAGCTGCCATTCATCTCTGTCATAGCTCCTAAATTCCAAGGGTTACATAAGAACGTGAGCATGATTACTTGTTATGGCTTTTCTTTTTTCCCCCCTCCTTTTCAAGAGGTTCTGCAGCCCCCATGTCTGTGAAGAAGAGCTTGAAAAGACAAGCCAAGGATGTTCCAAATAACCACAGAGAAGCAGCACAGCCTTGCAATGGCAGTGTGGAGGTTGTAGGGTCTTGTTATTTGAAATCCCTTTTCCTCCAATCATTTACATGCCAACCTGAAGCATGTCAGATCTGATTTGGGATTAGAATCATAGAATCAGCCAGATTGGAAGAGACCTCCAAGATCACCCAGTCCAACCTAGCACCCAGCCCTAACCAATCAACCAGACCATGGCACTAAGTGCCTCATCCAGGCTTTTCTTGAAGACCTCCAGGGACGGTGCCTCCACCACCTCCCTGGGCAGCCCATTCCAATGCCAATCACTCTCTCTGTGAAGAACTTCTTCCTAACATCCAGCCTATACCTACCCTGGCACAACTTGAGACTGTGTCCCCTTGTTCTATTGCTGCTTGCCTGGGAGAAGAGGCCACCCCCCACCTGGCTACAATGCCCCTTCAGGTAGTTGTAGACAGTAATAAGATCACCCCTGAGCCTCCTCTTCTCCAGGCTAAACAGGCCCAGCTCCCTCAGCCTCTCCTCATAGGATTTGTGCTCCAGGCCCCTCACCAGCTTTGTTGCCCTTCTCTGGACATGTTCCAGCACCTCAGCATCTTTCTTGAATTGAGGGGCCCAGAACTGGACACAGCACTCAAGGTGTGGCCTGACCAGTGCTGAGTACAGGGGCAGAAGAACCTCCTTTGTCCTACTGGCCACACTGCTCCTGATGCAGGCCAGGATGCCATTGGCTCTCTTGGCCACCTGGGCACACTGCTGGCTCATCTTCAGCCTGCTATCTATCAGTACCCCCAGGTCCCTTTCCTCCTGGCTGCTCTCCAGCCACTCAGTCCCCAGCCTATAGCGCTGCTTGGGGATTGTTCAGCCTTCAGCTGCTGCACACCCACCCTTTTGTAAGGGAGATGGATTTCAGAGTTTCCAGATAGAATGAGACTTCAAAATTGTTCAAGCTTTCCTTTGCCATATAATAGCTTTAAATCTTGCTGGCAGGCTTCTTTGGAAAGTAACAGGGGAACCACAGAATGGTTTAGGTCGGAAGGGACCTTAGATATCATCTCCTCCAACCTTACAACCCAACTAAGCTGCTCAAGACATAGAATCAGAGAGTCAGCCAGGCTGGAAGAGACCTCCAAGATCATCCAACCCAACCTAGCACCCAGCCCTAGCCAATCAACTAGACCATGGCACTAAGGTTCTCCAGCCACTCTGTCCCCAGCCTGTAGTGCTGCTTGGGGTTGCTGTGGCCAAAGTGCAGAACCCTGCACTTGGCCTTGTTCAGTCTCATCCCATTGGCCTCTGCCCACTTGACTATCCTTGCAGCACAGCACAGGTGATGGAACTCTTCCTTCCATCACACCAGTTGCAAGGTAAGTGCAAATGCCTGGACAATTCATGCCTGAGACATGCAGCAGCGAGGAAGTTTCCAGAAATAAAACAGTCATTTTTCATTACATTTTCAGGACCAGTTGAATGCATCATGCCAAGGAGCAAGTCTCTCTGGGGGGAAATCCACACAGTTCAGAGAATCACAGAATCAGCCAGGTTGGAAGAGACCTCCAAGCTCATCCAGTCCAACCTAGCACCCAGCCCTATCCAGTCAACTAGACCATGGCACTACAAATCATAGAATGAACCAGGTTGGAAGAGATCTCCAAGCTCATCCAGTCCAACCTAGCACCCAGCCCTGGCCAATCAACCAGACATCATCCAGCCTGGCCTTGAACATCCTCAGGGAGAAGGCATCCACAACCTCTCTGGGCAGCCTCCTCCAGTGTCTCACACCCTCATAGTGAAGAGCTTCTTTCTAAGATCCACTCTAACCCTGCTGTCCCTCAGCTTCACACCATTCCCCCTTTGTCCTATTGTTAGACACCTACAAAAAGTCCCTCTCCAAGCTTCCTGAAGGATCCCTTCAGGCACTGAAGGCAGCTCCAAGGGATGACAGTTGCCAAACTTAGAGTACTGGAAAACAATTGGGAACACTTTGCTTGGCAACAGGCACAGTTATATCAGATTTTTATACCTTGAATGTCCAGACTTCTGTAACTATAACCTGCAGTCAGTTCTACAGTGAATTAGAACCATTAGGAGAGTTCATGTTGGTGCCTGGAGCCACAACCCTCACAGGGCAGTGATGAAATACAGGGAGAGTTCATAGAAGCTGCACAGAGAAATAAAGGCAGACTCCTATGAACTTCTAAGGGTTTGGAGGCAGCAGTAATTCAACAGTTTCCAGATCTGCTTTACCATTCAGGCCTGGAATGGCTAGGCTCCTTGTAACAGGAAAATCACAGTCAAGGAACAGTAGAACCTGCCAGGCCTTCTAAGCTGAATCATTGGCTTGATTTAATTGGAAAAGCCCTTTAAGATCATCAAGTTCAACCATTATCTAACTCTACCAAGGCTAGTGCTAAATCATGCCCCCCAGCACCACATCTCTGCATCTTTTAAACACCTCCAGGGATGGGAATTCAACCACCTGCCTGGGGAGCCTGTTCCAGTGTCTGAGAATCCTTTCAGTGAAAAAGCTTCTTCTAATGTCCAACCTAAACCTCCCCTGGTGCAACCTGAGGCCATCTTCTCTTGTCCTATCACTTGTTACCTGGGAGAAGAGACTGACTCCAACCTGGCTCATATACCCACACAGGGAGGTGTAGAGAGATGACAGGCTCACAGGATGTTAGGGGTTGGAAGGGACCCAAGGAGAGCATCGAGTCCAACCCCCCTGCCACAGCAGGACCACACAATCTAGCACAGATCACAGAGGAACACATCCAGACAGGCCTGGAAAGTCTCCAGAGAAGGAGATTCCACAACCTCTCTGGGCAGCCTGTGCCAGTGCTCTGGGACCCTTACAGCAAAGAAGTTCCCCCTTGTGTTGAGCTGGAACCTCCTGTGCTGCAGCTTACACCCACTGCTCCTTGTCCTATCCCAGGGAGCAGTGAGCAGAGCCTGTCCCCACATCCTGGCAGCCTTCAGATACTTATAAACATTTATCAAATCCCCTCTCAGTCTTCTCCAGGCTAAACAGCCCCAGGTCCCTCAGCCTCTCCTCATCAGCCATGCCCTCCAGATCTCCTCTCAGCCTCATTTTCCCCAGGCTGAACAATTCCAGTAGCCTCAGCTGCTTCTCAGAAGAGCAGCTTTGTTCTCCAAGGCCTCCAGACTCCATTCTGATCAAACTAAGCATGTAGTTGGAGCAGAAGTCAGATGAAAGATGCATCTGTGTTCTCCTCTAGCTAGAGATGACTACATCTGAGTTAGGCTCTGTGACAAGATGAAGTAATCCAAAGCTTCAAGCTCTAAGTGCCATGATGAAGCTAAAGTTTGTTCAGTCATTTCACATGTAAGGGGCAAAGACTCAAGCTACTACAGGAATGCCAGGGCTCTGCCACTGTGTAGCCCACTGGACAAGCACAACTTCACCTCCATGGGGCAGGTGTAGAGTGGGCTGGGGCTAACAGCCCATAGCAGAAATGCAGGCCTGGCAGTGGTGTACTAATCTGCTCCCCTCTGTCCAACTGTTCAAGTTGGTGAGCAGAAAAACAATGTTGGAGCCAAGCAATACAGGAAGGAAGAAGAACTTGTCCTCTTCCTTATTGCTCCTGGCCTCAGAGGCCAGATAAAGCAGCAGTAGTAAATAGCTGTGAGGCAGTCAGCAGCAGCTGCCCAAAGGGTCCATGAGCAAGGGCCATACCCAGACCACAGATTGTGTTATGTGAGGTCATCTTGTCAGTGATCTACCTAGGGAAGTCATGAATAAGAAAACATTGTGTTGCTGCTGGACCTAGGTCCAGGTCTGTGCTTGTTCAAGACTTGTTATTAAGTACAGAAGCCATCTGACTACACTCATCCTGTGTCTGGCTTGAGCCATTCCTAAAGTTAAGCTTAGGTGAAGTTACTGGAGGTTTAAAAACCAAGACAAAAGACTGGGCTTGGGCCAGTGGTTAAGAGACAGTGTAGAGAAGCTTAAACAGGATATAAGCAGGCCTGGCTGCAGGTCATACATGAATAAGTGGCCAAGGAGCACCTTTTGTGTTGTGATCTTGACACATCTGTCCCTGAACCCTGTAGTAACATCACTATGATAAAAGAAACTTCCACCTACCAGTCCTACCACTCCCTGAGGATGGTTCCCCCTCCACATCATCTTTCACAGGTATGACAGTGACTTCATACTCTGTGCCAGGTTTCAGACCCACAAAGAGCAAGAGGGAGCATTACCAACATAGAATCAACCAGGTTGGAAGAGACCAACAAGATCATTCAGTCCAACCTAGCACCCAGCCCTGGGCAATCAATCACACCATGCCACTAAGTGCCTCAGCCAGGCTTTGGCTTTGCTTCAACACCTCCAGGCACAGTGACTCCACCACCTCCCTGGGCAGCCCATTCCAATGCCAATCACTCTCTCAGAATCTACAGAAAACAAGGACAGAAAATAGCAACTGAGGCTGGGGGGGAAAAGTGCTCTCCAGAGCTCAGGCAGGGTGTTACAAACCTGCAAAGCCAAACAATTTGCTCCATTTGTTTGAATCTAACATAAGAGATCTACAGTTTCTGACTCTGAAGGAAAATACTGCCTGTTCCTGCCTGTACTTGCTTCTAGAAACTGGGGCTCACTGGTAAATCCCTTCTTTGCAGGATGAAGTGTGATGTTGTACATGGAGCCAGAGCAGAGACCCACAATCTCATAGCTGAGTTGCTCTTTGGGCACACAGACTTGTTTCACTCATGTCTCATTGCATGATGGATAATAGCTAATGAGGTAATTATCCACATCAATCATCAGGTCCCAGCTGACAGCCAGAGAAATCCCTGTGGAGTTCAGCAGCTGCAGGTTCTGAGAAGCAAGCATTAGAAGAGACAAAGCAAACACTGCAGTGAGGGACAAGAAATGTTTTTAAACCTATTCTGAATACAGAAGGAATGCAAAACTTGGAACTCCTCTCTGGAGGTCATCATGGATTTGTCCATTTCTTTCTGTTTGACAGCATATCATTAAATAGAATCATAGAATCAACCAGGTTGGAAGAGACATCCAAGCTCAGCCAGTCCAACCTAGCACCCAGCCCTGCCCAACCAACCAGACCATGGCACTAAGTGCCTCAGCCAGGCTTGGCTTCAACACCTCCAGGCACAGCAACTCCACCACCTCCCTGGGCAGCCCATTCCAATGCCAATCACTCTCTCTGACAACAACTTCCTCCTCACATCCAGCCTAGACCTCCCCTGGAACAGCTTCAGACTCTGTCCCCTTCTTCTGTTGCTGCTTGCCTGGCAGCAGAGCCCAACCCCACCTGGCTACAGCCTCCCTTCAGGGAGCTGCAGACAGCAATGAGCTCTGCCCTGAGCCTCCTCTGCTGCAGGCTGCACACCCCCAGCTCCCTCAGCCTCTCCTCACAGGGCTGTGCTCCAGGCCCCTCACCAGGCTTGTTGCCCTTCTCTGGACACCTTCCAGCACCTCAACATCTCCCTTGAATGGAGGGACCCCAGAACTGGACACAGCACTCAAGCTGTGGCCTGAGCAGTGCTGAGTACAGGGGCTGAAGAACCTCCCTTGTCCTGCTGCCCACACTGCTCCTGAGCCAGCCCAGGATGCCATTAGCTCTGCTGCCCACCTGGGCACTGCTGCCTCAGCTTCAGCCTACTATCCACCAGTAGCCCCAGCTCCCTCTCTGCCTGGCTGCTCTCAGCCACTCTGACCCCAGCCTGTAGTGCTGCTTGGGGTTGTTGTGGCCAAAGTGCAGAAATACAAATAGATACTGCAGTCAGTAACAAATGCAATCATTTCCTGGATGACTCTTTCCAGCTTCTAAACCAACACTGGCACAAGGCAAACCACTCCTAACACCATCCCTTCCAAAGCCAAAGCCTTCTTGTGTCACACTGAGTGATTTCTAAATGCCAGCTGGTAGCCATAACTGCACAACACAGGTTCTCCATGGCAGAGGAAGAAAACTGAGCTTTTATACTTAGGGAAACTTACACCTGCTGCCTGGAGGAGGAAAATCTGCTGCATACAATAAATTTCAGGACACCAACAGCGCCTTAAGCATTTTGCCACAAGACAGCTCATCAGTGTCTTGAAGCAGCCCTTGAAAGCAGTCAATGCAGAACATCTATCAGAAAGCTTATGTGATTTTAATTACAAGTAAAGCACATCACAGACTGATCAAACCAGCTGCATTTCATTAGCAAGGCACTAATCAACAGCAAAAACCTGTAAAAAGGCACATGTCAGCAATGTTAGGTCAGATAACAACCACAGAGCCTCCTCACTTGAAAGGCAGCATTCATTCCCTGGTGTAATTCACAGCTCCCACCAAATTCCACCCTCAATAGGTGCAGTTGATGAAAGCTTTGTGCAAAGTGTGAGAACAGCCATCCTACCTCTCCTAGAGATACAGAAGCTGGAGCTGAATAATCCAGCTGTGCAGGGAAAAAAATAAACAGCCATAGTACCTCTGGTGGGGTTTATCTCTTGTCTAAGCATAGATCAGAAAAGGGTTGTGCCTGATCCACTGAAGAGATGGGGCACAAGAAACCATGCCTGGACTTGACAACCTCCTCCTCTTGCTCTCCAACAGCAGAGGACCTGCAAGCCTAAAGTGAAAGGGTTCATTCCAGGCACAGCACCAACTGCTGAGGTGACTTAGGGAGGACAGGTGGTTGTGGGCTGTGCCAGAGTCCATCTGGTGTTCTGCTCACCCTCATCAATCAACCTCCATCAGGGAGCTTCTCCAGAGACAGGCTGAGCCCTTAATGGCTGAAGCAAGGAGGAAATGAGCAGCACATTTATAGTCTCAGGGCTGAGCTGAGAGCTCACGTGGGGGCTGGTCAAGATCCCTGGGTCTCCTGGGAACAGCAGAGCTCCTCCATTTTATTTTCCAATTTCCTGATCACAGCATCAACTTTCATAGAATCAGTCAGGCTTGGAAGGGACCACAAGGATCATCTAGTTCCAAACTCCCTGCCATGGGCAGGGACACCCTACCCTAGAGCAGCCTGGCCTTAAACACCTCCAGGCATGGGGCCTCAACCACCTCCCTGGGCAACCCATTCCAGGCTCTCACCACTCTCAGGGTGAAACTTTAAGATTTCCTGGTTAAACAAATGTGCTGAGATAGCAAAAAGCTGAGGTTGTGGATGCTCTTGTTTCAGATTGCTGGTTCATTCATCCTCAGATATCCCATGGTGCCAGTAAATGGTGCCAGGGGAAGTATAGGCTGGATGTGAGGAGGAAGTTCTTCACAGAGAGAATGATTTGGCATTGGAATGGGCTGCCCAGGGAGATGGTGGAGTCACCATCCTTGGAGGTGTTCAAGAAAAGCCTGGATGAGGCACTTAGTGCCATGGTCTAGTTGACTGGATAGGGCTGGGTGCTAGGTTGGTCTGGATGATCTTAGAGGTCTCTTCCAACCTGGTTGATTCTATGATTGACTCTATGATTCTAAACAAAGCCCAGAAAGAGTACAGGCCAATACTTGCTGTTCAATGAGACCTTGTTCTTTATTTCTCCTTCAGAAAGAAGTTCAAGACATTAATTAGCATGTTGATAGTGCCTTCCTGTTGTTCAGACATTCCAGTTACCATGGCAATATAGAACAGAATATGTCACTTAAGGATCTGAGACACATAAAATCAGGAAATAATGATAAATAAAAGCAGTGCTCAGTGTAACTCTGCCAGGATGCAGAAATCTAACCCAACTTGGAACAGAGAAGGCAAAATTTGACATCTATGGGAGAGGAGCACTTGGCTACAGATGCTGAGATGGGAATCGCTTGCCTTTGGACTTATAAAGACTTTTAAGGAGTGGAGTGCTCAGAAACAGTGTCAAAAACATATCATATGTATTATGTAGTACTTGCTCAGTGAGAAAACAAAGACCTTTCACACAGCTGCAGGCTTGTATAGGGAAGAAGATCCAAGACTGAACCCACCCAACTCTTTGAGAGAGAATATGTGGGCAGCAGTTCTCTTGGAGAAGTTGCTTTGCTCTGGGAGAAACTCTTCTGCTTGTCAGCTCTGAAAAGGTGCTGCCTTCTGAGCTTCAAATTCCAACAGGAGAGAAAAAGAGGGAGCTTCAAATTCCAACGGGAGAGAGAGAGGAAAAAGAGGGAGCTTCAAATTCCAACGGGAGAGAGAGAGGAAAAAGAGGGAGCTTCAAATTCCAACGGGAGAGAGAGAGGAAAAAGAGGGAGCTTCAAATTCCAACGGGAGAGAGAGAGGAAAAAGAGGGAGCTTCAAATTCCAACGGGAGAGAGAGAGGAAAAAGAGGGAGCTTCAAATTCCAACGGGAGAGAGAGAGGAAAAAGAGGGAGCTTCAAATTCCAACGGGAGAGAACTTCAACAGGAGAGAAGAGCACTAGAGTCAGAGAGAAACATCTTGGCTAGTGTGGAAGGGGTCAGAGTAGTGAAGTTTTGATGCAGAGCTCTTGTTTAGATGAAGAATGTGATCTAACAAATGTGTTAACTGAAAGGTGAGTCTCTCAGCAGACAAATCAAGTGTGCAAAGAGGGATAATGCAGAGCAGAAAATACCTGTAAGGTGACTGCAAACCCTTACTGAGTAATACCTGGTGCTCAATGTGTGGCTGTCACCTCCTTCTCTTTCACAGGGAGCTATGAAAAGACTAGGGCAAGAAGTGCTGTGCTGAGAAGGCAAGGTGACTTCAGGATAGCCTGAAGCATCAACCTGAGGTTAGAGAGAGGTTACAAGTTTTTCAGAACTGAGCAGAGACTGCTGGACAGGCACAGCTCGAGGTCAGCTCAGGCAAATCCTACTGCCTTGAAACAAAGCAGCATAGGGAGAATTTTGCAAGAGTCTCGCTTCAAAGGAAGGTAGGATTTGGAGAATTTGTGTGTCCTTTCTCTCATAGGTGTTCTCAACCCAGCTACTTCATTGGCAAGCAGAGCACACTGCAGCTAACATCACTGTACCTTCTATTGTCTCAGCCTTATGTCAGGAAACAGACTCTGGCTCCCTCTAATCACAGGCTTCATACCCACATTGCTCTCTCCATCTGCTACACACAGGCTTGTGCTACTGTTACCTCTAACTGCATTTCCACCTTTTCCCAATCCAGTTCTTGCCAGAGGGAGTGATTGGCATTGGAATGGGCTGCCCAGGGAGGTGGTGGAGTTGCTGTCCCTGGAAGTGTTGAAGCAAAGCTTAGATGGGGCACCTAGTGCCATGGCCTGGTTGATTGGACAGGGCTGGGTGCTAGGTTGGACTGGATGAGCTTGGAAATCTCTTCCAACCTGGTTGATTCTATGATGCTTCTCCTTCAGGTTAGCTTTTCTGCAGTGTCTGATAAGCAAGATGTACTAATTGCTCACACATTAATTAGAAATTGCTCCTGAATTCCTGCATACTCATTGGAAAATGTAGAGAGGCTTAACAGCATTTGTGTATTTGCTAGGTAGCACAAATATTCATTTTGTGATGAATTACCTAGCTGCCTTCTGTTCAATCACATGCTTCCAGTTTAGGACAGTCAGTCCTCACTGAAGGATTGACTTTCTGTTGTCCCTAAAAGCATAACCATGACCTTCTGCAGAAGCGGATAGAAGATGTGGCCACGGGGAAGCTTTCACACAGACTTCATGGCAAGATTGAAGCTGAAGTGGAAGGCCAGAGAGTTTACAGCCATTCTGCAGGCTGTGGAGTGGGGAAAAAAAAATCCAGCTACTGAAGCAAGTTCAAACTGTTAGCAATTAAAGAAAGGCTGTTGTCTTGCTCTGTCCACGCAGAGCTTGGATGCTTGAGCGTGTCCAGAGAAGGGCAACGAGGCTGGGGAGAGGTCTTGAGCACAGCCCTACGAGGAGAGGCTGAGGGAGCTGGGATTGGTTAGCCTGGAGAAGAGGAGGCTCAGGGGTGACCTTATTGCTGTCTACAACTACCTGAAGGGTGGTTGTGGCCAGGAGGAGGTTGCTCTCTTCTCTCAGGTGGCCAGCACCAGAACAAGAGGACACAGCCTCAAGCTATGCCAGGGGAAATTTAGGCTGGAGGTGAGGAGAAAGTTCTTCACTGAGAGAGTCATTGGACACTGGAATGGGCTGCCCGGGGAGGTGGTGGAGTCGCCGTCCCTGGAGCTGTTCAAGGCAGGACTGGACGTGGCACTTGGTGCCATGGTCTGGCCTTGAGCTCTGTGGTAAAGGGTTGGACTTGATGATCTGTGAGGTCTCTTCCAACCTTGATGATACTGTGATTAGTGACATTTCCAGGGTAATACACAACTTCCCCTAGCAAAGAATTACCTGCAATTACCTCATAGCTCAAAAAATGTTATGACTCCTCTATTTGACCAATTTTACTTCTCCAGTGAAAGATGTTTTTAGTGTAATCAAAAAGTACTTTCATTGTGGAAATAAAATAGTGACATGTTTCATACAGTGAAGAACTTCCACTTGGTGAAACACTGCACTAGAAGGCACAGGAAGAGTTTTGGATGAGAAGATACTAAATGGTTAGAGAGGGCATTTGTACAAGCAATTAAATTCCAGCACATTCTCAGGAGAAGAGGCAGAGCTTTTACAACAACTGCCACAGACAAATTAGAGACTAAAATGGAAGTTACTGGGAAGAAGCAGTCTAAAATAATTACCTTCCAGGTTAAAGCTTAGCTCCATTCAAGCCACAGTTCCTGCCTACTTTACAGCAGATATGAGGGGACACCCTGGGAAAGCTTTAAGCCTTTCAAGCTGGAGTGACATTAAATACTGCCAGACATTTTGCCCCAGTAATACATATCCACAACACAGGCTTACTGAGGTTTGTGTAAGCCTTTCAAAACCCCAGAGGGTATCTGCTGTGGTAAGTCAGAGAAAAAAAACTGGCTGGGCTTTTTTAATCAGAGCAAACAACAAAAATCTCAAAGGAAATAAAAAGACTTCTTTTTTTTCTTACCTTTCAAGTACTTTCAGCTGTCTGGTTCAGAGCCCTTCTGACATGAGAGCAACTCAGCAAAATAATTTTCAGCAAGGTAAATTGAACAAGCTGAAATCTTAGAATCATAGAATCAACCAGGTTGGAAGAGACCTCCAAGATCATCCAGGCCAACCTAGCACCCAGCCCTGGCCAATCAACCAGACCATGGCACTAAGTGCCTCAGCCAGGCTTGGCTTCAACACCTCCAGGCACAGCAACTCCACCACCTCCCTGGGCAGCCCATTCCAATGCCAATCACTCTCTCTGCCAGGAACTTCCTCCTCACATCCAGCCTAGACCTCCCCTGGCACAGCTTCAGACTCTGTCCCCTTCTTCTGTTGCTGCTTGCCTGGCAGCAGAGCCCAACCCCACCTGGCTACAGCCTCCCTGCAGGTAGCTGCAGACAGCAATGAGCTCTGCCCTGAGCCTCCTCTGCTGCAGGCTGCACACCCCCAGCTCCCTCAGCCTCTCCTCACAGGGCTGTGCTCCAGGCCCCTCCCCAGCCTTGCTGCCCTTCTCTGGACACCTTCCAGCACCTCAACATCTCTCTTGAATTGAGGAGCCCAGAACTGGACACAGCACTCAAGGGGTGGCCTGAGCAGTGCTGAGCACAGGGGCACAAGAACCTCCCTTGTCCTGCTGCCCACACTGCTCCTGAGCCAGCCCAGGATGCCATTGGCTCTGCTGCCTACCTGGGCACTGCTGCCTCATCTTCAGCTACTATCTACCAGAACCCCCAGCTCCCTTTCTTCCTGGTTGATCTCCAGCCTCACTACTACCAAAATCCTCCCCTCTTCCCACTCCAGTTGCATTGCATCAGCTATCCCTGCAGTGAATTTAAGTACCCATGGACCAGATGAGAAGAACCAATAGAGGCCTTGAGGTTTTTTCCCCTGCCTCAAACCGTGTCAAGCTTAGCAACAATTCCCTTACTCCCTTACAGACCTCCAAACCAGCATTTCCTGTGAGTCATCCTAGATGATATTTGTTATCCTTTTCAACCCTGTCTGATTCTATGATCTAACAAACACAGGGAGCCCAAGAGAAAGTGGAAAAATATATTGGAGAGATGAATGTTTGCTCTCACATCCCATCCAAATCCCCTTTGATCACCTCCAGCTCCCTACTTCACTTGCTTTGTTGATAACTCTACAGATAGATTTTGTCAGCTGGAAAGATGAAGGAAAAAAACCAACAGCAAATTACAAACAATAACACCAGGGAGCAAAGCTTGAAAGTCTCTCCCTGCAGACACCAGAAACCTACTTCCAGAGCAGTCCTGCCTCAGACACACCACATCCCTGGGAAACACAGGCATGGACAGAATGAGTTTTGAAGGGGATACTCACAGAAGGGTTACAGGTTGCACAGGCTGATCCCTTTCTGCTGCTGCAGTTTCCCCTCCCTAAACAGATCCTCTCACAGGTTTAGTTGTTTTGGTCTCTAAGAGCATGAAAGGAGCACAGAGAGATGGGAAATGAGGCCAGTGATATGTTTCACCTCTCTGGCTCAGGAGAGCCATCTGAAGCAAGGAGAATTGAAAACAGCTGTCCATCCGTGCCAGTTTAATGCTCTGTGTAACAGGTGCTAGTAGTTTTAGCTTGGCACACCCACAACAGGAAAGCCTTCAGAGTAGTTAATACACCTGGGCTAGCAAGGCAGCCAGGAACTGCACAGTCTGTGGAGAATTAACCACTAAATCAACACCAAAATTAATCTCTTTCCACTAATCACCATCAGCCCAGGTGGGTGAGTTAATATGGATTCTGTGCCTGCTGACTTTAGCATGGATAGCAAAAGCAATGCCAAAATCACCACTAAACCACGTCTCCAGGCACGGGGACTCCACCACTGCCCTGGGTAGCCTCTTCCAGGGCTTGACAACCCTTTGGGGGAAGAAATTGTTCCCAATGTTCAACCTAAACCTCCCTTGGTGCAACTCAAGGATGTTTCCTCTTATCCTATTGCTTGTGACTTGGAAGAAACCCACAAAGCCTCACCTGGCTCCAATCTCCATTCAGGGAGTGGCAGAGTGTGAGATGGAGAACAGGAGGCTCAGGGCAGAGCTCATTGCTCTCTACAACTCCCTGCAGGGAGGCTGTAGCCAGGTGGGGTTGGGTTCTTCTGCCAGGCAAGCAGCACCAGAAGAAGGGGACAGAGTCTCAAGTTGTGGCAGGGGAGGTCTAGGCTGGATATTGACAAGAAAGTAAAGAAACTCCTACAAAACTAGGAAAAAAGTCATTCTCGGGTGGGTGGCGATGGAAAAAGGTGCCCAGGGAGGTGGTGGACTCACTGCCCCTGGAGGTGTTCAAGACATGTGTGGCAATGGCACTTGGGGACGTGCTTTAATGGCCCCTGTGGTGTTGGGTCGATGGTTGGAGTCGAGGATCTTAGAGGTGTTTTCCAAACAATTCCGGGATGGAGGAAAGCAGCTGGCAGAGCACCGAGTGCAAGCAACGGCAGACCTACAGCACAAACGAGCCCTTCTGGACCCTACAAGGCAGAGTCGTGCTCCTTTCAGTGCACCCAGAGGCAGACCTGGAGGCTTGCATGGAAGCTGCCAGCTCCCTCTAATGCAGGGGGGCTCAAACGTTTTAAACAGGGGGGCAGACACTGTCCCTCAGACTATAGTTTGTCAGGCGCCGGACTATAGTTTGGTTCCAGCCCATCAGTGTCAGGGGCAGGACTATAGTTTGGTTCCAGCCCAGCAGTGTCAGGGGCAGGACTATAGTTTGGTTCCAGCCCAGCAGTGTCAGGGGCAGGACTATAGTTTAGTTCCAGCCCAGTAGTGTCAGGGCAGGACTATAGTTTGGTTCCAGCCCAGCAGTGTCAGGCGCCAGACTATAGTTTGGTTCCAGCCCAGCAGTGTCAGGGGCAGGACTATAGTTTGGTTCCAGCCCAGCAGTGTCAGGGCAGGACTATAGTTTGGTTCCAGCCCAGCAGTGTCAGGGCAGGACTATAGTTTGGTTCCAGCCCAGCAGTGTCAGGGGCAGGACTATAGTTTGGTTCCAGCCCAGTAGTGTCGGGGACCAGACTATAGTTTGGTTCCAGCCCAGCAGTGTCGGGGACCAGACTATAGTTTGGTTCCAGCCCAGCAGTGTCAGGGGCAGGACTATAGTTTGGTTCCAGCCCAGCAGTGTCAGGGGCAGGACTATAGTTTGGTTCCAGCCCAGCAGTGTCAGGGGCAGGACTATAGTTTGGTTCCAGCCCAGCAGTGTCAGGGGCAGGACTATAGTTTGGTTCCAGCCCAGTAGTGTCGGGGACCAGACTATAGTTTGGTTCCAGCCCAGCAGTGTCGGGGACCAGACTATAGTTTGGTTCCAGCCCAGCAGTGTCAGGGGCAGGACTATAGTTTGGTTCCAGCCCAGTAGTGTCAGGGCAGGACTATAGTTTGGTTCCAGCCCAGCAGTGTCAGGGGCAGGACTATAGTTTGGTTCCAGCCCAGCAGTGTCAGGGCAGGACTATAGTTTGGTTCCAGCCCAGCAGTGTCAGGGCAGGACTATAGTTTGGTTCCAGCCCAGCAGTGTCAGGGGCAGGACTATAGTTTGGTTCCAGCCCAGCAGTGTCGGGGACCAGACTATAGTTTGGTTCCAGCCCAGCAGTGTCGGGGACCAGACTATAGTTTGGTTCCAGCGCAGCAGTGTCGGGGACCAGACTATAGTTTGGCTCCAGCGCAGTCCCGGCGGGCGCTCGGGACGCCGGCGAGCAGATGAAGCGGCAGGAAGCGGCTGCCTGGCTTCCGCCCCCAGCCCCGGGCGGAGTGGGGGCAAGGGGGCTCTGCAAATGCCGGCGCCCGGATTGAGGACCCTGGCGGGGCCGTAGTTTGAGGACCCCTGCTCTAATGTCGGACAGCGCCAGAGAGGCTGGCGGCAGCAGCACCAGAGTCTACAGCGCAGCCCTCTGTGCCGGTTTGCTCTCTGGCCGCAGAAGCACAGGCAAACAGCGCATCGGCACAGCGGGCGGACGCGGGCAGCACAGCCCCGCCTGGACGCAGGCAGCACAGCCCCGCCTGGACGCAGGCAGCACAGCCCCGCCCGGCACCGGCATCCCCTCCCCTGCGGCAGCTTCCTCTTGGCGCCAGGCTCCGGCGCATGCGCGGCCCTGCCGAGGCGATGGCGGCCGCCGCGCTGGGCTGGGCGCTGCGGGCCGCTCGGCAGGTCAGCCCGGCTCCTTCCGTGCCCTCTTCCCCTGCAAGGCCGTGTCCCGCTTGGCTAAGGAGCCAGGGAGTGAGCGCGGCCCTGCGAGGGGGCTGTGGGACTTAGGAGGCCGCAGGGTGCTTGGCCCCGCGGCAAGGGCAGCGCGGGTGCGGGGGTCGCTGCCGGTTGTCTCGGCTCCCGTATCCTAAAGGCCTCGCTGGCCTCTGGGTGCTAAGCCGAGTCACGCTACAGGCTCCTTGGGCGGCAGCTGCGCCGCGAAGAAGCCGCAGAGCTGCTGAGGGGCCTGGAAAACAAGTGTTGTGAGGGGACTGGAGAAGCGGGGGATGAGGGACACGTTTCCCTGGCAGGAGGTTGTAGCGAGGTGGGGGTCGGTCTCCCTCTTGACAAAGAGGCCTTTATGGAAGTAATTCGTGCTTGGTCTTGCCTACACTTCGGCAAACTAGGTGCAGCAAGTGGGGATTACAAACTTAGCTGTTTTAATTAGGTTCTCCCCATGTCCTGCACGAGGCAAGTGCGGGGCTACTACGTGGACTGGAGGATGCTGCGGGACGTCAAGAGAAGGAAGATGGCCTACGAGTATGCAGACCAGAGGCTGCGGATCAATGCCATCCGGAAGAACACCATCCTGCCCAAGGAGCTCCAGGTACTGGCCACACGCCCTGCACTGGAGACCCAGGCAGGAGCCCACACAGAATCATAGAATGATCTGCGCTGGAAGAGACCCCAAAGGTCTTGTCCAACCCCCCCTGCAGTCAGCAAGGGCATCCTCAACTAGATCAGGTTGCCCAGAGCCCTCTTGAGCCTCACCTTGAATATCTGTAGGGATGGGGCTTCAACTACCTCCCTGGGCAACCTGTTCCAGTGTTCCACCACCCTCATAGTAAAGAATCTGTTCCTAATATCCAATCTAAAATCTGCACTTCTCTAGTTTGAAGCCACTCCCCCTTGTCCTGTCACTACAGGCCTTTGTAAACAGTCTCTCTCCATCATTCTTATAGGGCTCCTTCAGGTACTGGAAGGTAGCTATTAGGTCTCCCTGGAGCCTTCTCCAGGATGAACAACCCTAGTTCCCTCAGCCTGTCATCACAGCAGAGGTGGTCCAACTCTCACATCATTTTTGTGGTACTCTGGACCTGCTCCATCAGGTCCATGTCCTTCCTATATTGTTGGCTTCAGGCCTGTGCACAGTACTTTAAGGTGAGATCCCACCAGAGCAAAGTGACAGAATCCCCTCTCTGGATCTGCTGGCAGCACATCTTCTGATGCAGCCCAGGATGCCATTGGCCTTCTGGGCTGCAAGCACACACTGCCTGCTCACGTCCAGCTTCTCATCCATCAGAACCTCCTAGTCTTTTTCCACAGGGCTGCATTCTATCACCTCCTCCTCCAGTCTGTATTGACAGAGAGGATTATTCTGGCCCACATTTTTACCACTGTGATGCATGCTGGGCTACAGAGGAAGCTTTACATGGCCCAGTGGCCATGCCTGGTTATGAGCACTTGTATTTCCATAACTCATGAACACAGAATCTTGTATTGCATAGTTACTGCCAGCACCCAGTATCTTCAGAGCCTCTGCCTTTTAGGGGTGTATTCACCTGACTAGGGGTGGCTGTGTTGGGTTCTCTGGTATTTAAACCAGTGCTGCTCTTGTAAGCAGTATATGTAACCCTGCATAGGAAGTTGGCTCGCGGTCTTCTCACAACTGTGATTAAAATTCATAAAGCTGTTTTCCTTCTTTCTGATGATACAGAAAATTGTATGGTTACTTTTATCATTTCCTCAATAAACTTCAGAAGTTTTTGCATACTTAAAAAACATGGGAGCTTGATTCAGCTAAACCCAACAATTTATTCAATTAGAAGTGCTTAATTTTACTCCTTTCCTGAGCTATACAAGCATAGAAAAGCTGCAGCATCTATGGGTGTCTTAAAAATGCACATATTCACTGCCTTGCTGTCAGCCTTCCTTATTATCCATTGTAAGCATTTGCAGGTGTCAGAAATACTCCTATGCCTATTTGATTTGGCCATGCCTAGTTGTGGTGAGATCTTTCCATGCTTAAATATCCTGTGAGGAAAGTGTATGAATCTGCCTTTTTATATAGACTTTACTATTCTCTTAGCAAGTCTAGTCTGCTGGATGTCCTTAAAAGACAGAAAGAAGAACATAAAAAGGCTGCAGCTCACCTTGCTTTTGGTGTTCCTCAACTGCTTTTGTAACTTGTTGACATCACTAAGTCATAGCAACAATTAGAATGAAGACTCCAGGAAAACGATTTTATCCTTCCCTACAAAATGTTATTTGGGCTCCAAACTTAGAGTCTTAAAATGAAAAGCACAGGCTACTTTCTGGACAAAATACAGGAATTAAATAGGTCACAAAAATCCTGCAAGTATTTGTCTGTACTAGTTAGAGTGTATAGGTAAAGCTATAGACACAGACAAGATGCACAACTGGACAAACCCAGTAACTGAAACACTTTCTAAAGACAAGAAGTCCTACTGACTTTGCCAATACTAGTTGAAAGTCATATTGCAGCTGCCTTGAAGTCAAACACCCCTTTAGAAGACAACCTTATACAATTGCTTTGCACCCTGGTAACATCATTTTTGTACAGACCTCCTTTTAACCACCAGGTGTGACTTCCTGCTGTGACTGAACTCAGGATTCTTTGAGCCCTTCCATCCTTCAGAAAACAGCATACTAAGAATGCTGCAGTTAGGGATGCTTGCCTGGACTCTTCCTTTTTGCCTTAACTTGTTCTTCCAGCATTTCAGTTGCTGCTACCTGGTGCTCCCTGAAAACAGTCCAGTTCTTTTTCTACATGGACCTTTCTTAAGCTTTCTCAATCAGAAGACACTGTCACCCTTGTGCTATAATTCCTTCTGAAGTACATCACAGGAGATGGCTTTTAGTGACAAAGCTGTTACCTGGGAACATAAGTTCAGCTGGTCTTCAAGGATTAGCCCACTGCAACAAGGAGAAAGACAAACAGATTTTAACTAACTATAATTCACGTCTTGAAGTCGTTCAGCCTGTAATACACTTAAGTTTTGTGTCTCTTAAAGGACTAACCCATTCTGCCCCCAAAGACAAGCAGATTTTTGACTTTGTAACTAGAGTTATGGGCTTGAGATTGTTTAGCCTGTGTAGTAAGGTTAAGTTTAGGGTGTTTGTGTTAGGTTGCCCACAAAGTCAAGTGAAGATGGGCACAAGTTCCCTGTGAAACAGCAAAGCGTACTGGTGAGGCTGCAGAGCACCTTGTGGTATTACCTACTCTACATCTAGATTTTGAGGTCTAGCAATAACCCCCCCCCTCAAAATCTGGGCAACCCAGATAAACTCTTATGCTGTGGTCTCCTGTTTCAGGAAGTGGCTGACAAGGAGATTGCTGCCTTACCCCGGGACAGCTGCCCTGTGAGGATCCGAAATCGGTGTGTGGTGACCTCCCGCCCTCGCGGAGTGAAGCGGCGCTGGAGGCTCAGCAGAATCGTTTTCCGCCATTTCGCTGACCATGCTCAGATGTCTGGCATACAGAGAGCAATGTGGTAGATGTGCCTTCAGGTAGAAGCACAAACCAGGCCCAGTTTGTGCCTTTGGATAATTAAAATAAGATTCCTGTCTGTGAGTCCTGCATCAGTATCAGACCAACAAGGGAAGGATGAAAATCCTTGCTGATTCGTCGGCTTTCTGGATTGCGATTGCTGTCATTGACAAGCAGCAGCATAATTGCACTAAATTGATCTGCATGAGAGGCAGCTTGATTTTGAAGGGAAGAAGTCACAACGTGATGGTTGCAGATTTAAGCTGAGGTTTGTGATCTGGGCAGTGTGAGAAATAAAGACATACAGCACAAGGCTTGTTTAAGAAGTTTTTTTGCCACCATAGGGTAAGTTCACCATGGTCATTTGGGTAAAAGCATAAATGTACAACAGGGCAAAGTGGTCTTCTGCCATGAACAAGGGTGATCATGAAGAGATAATAAAACATGGCCTCAAGTTTAGATACTTGCTATACAGACTTAATATTAACAAGCAAAGTGGAGAGAGGACCTACAAGAAACTACAGCGTGCTAATATTTCTCTCCTATAGTGCAGTGCTCTAGGAACAAGGTAATAAGTCCTAGCCCAGACCATAATGAGAGTGATGGCTTCCTTAATTTGTAAGGTAACATCAAACAACTCTGTCCTTGGGAGACACAAGAAGGAAGCAGGAAGGAAACAGTAAACAGGCTTGCTGCTAAGCTCACATTTTCCCTCTTCTTCAAAGCAGGGCACTAAATGGGGAATGGTTGCTCCATCCTCTCCCTAGCAGTGGGGTTGAAAGCCTGCAATAAACAGAACAAGTAATGAAGCCACGCAGGCAGCAAATCAACAGCAACCCACCACTCCCAGCAGAGTAAATTTTGAAGTGTAAGCTGTTGCAATACACTTCTTACTCCTAGCTTAAAACTCTCAATAGGAAGAAGTAGAGTTTGTCTCTTTTCCTCATACACCGCTAGAGCCAGGGTAAACTGACTCTCCTGTGACATGCCACCTCAAAGACACCCCAAAAGAGGTCACAGCAAGGGCACTAAAGACCTGTTCTCAAAATTTGTACCAAGTTAAATATCCAGTAATTAGTTTCTGAGAGTAACCACCACATTTTAAAACCACAGGATTAATAGTTGAATAGAAACAGTATGGTGTAAAGTGCATGAGACAGAAGTTCTGCTTTCTTTAGTGTTTCTCCCTCTGTGACATGCTTTAACCCTGCTTTCCCATGTCGCATCAAAACCCACACCCCACATAGTGAGCATGACATCAGCCCCAGCAACCAGTTGAATACAGCTGTCATTTGAAACAGAGGACTTGACTCCTCCTGGTTTAGGCTTCCTTTTCTTTTACATTCTGTTCTCAGCTTCAACTCATCTGAGATACTTCGTCAGGAAGGAGCAAGGATATACCTGTGCTCCACTCTTCAGGAAATGGTGAACCACTTGGACTGAAGGAAATGCTTTATAAGCTATTTTATTTAAAGATTTTCTCCAACCTGAAATGGAAAATGACTGTCTTTGCTTGGAAGAAGGTTGTGTAAACCATGATCTTTGCAGCAGAGCATTATCTCACATGGAAGATCAGTATTAAGGCGGCCCTTAGAGTACTTTTAAATATCCATTGGTATGTCCCCTTTGGATTGCTTTTCTCTGCTTTCAACCCAGGCCTTGTTGATGGTGCGCTTTATTTCATCATCCCCTTCTGCATACATCTTCTTTAAAAGGTTCATGAGCCCCTCACTAGGATCTGAGGTGTCATAGGAAGCCTTCCTGCAAGATGAATACATACATCAGGTATATCCAGCAATTTGGAGAAAGAAAAAAACCCAAACCACTAATTGTGTTACCTAACAGTCTCAGTCAGCTCCTGAGTAGAGGGAATCCTAAAGTGTACCCTTAAACTAAGTGCAATTTGAGCACTACACACTTAGAGCTGGCCCACTAAGGATAACGGGAAGCATTCTCCACTAAACACATCCCTGGAAGCACCACCCAGAATTTGAGGAAGCAGGAGTGCAATATAGAAGACCCAGAAAATTCCAGTATCTGTCTGTGCTGTTATGAGTGAATAGAAAAATTATCACTAAGCTCTCTGAAGTGGCCACATTCACAGCCCAAAAAGCATTTTCTGCTCCCCATTTTTTCTCATCTCCCGAGGTTACAAACCTGTGCTAACACCTTGCATTTCAAAGCAACCTTCTCAGTTTAAGCAGCCAGCTGACATTGTAACAGTAACACCCACATGATAAGTGCCTGGGTATAACACACCCCACATCACCAGACTACACAGTTCCATCTCTAGCAAAACTGCCTCTCTTCTGCTTCTAAAATCTTCGAGGTAGTACCTGGTATAGCTGTAGGTTATGTGAAAAACAACTAGATCAACACAGCTCAGCAGAGGGAGCAAGTTCCCCAAGCACCAGGCTAACCACCTCTCTCAGACCCTAGCAGGAGGTGTATTTCTGAAGTGACTCGTTTCATCATACTGGTTAGTACAGTTACTAATCAGTTTTAGCAAGTCATCTGATAAACAAAACAAAGAGCTGTTGGCAGCCATAGGATTTGAGAGAAATCAGTAGTGCTATGCTTAGAGATGTGCATGCACTACCTCTTCTGGATAAAAATGTGTGCACTGTAAAGTAATATATATATATATATATGAAAAGTGTCTCTTGTCCCCAAATGTTTCCTGCTGTAATTTACCATCCTTACATGTCAGGTGCTTGCAGGATTACTCCCAAGCACCTGAAGGGATACAAATTAGCTCAAGGTGTTGTATAAGCAAAGACCTGTTTTGCCCTAAGGATGCTGGGATTTTTGCACAGATGCTTCATACACAGCTGACAAAATAATGTCAGCAACATAGCTGCAGAGCATATATATATATTTCTATATAAAATAACCTACAGAAAGTCAATTTCCTTAGAGCAGTTTTTGTCATGAATGCAGCCATCAAAATGGAAATTAATCTCTCGAACTGAAGAGCCCAGAACTGGATACAGAGAGAGTGATTTGCTATTGGAATGGGCTGCCCAGGGAGGTAGTGGAGGTGTTCAGAAAAAGCCTGGATGAGGCATTTAGTGCCATGATCTAGCTGATGGGACAGGGCTGGGTGTTAGGTTGGACTGGATGTGCTTGGAGGTCTCTTCCAACCTGGCTGATTCTATGAGCTCTAATTGGCTTGGCACTGTCAGGGCAAGTCTTATCTATCATACTTCCTATAATGCAGCCTTCAGCAGCAGCAAGAAAACAGTAGAAGAGCGGCAGAGAGCTACTCAAAGTGTATCTCCTCCACTGCCAGCCCTACTGGCACAAAAATAATCTCAACCCTGTGATTCTCAAACCTCTCAGGGGCTTGTGCCCCAGAATGGCAACTCGGTCAGCACGTTATGGAGCTGCTTTCCTGGCAGTCCTAACACAATGTGGAGAGCAAGGAATGGGAAACGAGATGGAGGGCTGAAGAGACACTTACTCTTTCTCTTTGCTTTCTTTTTCCACTTGAGTGAGACAGTCCCATTTTTCCTCCCGCTTCTTCCTGCACATCACGAGGACCGTGTCTGTCTTAATCTGTATGTAGAACAGCAAGGCACACATTCAAAATGCTTCACAAAGAGATGCTACTCACAGCCATGATGAATACAGCCAGCTGAGAACACAGACCTCTTCCTATACTCACAAATCCCTGCAGCATTTAGCTTAGCTATGAGCTATTATGTCACATATAGAAATGAACATATTCAAAGCATTAACCTCGCTGTGGACAACTTAAATGGTGTTATTAACATAAAACTAGTACAAAACTACAGTACCAATACAGAAAAACATACACTGCTGCAGAAACACCACTTGGTGATTCCCAGGATGCCAGAAGCACTGTCAGGTACAGGGTGGCTGTATTTACTAGGCTTCTCCAAGAATACCATGTTCAGGTAGAGTCTCTCCCAATGTAGTTCTCCAAGGAAATGAAACTAGTTTCAGGGCATTGCTTAATCCTGCAGTATGTTTCCAAGTTATGAGCAAAGCCCTGTTTAATTGCAACCCTGACCTATATTTTGCAAAGCACTCCTGTGTGCCACAGCAGACGAGAGGCTGCTGGAGTTTTAGCTCAGCAAGTACGTGACGACCGCTCGCTTCTACGCCGTGTTAAAAATCACCAGAGCATCACCCTCATTTATTTCAGTCAGTTTATTTTTATACTGTCCTAGTTTTAGGGCAATTTCAAGTTAAACCACCATTTCTTCACATCTGATGTCACTACATGCAGCATACAACACACACAAGATGCCTGAGACATCCCTAAGCCCTGTGAGTAGCAGAGTATGGATGCTACCACCAGTTGCAGCTGTCAGCATAAGGTGTTACTAGCACTCAATTCTGGAGCAATGCAGCCTCCTGAAGGCAGAGCAGGCTTCAGACTCTGCCCTGGGTATTGTGGTGATTTAACTTCCCAAGATTTCAGTCTGCTGACAAATCTCTCAGACTTTAAAACTGCAAAGAATTTCTCAGAGGTATTAAGAAGCACAATGATGCTAATGAGCACTTAGTGGAATTTGCTCTTTAATTATTTCCAAATTCCTGTTAGAGCTATTAAAAAAAAGCCAGACATGACCATCTGGATCAGAAGCCCAAGGATTCCAGAGAATAATTCCACAGTTGTGAGAACTACAGGTCAAGTTCACAACAAAGAGACTTTACAGGCAGAAGGGAGGGACTAAAGAACAGTGCCAAGTCTCCTGAACTAGAGTCAGGCAATGAGCACAGTACTTGTGAGAGGCCTAAAGTCCTCCAACAGCTGAGGTGCACTGACCTTTCTAGAGCTGCCTTCCACAGAGATGGGTTTCATGAGGTTGTTGAAGGTCATGGTGTAGTTCTTCCCATTCAGATTCTTCACTAGCAGATCGAACGACCTGGAACCAGAAAATGGAGGAGGAAGGGTAAAAAATATTTCCATCATTTTAAGACCATTCTGCCTTGGCACCAAAAACAACATCTGAAAGCCCTTTAGTAGGCATATTTCTTGGGAAAGCATGTCAGCAGGCTTGAACTACCTTCTTCCCAAAGCTTTCAAATTTTCTGTATTAGATGACTTAGAAGGATCTGTCCAACAACAAAGCAAGATCTCTTTCTACTTCACTATCTCCTACAACCTTGGGAAGGTAGACCTCCCCTTCAGTTCTACCACTATCAGGAAACAGGACTAGCACTATATATCCTGCCAAGTCTGACGAGGTGCAACAAGCATCTCTAAAGTGGAAACACCCTGATACTCTCTAGGAAGAGCTATACTCTATGTACTGTATGTGTGAAGTGCTACTAAAAGCTACTGTTAATCAAGTTTAATAAAAAAAAAAAAGAGATTGTGAGGCTTTAAGGGCTGAAAAGGAACAGAATTCAACAAAGTCTTGCATTTCCAAGAGTGTCTTTCCACCCATGCTCTCCCTTGTGGTGTGGTGCAAGAAGATGAACTCACCTCTCTGTGAAATTCACCTGCACGTTCTCAGATGGAAGCTTCTGGACTCCATTTAAAGAGATGTAAATCTTAACAAACTTATCTGACTGATCCCAAGCTGCAAGTGAAAAGAAGAGACTAAATTCTACCTTTCCTCCGTAAACTTCACACATTCCATTCCAGCTTCCTCCTCATGTCCTCTAGTAATGACTAGGATGTCTGCCTTATTGAAACAATCTTCAGAGACAGAAGGGAAAGACCTGAATGATTCAGGAATACCTTGAGAGGAAAAGGAGGTCCTCACACATGTCCCTGCTCCCTAATTTCTTCCACTTCTGAGAAAAAACATGTGTCAGCTTGAATAAAAGGAGAGCAACTCTGTCTGTGCAGGGGGAATTGGAAGGAACCGCTTTTGCTGCAATTTCCATGACCTATTTTTCCCCCCTGCTCCCCATACAATGAGTATCTTGAGCAATTCCCTCTCCTTTCACCCACACAGCAAGGAGAGAAGGCAAATCTCACTCTTTCATTCCTGCTAAGCACTAGGGAATGTAAAAACACAAGCTGGTACAGCAGGGATCATCACTGCATCTCACTAGTACTGGTGGCCAAACATATTGTGGTTGGGATAGCACAGTAAGAATGCAGTAGCTTTTAACATGAGGTCTCCAGTACAAAATAAATACTTCAGAAGGCTTCTACTCCACAATGCTAAATGGCAGCTGCAACTCACACCAAGGCCACCCTGCCCTCTCTTCAGAGAGATGCCCAAGTTCTGGTAAGCACTCAGAAAAGTAATCCTACCATAATTGTTTATTTTCACTGTGTACCCTCCCAGGGACAACTTTTCTTCCTCTGCCACATCTTTCAGCTTCGGTGGAGGCTGATTCTTGATTTCTAGCTCTAGCTTGTGTTTCTCTGTCATCAGGACATCCCGAACTCGCTTCCTCGTGGCTTTCGTAAGCAATTCTTTAACCTCCTCCAAATCTTTCTGTAACTGTTTCAAGAACACAAGACCACAAATGTGTGTTAAGTACACTTCTTTTTGAGCAAGGTCCAGAGCTGAGCCCTTCCAGTTATAACACTTCCATGTTGCCCAGATGTAGCAGTTTCAGGTTTATCAAGCCGGTGCTTTCGTTTCCCCCTTCATCGGCTGTGGAGCATGAAGCCATCCGTTCCTCACTCCCCAGACAGCATTATACCCTTCAACCAGCATACACAAAGGTAGAATTGCTGAGGTTGGAAGAGACTTTTAGCATCAAGACCAACTGCTCGTCTACAGCTCACACCACTACTGCAAACACTTCAAGGTTTCAGCTTTCATCAATTAAAGCACAACAGAAAGCGACAAAAGCTCGACTGTCTCAAGTTGTGCCGGGGAAAGTACAGGCTGGATGTTAGGAGTAAGTTCTGCACAGAGAGAGTGATTGGCATTGGAATGGGCTGCGCAGGGAGGTGGTGGAGTCACCGTGCCTGGAGGTGTTGAAGCCAAGCCTGGCTGAGGCACTTAGTGCCATGGTCTGGTTGCTTGGCCAGGGCTGGGTGCTAGGTTGGCCTGGCTGAGCTTGGAGGTCTCTTCCAACCTGGTTGATTCTAATCGACACGGCTCTGCCGGAGGCTCTGGATGACGCTAAAAGCGCCCAGCACCCCCTCCGGGAGCCATCCCCAACAGCCCCCCGCCAACGCCCAAGCCGAGCGGCCCCCCGGACACGCAGGCTCCCCGCTCCCACGCCGCCCAGCTGCAGCCAGGCCGCTGCCCCTCACGCCGCAAGGCCCAACCGGCCCTGGGCCCGCGGGCTGCCCCCCGCTCCCGCTCAGCCCCCCCGAGAGCAGAGCGCAAGGCGAATGCAGCCGCCTCACCTCCTCCCACGCTGAGGCCATGTCGCCCGGCGGCAGCGGCTCCGCGGCCCCTCTGGAACCTTCCGCCCTGCCGCCCCGCCCACACAGCGCCGAGCGGAGCCGCCGGGGCCAGCACCGCCCCTTCCGCCGGCGCGGCGGAACCGGCGCGGCTCGGCGCGGCCTGCCCCTCCGCCGCTCACCGGCCGAGCCATGTGGCGGGGCGGGCCCGCGGGCCTCCCGCCTCCCTGGGGTCCCAGCCGCCGCCCTGAGGGAGCGAGGGTCAGAGGCAGGCCGTCCGAGCTGGCCGTGCTCCCGGGGGCCGCCTCCTGTGCCGCCGCAGCTTGGATTCCTGTAGAAAGGACTGGAAGTTTCGGCGGTACTTGGCTTGCGCTTGTCCGAGGCCTAGAGTACACCGAGAGATGTCACACCAGTCACTTGTATCATACGTGAGGTGAAACAAACGCACTGAGAATCAACAGTTCCACTCTCCCCAGGTCTCAGATTCAGATTTTCCAGTGTGGATAAAAAGAACAGGCAATGGCAGTGTGTGAGCAGGTGAGTGGGAGAGGTCATGAGGGTGTCCAGCCTGGGGAAGAGGAGGCTGAGGGGGAACTGGATCTGGGCCCGACAGGAGGTTGGAATGAGGTAGGGTTTGATCTCAGAAGCAAGTGGTAGGTGGTCAGCAGGAGCAGGGAGGTCATTCTGCCCCTGTACTCTGCACTGGTTAGACCACACCTTGAGTGCTGTGTTCAGTTCTGGGCCCCCCAGTTTAGGAGGGACATTGAGATGCTTGAGTGTGTCCAGAGAAGGGCGACGAGGCTGGGGAGAGGCCTTGAGCACAGCCCTACGAGGAGAGGCTGAGGGAGCTGGGATTGGTTAGCCTGGAGAAGAGGAGGCTCAGGGGAGACCTTATTGCTGTCTACAACTACCTGAGGGGTGGTTGTGGCCAGGAGGAGGTTGCTCTCTTCTCTCAGGTGGCCAGCACCAGAACGAGAGGACACAGCCTCAGGCTGTGCCAGGGGAAATTTAGGCTGGAGGTGAGGAGAAAGTTCTTCCCTGAGAGAGTCATTGGACACTGGAATGGGCTGCCCGGGGAGGTGGTGGAGTCGCCGTCCCTGGAGCTGCTCAAGGCAGGACTGGACGTGGCACTTGGTGCCATGGTCTGGCCTTGAGCTCTGTGGTAAAGGGTTGGACTTGATGATCTGTGAGGTCTCTTCCAACCCTGATGATACTGTGATACTGTGAAGAGGGAACGGTCTCGATGCCCCAGGGGAGGTTTAGGTTGGACATGAGGAACAATCATATCCCCTAAAGCAGGGGTCCTCAAACTATGGCCCCCCGGGGTCCTCAGCCCGGCCCGCCGGTATGTACGGAGCCGCCCGCCGGGGGCTGGTGGGGAAACAACGCAGCCACTGTCTGCCGCTCAATCCGCTCGCCGGCCTCCGCAGCCCCCAAGCACCCGCGGGGACTGGGCTGGAACCAAACTACAGTCCGGCCCCCGACAGTGTCTCAGGGACAGTGAACCGGCCCCCCGTTCAAAAAGTTTGGGGACCCCTGCCCTAAAGGGTTACCAAGCCCTGAAACAGCCTGTCCGGGGCAGTGGTGGAGTCCCAATCCCTGGTGGGGTTTCAGATGTGCAGATGTGGTGCTGAAGGAAATGGTGTTTAGTGGCGACCAAGCGGTGCTGGTTAATGGTTGGACTCGAGATGATCTGGAAGATCTTTTCTGATCAAAACAGTTCTGTGATTCTATGTCTTTACAAACAACGGGAGCCAAGACAGGGTAGAGTCACTCAGCATTTTAAAAGTAGGCTTTCCCTAGAAGTGTGGGTGCTGCTTGTAACAGCCATTCCTGTTCCCTTGGTCCTTTCCAACCATAGCCCTTCATAGTGATTAGATGTTGTGCTGAAGGGTTTGGTTTAGTCAAGGACTTGGCAGTGCGAAACTAATGATTGGACTCCATGATCTTGAAGGGCTTTGCCAATCTAAGCAATTCTGTGATTCTGTGAATGTCAGCTCCTTTGCTGATCTGTGGGCTTAGAAACTGATTTTCTTTACTAAGGGAACACTCAGGAATTAAGTCATCTGTTAAAAAAATAAAGCCGTGTTTTGAGGTGGTTTTGTCATTTGTTTTGCTTTGGTGGGTTTTGCTTTGATTTTTTTTATGTTTGTTCAAGGTTGTTATTTGTTTTGTTGTGGTTTTTTTTTAGGGGGGAGAGGGTTGTGTTGTGGGTTTTTTAATAGAGGCCTGGGGAGAATAGGTTGAATGGACGTACAAGTATAGAAAATGTGAAGCCAAGGATGATTTTGTTCTTTATTTCTTTTGTTCAAAATGTGTTGTTAGCCCAAACAATAGGAGGGAATATTCATTAATAAAACTGTGTGAACTTCTAACTGGCAAAGATAAGGGAGCTTGAGAAACGTGGAGACAGATCAGAAGGTTAGTGTCTGTTATTAGTTTCTGACACAACAGAGCTGAGGTCAGTCTTTTAATGCTCTTTGTAGACTCAAAATCATTATTCCAAATCACACTGGAGGGCAAGGATCCATCCAGAGGGACCTGGACAGGCTAGAGAGGTTGGCACAAGCCAACCTCAGGAGGTTGAACAAGAGCAAGTGCAAGGTCTTGCATCTAGTTTGAGGCAATGCCAAGCACAAATCCAGGCTGGGCAGTGAGTGGCTGGAGAGCAGCCCTGAGGAGAGGGATTTGGGTGTGCTGCTGGACAAGAAGCTCACCAGGAGCCAGCAGTGTGCACTTGAAGCCCAGAAAGCCAAGCAGAGCCTGGGCTGCAGCAGAAGAAGTGTGGCTAGCAGGGCCAGGAAGGTGATCCTCCCCCTCTACTACACTCTGCTGTGACCCCACCTGGGATACTGCATCCAGCTCTGGAGCATGTCCAGAGAAGGGCCAGGAGGATGCTCAGAGGGCTGGAGCAGCTCTGCTATGAGGGCAGACTGAAGGAGTTGGGGCTGTTCAGTCTGGAGGAGAAGAGGAGGCTTCCAGGTGACCTTGTGGCCTTCCAGTATCTGAAGGGGGCCTAAAAAAAGCTGGGGAGGGACTTTTTAGGCTATCAGGTAGAGACAGGACTAGGGAGAACGGAGCAAAGCTGGAGGTGGGGAGATTCAGCCTGGAGGTGAGGAGGAAGTTCAGTGTGAGAGTGGTGAGAGGCTGGAATGGGTTGCCCAGGGAGGTGGTTGAGGCCCCATCGCTGGAGGTGTTTATAGCCAGGCTGGTTAAGTTTCTGGCCAGCCTGCTCTAGGGTAGGGTGTCCCTGGGCATGGCAGGGGGGTTGGAACTGGCTGCTCCTTGTGGTCCCTTCCAACCCTGACTGATTTCTGTTTTTCATAAACTGCAACATTTCAAAATAATAACAGAATTGTTTCAGTTCTTTCATCCCACAAAGCACTTGTAACAGACATACTGAAGTGTTTATTAGAAACTCTCTGGTCCAGTGATTAAAGGCCTGTGGTTGAAAAAAGGTCAGGAAAGATCTGCATATAACCCTGCAGTTATGTCTAATTATCACAGGACTGAGCTTCATTCAGCCTGTCCGTGGTTAGAAGCAGCATTTAAAGCTGGGCTGGTTGATTTTACCTGGAAAAAAACAATATGGTCAGTTGCAATTTACTTTTGTGGCATGGTTATTTAATTGGTTAGGGGCAGGTGCTTATTCAGAAGTTGTTTCTTTGTGATCACTGAGACAAAAAACAACCAACCTTTCTGTGGTTTTTGTTGGGTTTTTTTTTCCCTTAGTTACTAATCTTTTTAGTTTCTTAATTCCCAGTTGTGGTCTTACATTAGGACGTGCTCATAGATTTAGAATTTAGATTGGTATTGCTTTGTAATTTAATTTCTGGCTAGAGGAGAAATGGTTTCACTACTATATAAATGCATTTGTAAGTGAGCCTGTAATTTAATTTTTGTATCCTTTTTTTTTTTTAAATAAAAAGCAGTGTTTTATTTCCTTAAAAGCAGCATTTCAGTGCCTGTGGCACTTCCACTTGAGTGGCAGCTTCCATGTGAAAGCATTGTCGTTCTTGACATGTAAAAAGAATGTTCCTCTGCATTAAGCTGCATATGGATGCTTTATTGGCCCCTGTCTGGAAACAGAACAGAGCCTGACAAATCCAGGGTTTCTTTTTCTGTGCATCCTTACTAGGAGCCAAGTGGCAAACCTCTCCACTCAGGGCATCAGAGCTCAGAACAGCTCTTGTATTGGGAGGGGAAGAGAAGCTAGTTTAGAGTTAGCGGGAGTACTGAAACTCAGTTGGAATTTCCTGGGTTAGTCTGGCAGACTAAAATACAGTGCAGAGTGCATTAGCTCTAGAGACAGGGGATCTCAGAGCATGAGAGGGCTTTGAAAGGGTGTGGCTTTTTTATCTAGCACATCATAGCCATTTCTTCTGCTTCTGTTTGCAGGCATTGATAGCAACTGATTACAAACAGTCTTTGAGTAGTTATGTGGAGGTAAAACGGTACAAGTTGTAAATTTTATCTTCAGCTTTTCTACCTCTGCCTCCATGTCTTCCCTCTGAAGTGCTGTGTGCTTTTGCAGTTATCTGGGAACAATGCCTTGTCATCTTGGTTAATAAAATAGAAACCCTACAGCAGTTGCTCACATGGAAAAATGACTTTATAAAGCATTTGGCTAGTTCTGACTGCTGTAAATTCCACATTGTCCTGTTCTTGCTCAGCCATTCTTATCTTCTAAGGCTCAGTGTCCTAGGTTGTTTTCTGTTTCTTGCTGTCTCATGCTCCCTGCATCTCTTCCTTCAGTTGTTCAGCCTCATGGTTCAGTTGCCCGTTTCTCATGTGTGCTCCAGCAAAGCATAAAGATCTTAACAATCACCCCTATTACACACTGCTGTATATCAACCAGCTTTAGGAAAAGCCCATTCTCCAGTATGGTCTCTGTGATGGTTAGCATGCAGAGCAGGGGACCAGGTCAGTAGTGCCAGTTTGTTAGACTCATGTGGGCCAGGTTACCCCTTGTGAATAAATACATTCTCCTAATGAAATGATTAGAATTAGCCATGTAGTCTGCTGAGTCACTGTGTCCTGCTGCTAGAAAATGCCCAGCTGGATATCCTGACACAGTAGCTGCTTATTGCTGCAAACAGATTTAAGCTGTTTCTTAAGTAAAGAGCATATGCAAATAAGCACCTAATTCCTGTTTTGTTTGCACTTCTGTTTATTTGACATCGTTCACACACTGATAACAAGGTTCTGATCCAAACAACTCTGTAACAGAGTCAACACTGGCTGTGACCACGTACATAGAATTGCTCTTTTATGAATGAGCATTAAATTCTGCTTTAGAGAATACATGGGTTTGTTACACCAGTACTGGCAATACCGAATTGTTCTCACTTCAAAGACTCACACAGCTGTGATGCTCTTGTTTCCTCACTCTTTAGGACTTGGGACACACCCAGATAACAAATAGAACTCCACACCTGGACAACTTGATTGTGATGGAGTCAGAGCTTTGAAACTGCTGTTTTCAGTGTCCTGAAGTCCATCTGCTTTCAACAGCAGACATTGAGAGATCTGAATCATGCTTGGTTAGATTTTGTTTTCTGTATTCATCATTTCCCATTTCAGAGAAGCCAAAGATTCTCCTTCCATGGGAAAGCAACAGTTCCCAAAGCTCAAGAGAGCTCCTGGCACAGCTTTTGAGCATGGTATCAGCAGCAGTGCAAACTCAAGGATTACTGGGAAAAGGGGGATGGGGAAAATCTAAGAACATCTGCTCTTATTTGCATTGTTAGTGCTATCCATGTATTATATAAAATACATGAATAAGAGAAACTGAGAGGAAATTAGCACAGCCCAGGATTCTGGTGATAGAAAAACACAGACTAAGCTTATGACACCAAATTCTTTTTGTGTATTTTGGTCTACAATCCCTCCTGGTTCAGTTTCCTACATGTTATATATATAAATCTATCTAGTTTGTCAAACATACACACAGATTCCTTTTACAGGTTAAGTAAAAGCAAGTCTCACTGAATAAAAACATCAGAGGAACTAATATCCTAATCCTTTACCCATATCTTTCAGTCTTTTCCAAGTAAAAATAGCTTGAAATATGGTCAGTACCAAAGCAGCTGGAATTCAGGAGAGAGAGGAAAGCCCTGCTAGCTCTTCCTGTTCTCCCAAAGTCATCCACAAATTAGCCCAGTTTTAAGGGCTGGTCTGATGCATACTTAGCCTAACTTGAAAGGCTTAAACTGGAGTGCTTCATTGTGTGTTTCCCCCTAGTATTATTACTTGGAAGGAAGTAATGGGACAGCTCCCAGTAGGTTATTAGTAGAACAAAAATGTATTAAGTTCAAGCCTGTTTTCAAGATGATTCCTGGCACAGTGTGTACTGACTGCCCTCACGCAGCCAGCTGTTGGCACAGCACATTCCTCAGGGTTCTGATGTACCAAGGTGTATCTGTCGGCCAGAACAGTCCCTCAGGCTGCAGGGGAACATCTCTGTCCTCATTTTCATTCATTCCCACAGCAATATCAATTATGAGTTTTTCTTGAGCATGCACTGTTCTCTAGCAGTATGAAGAAAACCAGTGTTTTAAGAGGAGTGTTTCTGTTTTCCATTACAGAATGGTAGGGGTTGGATGGGACCTCTGAAGATCATTGGAGTCCAACCCCACTGCCAGAGCAGAATCACCTAAAGTAGATCACAGAGCAGCATGTCCTGGCAGGCTGCTCTCTAGAAGCAGAGTTCACCACCGCTCTGGGCAGCCTGTTCCAGTGTTCTGCCAGCCTCAAAGTAGAGAAGCTTCTTCTCATGTTTAGGTGGAACTTCCTACATTGAAGTTTATGCCCATTACCTCTTGCCCTGTCGCTGGGGACCACTGAGAAGAGCCTGGCCCCATTGTCCATGCCAAAGGTATGTAAGATTATGCAGCAGTGTGCTGATTATCCCTGAGTCTAGCAATAAATCAAAAGAAGAGGTGTACTTCTCCCATACCTACAAGCAGTTTCAAGGATTTTGCTGCAGCTGCTTACCAGAAGGAAGGGAACAGCCCCTACCTTCACCCCGTAGTGAAAGCATGACTTACCTTGCTTCCAAGTCTGGATACTTCAGACCCAGTAAACTCCAATTTTTCTTTACTCCTAAACTGCCACATTCAGTCAGTGAGTGCCATTTTGAGTTGCTTTTAACACAGTGACACAGATGAAAGCTCAACTCTTCAATCACATTTCAAGGGCCAGCCAAAAGACCTCCTTTAAAAGGTCTAACAAGGCATAAACAATGTTCACCTGTGTAAGCAATTTAACATAGCTGTAGCAAATGAAGTACTAATTAATGAGCAGAATGTGTTTGCCAGCTGGCAGTACTGGTTATATGGCTGCCTGCCTTTCCCACCACTGGTTTTAATCAATGTGACTGCATCTGAATCTCAGAGATTCTGCAGTTTCTCTGAGTAACAACACTGGTGGTATTCTCTATTCTGGGCCCCTCAATTCAAGAAAGATGTTGAGGTGCTGCAGCATGTCCAGAGAAGGGCAACAAAGCTGGTGAAGTGCCTGGAACATAAACCCTATGAGGAGAGGCTGAGGGAGCTGGGCCTGTTTAGCCTGGAGAAGAGGAGGCTCAGGGGTGATCTTATTACTGTCTACAACTACCTGAAGGGGCATTGTAGCCAGGTGGGGGGTGGCCTCTTCTCCCAGGCAACCAGCAACAGAACAAGGGGACACAGCCTCAAGCTGTGCCAGGGGAGATAGAGGCTGGCTGTTAGGAGGAAGTTGTTGGCAGAGAGAGTGATTGGCATTGGAATGGGCTGCCCAGGGAGGTGGTGGAGTCGCCGTCCCTGGAGGTGTTGAAGCCAAGCCTGGCTGAGGCACTTAGTGCCATGATCTAGTTGACTGGACAGGGCTGGGTGCTAGGTTGGCCTGGATGATCTTGGAGGTCTCTTCCAACCTGGTTGATTCTATGATTCTATGATTCTATTTAATTGTTTTTCATTCTCTCTGGGTACATTTAGAATTTGTTAAACTCAGTGAAATAAGTCCTATTGAGAATACTAGGTTTGATTCACAAAGAGAACACAAGAATAGTTCACAGATGTACCATGTAACTGTATCAACCTTGCTTCATTTACCCTGTAAAGTGTTACAGTCAAAATAAAAACAACATAAAGTGGAAAATAAAAAGAAAAAAACCATATTTGGCATCTCAGGAACAAATTTGAATCCAGCAAAGATGAACCAGCTGTACTAAAAATGTCATTTGGAAGTTTGTCCCTAATCAAAGCTTTATTTCAGAACAGTGTATTCCCAACAACATTGAAAAAATAGATTTAATTCCATATATATATAAATTCAAATTAGTTTTAGTGTAAGTTTAATGTGGACAGTTTAATACTAACTCAGGGAAAGAAAAAGATTCATCTTTCCAGACTTAGGAGCTAGACTAGGAGCTAAGACTTAGGACCTAGGGACAGTGCCACGTGAAAGTAACTCTTTCAGTGAGACTTTGAAGAGGTTTCCTGCTGAAAAGCTAAACAGGGAGCCAGCTTTCCCTGACAGATCAGTGGGTCTGGGATGCCTGTGCACGTGGCTTTGTCACAGGCTGCTGAAAGGGCTAATTAAAGCCCAGGTTTGTTTTCTTGCAGGAAGCTCAGCTTCTCAACAGCATGTATAGTCAGCAGGGAGGATCTCACCTTGCCTTGTTTCATCCTGCAGCCTGGCTTCTCTCCTTCTCTCTGGATGTAACTGCTCATTCATCAAGGCAACACCACAGAGCCATCTTCTCCTTTCAGAAGACAGCTTTTGCATAATTATTACTCTTCCAAGTGCACCTGCCACAAATGCTTCCTTCGATCTTTGTGTGGATGTGGGAGTTGACAACTGCCTTTACTTCGTTGCCAGGGTGATACTGAAGCCACTGCCTTCTGAAACGGTTGCTGATGTGAGCCAGTGTCCAGCTTCTAAGGCTCTGAAATCACCACTGCTAGCAGGTAGCAGACATGTTTGTGTCAGAGACTCAGCTTCTGCCGTCAGAGAGCTGCTATACTGCATCAAGAGCTGGTTCCATGAAACAAGGCAAATGTACAGACCAATTCCTTTTTTGGAGAACTGGGGAAGTCTCACTCCCACGATCTGCCTGCACTCACTGGATTCTTTGAGAGGATTTAACTCATCATCCAGGTAAAAGACTAAGGGGAGGGCACGGGGGTGCGTGTGGCATGGGAAATCCACCCAACTCTTGTTGTTTGGTTGCTTTAAATTACAATCATAGAATCAGCCAGGTTGGAAGAGACCTCCAGGATCATCCAGTCCAACTTAGCACCCAAGCCTGTCCAATCAACCAGACCATAGCACTAAGTGCCTCATCCAGGCTTTACTTTAGCACCTCCAGGTATGGTGACTCCACCACCTCCCTGGGCAGCCCATTCCAGTGCCAATCACTCTCTCTGTCAACAACTTCCTCCTAACCTCCAGCCTAGACCTCCCCTGGCACAACTTGAGACTGTGTCCCCTTCTTCTGTTGCCAGTAAGCGAAATAACAAGGAGAGGGGACAGTGCTGCATAACAGGGAGTTGGAGGGTTGAGATGTTTGAGCAGTAGTGAGCTGCTAGGTTAGCTCAGCTGCTCAAGGAACCACAGTCATCTATTTTTATTATTGTATTTTTCCACTTAGGGTTTTAAATCCACTTCAAAATACAATTTAACTGAAAGGAGAAATTCAGGCAGCTGTCAGGCCATCGGTGTCGTTCACTGGTACAGTGCTCCTACATGTAATGATCACCAGGAACTGTTAAATGTCACCTCCTCACACTTATTACACAGTTTGAGTGTGAAGCAGAACTGATTAGTGAATGACTGGTTAGGTTTAGCCCATCAAGAGAATGGAAACAGGCAATTGTCAGCAAAAAAGCAACCAGGGAAATCTAGAATCTTTCTTAGTATTTGCCAAAGGAATTCCTTCTGCTTTGCCTCCCCTTTATGTCCTCACTGTATTCATATCTCCAGACAGTCATAGTTCTTGCAGGTACATTTTAAATTAACATTTTTAAGCCTTTAGTCTTAGAGAATTTTGTTGTGGCAGCACAGTGATTATATTTTCATAGAATCAACCAGGTTGGAAGAGACCTCCAAGTTCATCCAGGCCAACCTAGCACCCAGCCCTGGCCAATCAACCAGACCATGGCGCTAAGTGCCTCAGCCAGGCTTTTTTTGAACACCTCCATGGATGGTGACTCCACCACCTCCCTGGGCAGCCCATTTGCACTTGGCTTGCACAGCCCAAACTGCAGCTCGTGGAAGTTCCAGCTTCTGATCCCTACTCCAAACACCCAACTTGCCTCTCAGAACCACTCCTTTGGCACAGGCAACATTCAATTTGTGCCATCCTTTTTAAAGGAATCGTGACTTATGCTTGACAACAAAAGCAGAGGATGGGTATCATTAGATTTTATTGTACAAAACTGACAAGATATGGCATTCCTTAGAATTAAAAAAAACAAAAAAGATCAGAACAGAACTCAGATCCCTGGAACAATTCTGTCAATGGAACAATTAATACACACGACCTTTAGTCCAGCAATGACATTTACCTGCAGCAAGACCATCTTTAGACAGGACAGGTATAATTAAAAAAATAGTCCATCAGTTCAAGCAATAGTTTTAATTTTCCATGAAATAAGTATTTCTATAAACACTTTTTAATGTCCAGTCAAAACAAATGCTTTTGAATTTTCTTACATTAAAGAGATAGAAAACAACCAGACAGGTTTGGGAATCATCAGAGAAGTCTACCCCATGGGCAAGTCTAGGGTTTGTGTTCCACTTGAAAAATGTTTGGGTTTATAAAAATGAGTAATAGCAATGTAGTGTTCCCTAATCAAATACTTCTGGCAAACAGACCTTGCTTCTGTGATGTTTTATTCATCACTGCAGCGCAAGCCTGTTTGGGTGGGTTTGTTTTAATTTGATGTCTCATTTCTGTGTCAAATTCAGAATTTGATTATAGGCCCAGGGAAAGCCTTTCATTGCTTTTATTCACCAAACCTCCCCTTTACAGCACAGAGTTTACAAAAGGGTCAGGACTATGCAAGGTCTCCATTCTGCTTCTCAGCAAGAAAAAACATCAAATAATTGTTGAGTAGTTTTCCCTTTTTCCCAGTGGAAGGAATTCTTAGTATTAACACAACCTAATAAAAGGGAATTAGGTAACTTTATGTTCAATTCCAGTTCAGCTGTAAACAGCCTTTAAACAACAGTGCTATGAAGAACTGCATTAACTTGCATTTCTGCAGGGGAAAAAAACAAACACCTCAAAACAAAGAAAGGGTCAGGAAAGCTCATAAACAGTTGTGCCCAGAGAGCACAAAACTACCTTTGCTGTGGCCTAAGCTTTACAAAAAAGTGCTTCTCTGCAGGGCACAGTCACTGAGATAAACTTCTGAGATGGTCCCGGGGTGTAAGTGATCCTAGACACCCACACACACACACATACACACACACATGTATTACACTGTGCTTTCTACCCAGAGGTTACACTTCAGCACTGTACATCTGTCATCCTCCCTCTTCCTCCAGAAGGAGAAAGAAACCTTCTAATGCAAGATAAAAATAATTCTGAATAATTAGTCATGTATTAAAGACCTACTTTTGAAGTATTTATTTAACATCTAGTCATATAAAATAAAGTGTAAAAGTATGAAGGTATCAGAACGTGGCTTTCAGCAAGGCAGTTTGGGAAGTAAGAATTCAACACAAACCAGGAATTAACCTTTTTGTTTCCCTCCCCCACCACCCCCCTTTGAAAAGGGTCACATCAGAATGAATGAAAAACACCGAAGAATTTCACTTCAAGCCTGCACTCCTCCTGCCTTTTGTCCTTTTCTCATCAGGAGAGACCACTGGGAGAAGCCTCCAGGGTTGGAGTTGTGTTGTTCTTTGTGCTCTTGTGGCGGCTCTGGTGGGCACTATGTGCTGCCCTCTCTGGGTGGCAGGGGCGGCTGAGGCTGCTGCGGTGGCTGCGTGCCTGTGGCCGTTTTGATAGAGTTCAGGGTTTTGCTAAACCAAGAGTTTTTGGCAGCTTGGATTTCATTCATAAGGGCTCCTCTCTGGTGCTCCAGCTCCTAAGAAAGCAGAACAGTCAGAAGTGATCACAAAACAGTTAAAAGCACCCTCAAAAACTCCATTCCTGCAGTTCAGCACTTTCCCCTGCTACCTCCCAGACACTGAGGAGAGAAGACAGATTGAAATGGCAGAATAAGATACTTAGGTATACAATTAAAAAGCTCTCTCCTTTTATTCATTTTCTTTCCAGACAGAAAACTGTTCTGGAAGTTCAGAGCTATACAGTGGTGTGTTCTGTGTGCTCCCTTCTGCACCCATTTTTTGCACCATTCAGAATTATTTTTGACTGAGCATGAGGTTTAGGAGACTACCCTGCTGTGCTTGCTTTCCACCTACCTGAATTTTGCACTTGGCTTCCACGAGCTGCAGTTTGGTCTGTGCAAGTTCCAGCTCCATCTCTCTCAGCTGCTTCTTCAGTGCATCCTTCTCGTCATCTATTTCAAGGCCTTTATTCTCCGTGCTTACAGCAGACAGCTTCAGTGTCCCCTCCTTGCTGAAAATCTCACTGCAGTGTTTGCAAGCCATCACTTTGCCCTGAAACATCCAGAAAGCTCAGATTTAATCCATTCTAGAGAGTTGCTGTGCTGCCTGGAAGAGCCATTCTTAGGTTAGACTGCCTTTTGACCATCCAGTAGTGCAGTTTTCATATGTAACTTAAGGAGAAGTTGAGAAATTCATGATCAGTTCTCAGGCTATATCAAACACCATAAAAAAATTCCTACAATCTAGTGAGCATGCTTTAAAATCAGTAACTTTGCTCTGAGATTAGAATTATTCAAGCCCTCTTGCTACCAAAGCTTTGCAACATTTTGCAGTCTTTATAACAGGGCGATTCAGAAGAGCAAATGGCACTCCAGGGACTCTTTTGTCTTCCATAAAAGCACTTGACCAAATGAATACAGACTGTGATATTTTGCAGAATGCCAGGTAGCTTGCCCATGTCTTCAGAAGCAAGCCAAGCAGCCTGTGCTCCCTGCAAGGGCCAATGCTGAGCTGTTGGTGCTTGTTTAGCATCGTAGGGTATGGCCCTTTTCTGCTCACACAACAGTGAGGTTCTTATGCTGCCTGGAGGGGTGAACCAGGCACTCATGGCTGAAGAGGGAACACGGATGGCTTACCCAAACTAAAACAGGATACTGAGCTTTTTCAGCAGAACACAGGAACATCAAATCCTAGAATTATTTTATCAGTAACATTAAAAAGTCACTTAAAAGCAACAAATCATGTTCAGCGTGGGTAGCAAAGAAACAACTAGGGAAAGCAATTCTGCCTACTCAGTACTGACAAAGCAGAGGGATGCAATTATTAACTGACCAGGGGACATTTACTTCTTGTGCAGATGTCCCTGATTTGGGATCTTAGAGAAGGGAGAAGAACTGCTGGGAAGTTTATGCTATACATTTCTTCGGGGGATGGCTCAAGCTGTACAAATTCCTTAAACCAACTCTGCTTAAATTACAGAAACCCAAATAGAGACATTGTCCAACTCAGACAGTTCTGACCCCTCCATGGTGCACACTGGAGAAGCAACAGATTCTACAGATGCCAGTTAAGTGAAACATCCAAGCATCTCTCTGCATTTTCTGCCTGAAGTACACATTTCAACACAATAAAGAAAAGCCAAGCTCCATATGCACTTTAGTTTGAGAATTTCATCTTGTCTGACAGAGGATAAAGACCTGTGAAAGGAAACAAACCCTTTCCTTGTTTACATCTGATGGAAAATGCTGGTTGGAGCTGCCAGTGCAGCTGGGTGGACATCACTGCTGTTACATTAAGCTCCCATTCACATTCTGTTCTGCATCCCTGGCGTTTAGTAGTGCATGCATTAGAAGCATCCCACATGTAGAGGCATCCTCCTCACCTTCAAGACCTCCAGCTCATCTTTACTGGCCACTTGTTGTTTTTCCAGCCTGGTACTCAGCTGGGAACAAATCTGGAGCAGAGAAAACAGTCTCTTAGCTAAAGTTTACTGTACTAAACCACAGATTATGCTTCTAAACAATTAATTTTGTTAGAACCAACATTTCTTCAGTTCTGCATCACTCAGGTGTATACATTCACCCTTAACAAAGCCACTGATGCTGCTAAGGATACTGAAAATGGCATATTCATTGCAAAAGCTGAATGTTTTATGGATGAACTGGCTTATGTTTGTGTTGCAGTATGCTCCAGAGTAAAGAAGCATTCATAGAAGCTCAGGTCAGAAAAGACCTGTGGAGATCATCCAGTCCAAGCCTCCTGCTAAAGCAGAGTCACTCACAGCAGGCTGCCCAGGATCACAATGTCCATGTGCATTTGGAATCTCTCCACAGAAGAAGCATCCACAACCTCTCTGGGCAGCCTGCTCCAGGGCTGCAGCACTCTCACAGCAAAGAAGTTTTTCCTCCTGTTCAGACAGAACCTCCTAGGTTCCAGTTTGTGCCTATAGCCCCTTGTCCTCTTACTGGGCACCGCTGAAAAGAGTCTTGCCTCATCCTCTTGCCTCCCCCCTTTTAGCTATTGATCATCACTGATCAGCCCCTCTCAGACTGTCCTTTTCCAGGCTAATCAGCCCCAGGTCTCTCAGCCTTTCCTCCTCCAGACTCCCAGCACCAAACCCACAGTACTAAAATTAGTTGAAACACAGGTCAGTTCTGATTCGCTACAGCAGGAGACTATTAGGAAAACCACAAAAAGATTCACAATAAATTCCAGTGCTTGCTCTCTAAGGCCTGAAATGTGTGTTCCTGAAAGGATGAGATGTGCAACTCAGAAAATTCAGCTCTCAGGAAAAGGCTGAAAGAAGAAATGTGAGAAAGAGTCTCCAGAACGATACCTGTTTGTACTCTGCAATAATGGCTGTGGTTTTCTTGATCTCAGATTCTGCCTTCTCAAGCTGCTTCCTGAAGACTTCCTTCAGCTAGGAATTGAAGGAGAGGAGTTAATACACAAAGAAACTCTCACAGTGCATTATCAAATTGTTCCCTCCAATCCCTGCTGTGTTTACATCGGTCTTGCAGCTTCTTCTCACTGAGCTCCAGTTCTTCAGACATGTCTGATTTATTTAGTGTACAAATACTGATTCTATTGAGTTGTAACCAAGAAGTCTGTGCTGTGACACAGTGCATATCCCTGCCTGGAAAATCCTCCTGTGGGGTCATTCTCTTCCTCTCTGAAGAATGGTGGTAGACCCTGCTCCACAGGAAACAAAGCAGTGACCTCCTCCTTGTTTTTTCTGCCACAGCAGGTTTGGGCAAAGAGAGGCTTGCTTTGTTTGGAGTGGAACAGGAAGAAGACTCTCTCAGCACTATCACTCTCATCTCCATAAAAGAAGAAAAAAATTAAGTCTATTTTGGTCTGTGGCAATGCATTAAAATACAGCAAAGTCATTCCTCCCCTGCTCAGAACCACTACATTTTGAGAGCTCTTTCAGTAGGAAAGAGGCCTCTGCTGCTCTGTTTAGAGTGGGCAGAGAGTTTGGCATCCCCCATTTTAGAGAGCCACAAAGAATGAGTATTTGATTGTCATAGTCACCCCTCTCAAATGGCAAAAACCATCAAGCTGCCACTTCCAAAACATATCTTGGTGTGTGTTCAACGTGTTAGACTCACGGGACTGTAAAGCTAAGACTGAAGGAGTACAAGGCCAAGGCTAGTCAGCAAAATTCTCCTGACCTTCAACTCTATTCTGCTGTTGGTTCTAGCTTCAGAAAGGAGCATTCACAGCCTTAGAATCATAGAATCAGCCAGGTTGGAAGAGACCTCCAAGCTCATCCAGGCCAACCTAGCACCCAGCCCTGGCCAGTCAACCAGATCATGGCACTAAGTGCCTCAGCCAGGCTTGGCTTCAACACCTCCAGGGCAGCCCATTCCAATGCCAATCACTCTCTCTGCCAACAGCTTCCTCCTAACAGCCAGCCTAGACCTCCCCTGGCACAGCTTGAGACTCTGTCCCCTTGTTCTGTTGCTGCTTGCCTGGCAGAAGAGCCCAACCCCACTTGGCTACAGCCTCCCTTCAGGGAGTTGTAGACAGCAGTGAGGTCAGCCCTGAGCGTCCTCCTCAGGAGGATTGTTTCAGTGAACCAGCAGCTGAACCCGGAACAGCCTCTGATAAGGGAACAATTCCTCTGGCTCCTGGATGAGGTAATTCTAATCATGTCTCCTTAGTTATGATTGCTCACCACCAATAAAAACAGTTACTGAAATACTAGGAAGAGGAAAGGTACAAAACCAGTAAACATTCAGAGGTCAAAAGCAAAGGAAAACACTGAGAAGCACATTGTTTAAAAGAAATATTTACCCTGCCACTGTCAAGTTTTAACTGCAGCTGCATTTTGAAGACAAAATCCTTTCTGCAGATGCAACACATTTGTGCCTTGCTGCAGGCCCTTTTTCTTGTACTTCCTTGCTAAATGGGAGAAGTTGGAGAAGAGCTCACCTGAGCAGTTTCCTCTTCCTGCTTCCGTTTCTCCTCCTCAGTCTCCACCAGCTTCTGCTTGGTCAGGAGAAGTTCCTTGTTCAAAACATCTGCCTTGTCTTCAGCCTAGAACCAGAAGCACTGTGTGAATCAGATGTTCTCTGTGCTGGCACAAACGTCCTGCTCTCCACACCTCAGCAATACTGCACATTGAGTTTCCAGTGTTGCCTTTTCCTGCCTTCTGAGGGCTCACCTAGACTATTTTTTCATAGAATCACAGAATGGTTTGGGTTGGAAGGGACCTTGAAATTCATTTAGTTCCAAATCCCCTGCCATGGACAGAGACACCTCCCACTAGAACAGGTTGCTTATGGCCTCATCCAACCTAGTCAACCTAGTCTTGAATGCCTCCAGGGAGGGAGCAGCCACAACCTCCCTGGGCCAACCTGTTCCAGTGTCTCACCACCCTCACTGCAAGAATTTCCTTCTAACCTCCAGTCTAAATCTGCCCTCCTCAAGTTTCAATACGTTCCCCCTTATCACAACAAGCTCATGTAAAAAGGCCCACCCCAGCTTTCTTGTAGGCCCCCTTCAGGTACTGGAAGGCTGCTCTAAGGCCTCCCTGGAGCCTTCTCAAAGCTGAGCAGCCCCAAGTCTCACAGTCTGTCCCCATGGAAGAGGTGCTCCAGCCCTCCACCAGGCAGAGCTCACAAAGACAGCTCAGATTTTGAGGATCAGGTGGATCCAGATCAGCAGAGCCTGCCCAGCACCCACCCATCTCTGTTAGCATTACCTGGTCCAGGTCATTCCGTAAGGCAATTTTGCTTGTTACAAGCTCATGGGCAAGGTCATCATTCTCCTGCTCCAGCCTCATGCTTGCTTCTTGGAGCCTGCGGTTCTCCCTCTGCAGAAAGGAAGGAACAGGCAGAAAAGGAAGTTAATCTTTATCAACATTAAAGAGCAGTAAGTGAGTATATTGTGTGTCTAAGCCACGGAGAAGGCAAGAGTGCACATCAAGACAGGAGGACTGCTGCTCTGGGAAACAGCAGTGAATGAAGCCAGCAGTGCAAATGCAGCGCTTCCAGTGGTGCTGTCTGTGCCGCAGAAGTGACACCCCCATTGTAGGCTTTCTCTGTCAGAAGCAAACCCAGGCCTCTCTGCAGAAGCTCTTGGCTTCTGCTTGCTTATCATCAAAAGAAATGAGGCAGATAAAATCCCACCCAGCAGCAGGGAACAGGGACTGTGTAAGAGATACTCATACTAGTGTCTCCAGTTCAGAGTAGGAAGCTGTCCTGCTCCATTTTACAATCCATACAAAGAGTCTCTGTTGCAGATGCTGTCTTGCCCATCTTCTGCAGGACCAGTAAAGAGCAGCATTTAGCAAGGAGCTCCCTGCGGCTCCTATCATCTGCACTGCTGTCTCTGCACTTGCTCTGCTCCTTGCAGCAGTTACAACAGTGCATATCTTACAGAATACCTGCTGAGTAAAAGTGCCAGATGGAGAGAGGGCCTCACTCCTCCGGCAACAGGCCCAGAACCTGCTCAGTGGACTAGGCAGAGCAGCACAAAATGCAGAACTTGGAGACTGCAGGTCCTGATCCTTGATGCAGTGCAGTCTGCACAGGCAGAAATGGCTACACAGAGCACTAATGAGGAGTTAATGGATTTTAAAGATCAGTTTCAGTAACTGCTCTTCCAGGGCTGAGAAACAGAATCATATTCAAAAGATGTCTGTAGGTCAGTGGACTTCCAAGAGTCCACATCAAATACACATCTTTATCTTCAGGTGAACACAGCCAGGTGGGATAGAATAGAGGTGCCATCCTCAAAGAGAATTTAAGAGGGCAAGAAAAAGTGCTGGCTTTTGAGTCACACAATGTTTGTGCATCTTTCATACCAGCAGAAGCTACAGAGGGAATCTGCACTATGGAAGCTGAGGGAAAAACACCAAGTTCATATGAAAGCACCTAGGTGAAGGAACAATAACCTGCCTGATGAGACTTCAAAAAGGACCTGTGCTCACTTGAAAGGTAAGCTATGTTCTTTAGGAGAAAAAACCCCAAACCAAAGCAAAACCCAGTAAAAATGAATATACATCAGCACTTAAGACAGCAAAATGTTTCCAAGAGTTGTTCAGTGAATGTCTCCCTACCAGATGTGATCTCTTTGCATAAGCATATTAGTCACTGGTCATCACTTCCTCATGCTCCCCAGCTACACTCAGGTATTTTTTTCATTCCAAGCTCACCACCATGAAACTGCAATTTGCATTTCTCTTGCAAAAGAGATTTTTTTGCATGCTTGTCTTAAACAAAAAAGGACAACCACAGCTCTTAAGAGGATGCTAGAACAGGTCTCTTCTGTATGGGAGCTTCCTCTGTGGCAGGAAACAGAACCTCTGCAACTATTCTTTCCTTAATGTGACCTTATTGTGCAACCAGGCTGCACTGCCCTGAACAGGAAAGTAAGTTTGTTTCCTTTCCAAGAGATCACACTTTAAATAACTTGTTTTGTTACAGAAACTCTTAAGTAAAACACTTTTGTTTTCACACAGTTAAAATAACCACTGCTAAAAGATGCATAGACTTTGGGGGTCTTTTTTAATTGCACTGTATTCTGTTTGGTACAAAGAATTCTTAGCAGTAAAATTCTTCTGTAAGGTACTATATGAAGAGTAAAATCAAACTGCAGTCAAGAATCGTAATGGTAGTCATCATAATCAACTCAGCTGTGTCTTTACGTCTGTATTTTCCTCAGACCATCTTAGAAATGATGATTTTTAGAGATACTCAGCATTTGTCAGAGGCCTGTCACCTAAAAACTGGGACCAGAGCAGGTGCTGCAGCACCAAGACCTTCTCATAGGGGTGTTGCTTAGAGGGAGAATTCAGCAAATTCTTAAGACTTCCACAGAATAACCCAGAAAGAGTTTTGCTTTAACATTTTTTGCTCTGCTTTTGCCAAAAGCTTCAGTGTCCAGAAAGCAAGCTGCACAATGTGAAGTTGGAAGTTCCTGCTTTGCATTGGCAGACAAGTGGATAAGCAAGCTAGGTGGTTGGAAATGCGCTATCCTCCTCTTAAACTGCAACTGGCACGGCACGTAGCTAGTAAGTTAAAGATCTCTTACCGTGGGCATCCAGTCAGTAGCTAAAGAGAGGGGTTTAGCTCCTTCACCATACTTCTAACTCGCAGCTGAAGTGTCTCTCACAGGGCCACCTCTACTCCTCCTCCACACAGGGCAGTATGCATGATTAGATGGCTTGCCTTTTCCAGCTCCTCCCCTCAGATCTACCCTCCTTCCTCAGGAGGAAACTCTTAATCTGATCAAGCCCAAAGAGAACCTAACCTTCCACGGCAAAGACATAAACAGCAAACAGCTTTTCATAAGCAGCCAACTATTCAGCTCTGAAATATTTACAGGGCTTCATCAAACACCACTCGCAAAGGCAGAAAGTTCAACAGATGGAGCTGGTTCCTTACAGCAGGGCTCACATCACAGGCAGCGTTTTGCAACCTGGCATGAGCCAACCTGTCAGACCTGCTGGTTGTCCTTGGTGTAAACAGTCAGCTTCCTGCCTTCTCTCTGCGCACCACTAACAATCCACTGGCTATGGCAGCGATTTCCTTCTCTCGGCACTGCTCAGTGACTACAATCAGTGAAAGAGACTCCTCTTTCCCCAAACAGCCCTGCTTACAAAAGGCAGCTGGTGAATGCTGATCAGCTTTTAAAAGGAGGATACTGCATTTCCAAAAGGGACAAACACCGCTCAGACATACAAACGCAGATCAACTTACCTCCTGCACAGTCACAGACCAAATACTGCTTTCAACCATTGGTGTAAAGACAGTGAAAACAGGAGGATAAAATGAATTTTTAAATACCAACAAAGACACGGGGGGGGGGGGGGGGGGGGGGGGGGGAAAGAAAGAAATTAAAAAACTTGCTGATTCTTCAGTGAGTTTTTGGCTCTGAGTTTAAAAGATGATATATCCCAGCTTCCATCACACACTGGATGGAAAGAAGGCAGCCAAACTGGAAGCAGGAGGCAAGCCTCAGCTCTGGAGGGCTGAAAGGCTGAACTCCACCCTCTGTTTTCCTGCAGACAGCACTGAGGAGCAACTCCTGACAGGATTAGCGGTGGTGATGCATCCTCTCTGTGCTGTTACTCGGCAGGGTGGTAACGAGTCACAAACCTTGTTAAGCAACTCAGTGTCATGTTTTCTGATGAGCAAACACCCAAGCCCCGGATCTTTGGGGATGAAGAGAGCCTCCTCAATGGTGGAATGAAAACACTGATTAAAATTCACTTCTCTGGGCATCAGCAAACTGAAGTCTTCGTGAGCTCACTGAAAAGGGCTCTTGACTGTGGAGGAAAACCTCATGAACCTCCACCTACACACCCAAAAGGCTTGCACAGCAAACTCTCCAGGAAATCCTCTCCTGGGAAGCAGCATAGAGGCTCCTGGAGGTGGTTTGTTGTTTCTCTTTGTTGGCTGTGACACTTGCTTTCAAAACCCGCAGACCAACAATGACCCACATCATGAGTTAGCTGAAGTTTTCCCTCATGACAGTTACCATGACTGAATAAAAACGACCATTGTCTTCATTTTTGCTTCCACTTCCAACACAAAACCTGTTATATCCAAACTGCACATTTATTCAGACAAACTCCTCCATTGCACAACAGGGTCCACAGAGGAAAAGGCATTTCTGCCCTCAGAGCAGAACTGTGTGCACAAGCAGGGACTGCTTGCATAACTCCAGCCTTTCTTTGTGTGGTTATATCCTCTTTAGTTTACATCAAGCAGTCCTCAGCTCTGGTGGTGATTTCTCATCAGGAAACCAAAACCCTGTTACATGAGGTGTTCTCAAACACAGGAAAAACCCAAACATAATAGATAGGGAGGAAGAAAAATGAATCTGAACTACACTGCTGCTTTTTCTGCACAAGCAACTTGCTTTTCTTCATAGCCTGTAGAGGCAGTTTGCAATTTGTTTTAACCAGAAGTTAGAAAAGCTGGTGACAAACAGCAACTTAGAACTTATTTACTTTGTGCCTATTAGAAATCTGACAAAAATGTGACAGTTTGTTATAAGCAATGAAAAATAAAGTGAAAAGATGTCCATTAAAAAAAAAAACACCATCAAAACCCAACAAAACCACAATATTTTTCCTAAAGAATCCTTGTAAATACAGAAGGGAACAAACACCCCAAATAATGGCACTTTAATACTGTTCTTTTGGCAAGTCAGACCACAATCAACAAGCAAAACTGGAGCTGGGCAGGACCTCCTGGGGCATGTAACACAGCTCACTGCAGCACATGAATTTAACCTGTCAAGAAAACAGCAGCCTGGTTAAGAGCAGCCTGGACACTGCAAAACCAGTGCAAACTCCAGCCAACAGCAGCCTGGTTAAGAGCAGCCTGGACACTGCAAAACCAGTGCAAACTCCAGCCAACAGCAGCCTGGTTAAGAGCAGCCTGGATACTGCAGAACCAGTGCAAACTCCAGCCAACAGCAGCCTGGTTAAGAGCAGCCTGGACACTGCAGAACCAGTGCAAACTCCAGCCAACAGCAGCCTGGTTAAGAGCAGCCTGGATACTGCAAAACCAGTGCAAACTCCAGCCAACAGCAGCCTGGTTAAGAGCAGCCTGGACACTGCAAAACCAGTGCAAACTCCAGCCCTTTGCTGGAGCTTATGGAGAATTTGGGGTGGGTGGGATCAGGGGAGCACCCTGGGCATACCCAGCTGCTGGAGGTTGCTCAGCCACATGTCCACAGGCTTGGGACACCTGTAGGAATGGAGCACCAGGGAGCAGAGGAAGAAGTGTGTTATTGCCCCACTCTGCTGGGCCTGGCTTCTGGAATGCCTGAGTGGAAGTCAGATCCACATGTAAGAGCTGTGCCAGCTCCCACAAGTTCCCTCTGCAGTGCAGCATGGATAAACCAAAAGGAGAAGACAGCCATGTGCCATTCTGGGGGCTGCTCCCATGCCAGTGCCCTCACAGTCGAGCTCCTATGCGCCCAACACTCCATTGAGCCATTCCCAGTGAGGACCAGGCCACAGGCTGGAATCTCACCCAAGACTCACTGCTGCATCTCTGAAGTGCTAGCATCTCTCTGGTCCTGACAAATCTCTGCTGGCAGTAAAAGCAGTAGCAAGCTGCAAACAACAAAAACTAACAACTACAACTGAAAAGCATCAGCAGACTGAAAGCCCATTTCCTTCTTGACCTCTGAGAGCAATATTCTGCAGGGATCTCCATTCCAGTGAGCCTATTCCAGAAGCATCCTCTTCCACTGGGCAGCAACCCAAACCCCTCATTTTGTTCTGGGAATAGACACGAAGAACTGCAACGAGAGAGGCCTTCAGGGCCCAGCCCATGCAGGGAGCACAGAGGGCCAGAGGGAGCTAACAGCAATGTCCTCAGAGGCAGTCCCAGCTCTTTGGCAGCATGGACTCGGCCTGACTGGGCAAAGTCCAGCACTGGAGCTGCCAACATGAAATGCATTTCTGGACTGCAGAGCCATCCTTTAAGGGGCAAGCAAAGGTGGCTCCCCACTTTCTGCCCAGAAGGACCACACAGCTTGAGTCTCTTGCTGCCCTCTGGAAACACTCTTGAAATGTCAATTTCTACCAACCTCAGCTTGACACATGAATAAAACCAAAGGAGCAAGATGAGGAACAGAGAAAGCTCACAAGCATTTCTCCGTGACACTCATCAGCTGAAGAATGCACCCCAACTTTGAACTTTGTCTGGAACTAACCAGTTACAAGGTCTGTCTCTAACAACAGCATCAATAAGAGGATCAGACCCAATCTGGCTTAACTGAAAAAATCACACAAGTGAGTTTCCAAAGTGCAAGCCAAAACCTCAGGGCTGTGACAGTGACTTACACACACAGTGGCTGGAGTTGCCTTCTATATCCTCATTTGCAGCTCAGAGACAACGTTCTTCACCATCCACCACCTGTGATTAACTAGTTAATTAATATACTTCCCCACAGCTTTAAAGAAGTCTGCTTTCTTTTCTAAGTATTATTTTAATCCACAGAACTGTAACCACTGGAAAAAATACTTAGGCAGAAGTTAATCAAGAGTGAGTTGTGCTTTGGCTAAATAGGTCATGCCCACTCTTGGCTCTCAGCTGCTACAGCAGCCCCAGTTCTCACAATCAGTGAACTCTACACCCTTGGACATCAAAAGAACTACACATTTTTTTTTCCCCACAGGTAAATACTTTTTGGCAACAAAGTAATTTTTAATTTCTTTGTACCTGTGCCTCTCTCTGCTGTCACATTTGTGAATTATGGTATAATCTGCCACTGCAGGATCTTCACACTGTGGCTTTCTGAATGTGAGGCACTTTCCTCACACTCACAGACCACATAAACCTGTTGCACTTTGTATGATCATTTATGACTCCACAGTCCTGGGAGACTTCATACTACCTGTAACACTACTTAACATGTTAAGGCACAATGACGAACAGCAGGAAAACAGTACAGGTGTGGGTAAGCAATGTCACTTCCCAGCTGACCTGGGCAATGCACAGTAAAGTGCTTCATCTCTGGCAGCTTCACCTAAAGGAAACTGGGTCTTTCACAACAGGGTAAGCAACAAATGGCTCCTGAGTGCTATGTGAAGTACATGCCTAGAGGCAGAGCCTCAGACAAACTCGTGGCAACAGAATGTAGCAGTGACAATAAATGCAAATACATAGAAAAGATAAGCAGTGCTGGCCCAAAGTGAAAGAACTGGTATTTTCTTGGTGAACTATCAAACTACCATAACGAGAACTGAACCTTTATTTCTGTGCTGCTTTAAAGCAGGACATTGAACACTGTTAATTTGCTTGCAGGAGCACCTTGAGACCCCAAGAGAGCTCCGGGTCCCACTGTCCTAGGTGTGATGTTAACAGAATAGTAACTGAAGCTTGGTATAAACAGTAACAAGAATCATGTCAGGCAAGGAAGAGTTCATCTTCCCAAAGTCTCTGTGGATGCCACTGCACACAGCTTGTGCTAGAGCAATGTGTGTTTTCTCCTCTCTGTGTCTGCAGCTGAGAATCAGCCTTTCTCTCTGTGTCTCACGAAGGTCTCCCGTAAGAGCGCAACAGCAGGAGAGTTACCTACAAACATATAAACTGAAAGAAGAAAAATATTGTCTGTGGCGACTCCTGGATGTCTTCAGAGCTACAAAGCCTGACTGAAGAAACCAGCAGGTGTCCAAAGTGCTCCTTTGAGGAGGCAGATGAGTTGCACCTGCCGCTGCGCTTCCCTGAGGTCGGCACTGGCACAGCCCAGCCAGGTGAGCGCGGTACACACAGCTCAGCTCAGCCGCTGGCATCGGGGCACTCCCCACGGGGTTCAGCCCATCCCACTGCTTCCCACGCAGCATCTGCCTTACCTTGTATCTGTCCATAGGATCTTCCTGCTGCAGCTGACTCTCTCGCATTGTCTGGTACTCTCTCTCATATTTCTTCAGCTTTTTTGTTGGCACCTGTGGAAGAGAATTGGGAAACATGCACGTGAAGATCAGAGGAACACAGGAAAGGCTGACAGAAAGCTCTCCTTGCAAACAGGAAGCCAAGGAAGTGCTGGAAAGCTGCTGCTGCTGCTGCTGCTGCTGAATAAAGTGCTCCCAGTTTCCCACCCCCCTCCTCCCCCACTTCCCTACTCAAGCAAGCCACATCAAACACTTAGCAATATACTTCACACAGACAGAAATGTTTCTGTGCCTACTGCTGTTAAGTATTCAAATGTTTAGAAGAAAACCAGAGGCTAAGTAGAGACATTTTAATAAAATTGGCAAGAAAAAACCTCATCAACAGGCAAGCAGCAACAGAAGGGGACCCAGTCTCAAGCTGTGCCAGGGGAGGTCTAGGCTGGATGTTAGGAGGAAGTTGTTGGCAGAGAGTGATTGGCATTGGAATGGGCTGCCCAGGGAGGTGGTGGAGTCACCATCCCTGGAGGTGTTCAGGAATAGCCTGGCTGAGGCACTTAGTGCCATGGTCTGGTTGACTGGCTAGGGCTGGGTGCTAGGTTGGACTGGATGAGCTTGGAGGTCTCTTCCAACCTGGCTGATTCTGTGATTCTGTGAACACCATGAGTGAGGAGAGAGGGAAGAGGAACACACACCTTGATGTGTATAATTCACCAGAAGAATGCCTTAGCAGTAGAACTGTTACAAGTGAGATGAAAGGAGTGCTCCTGCAACAGGACTGGGCAATTCCTGAACAAGATCCAAGCAATAGGTTTACAGCTGAAAGAGTATTGATGTCTAAATTACAGCTTGTGACCACTGCCAGGCAAAGGTGGGGACGATGCAGTGCTAGCTGTGGCAGGGAAACACAGAAACCACAGGCAAAGCTGAAAGGTCAATTGCCAGGCAGCTTGGTTCTGGGGAAACACAGCTTCAGCTTCAAACACAGCACACAAACAACACCTGGATTCCCTTCAACGGAGCATGGAGAGCCTCTGCCTCACTTCCTCCTCTTAACTGCATACACAGTACTGTATCAGTGAGGCCATCTCTCTCTGGGGACCTCTGATAGTGTTGCTCTGTCCCCACTGCACAAGTGTGGGGTCACCTTCTGGCAGCTGGAAGGATCCCTATGACCATGTACCATCATGACTTGTAAACCCAGGCTTTTCCTGGGTCTGTTCTGTCTCTCTCTGTTCCTCTTGCTTGTATTGATCATGTCTAGCTGACTCCTGGTGTGAAGGACATGCCACTCTCACCTTGCCTTAGGGTAAAAAATCACTGCCAGTGAGCAGAAAGATGTGTTTACAAGTAGCTTGGTGGTGGTTTCCCTTTATTGTTTCCAGCCCAATGCCTCCTTCCTCTGCAGTACAAGAAAGGACCAAGCATGTGCTTGCTGCTGCTGCAGACGTCTCTGGGAGTTACTGGTGGAAAACAAGAAACCCCTGATCTGCAAAACACAGCACACAGGGAGCAATGGTGTCCCCAGCTGATAATGAGATCTTAAACCAACCTCTCCAGAGAATGGAAAGAAAAAAGAGCACAAACATGAAGCACTCTGTACAAACATATAAGAGAACTTCACTTTGATGACATTTAACAGGAAAAAAAAAAACAAACAAATGAAATTTATGAAATCAGAGAGGTTTTTCTCTGTTTTGGCTGAGCAACATTCAAGGTGAACACCCAGGCTGTTCTGTCTTAGCTGCAGCTTGAAACTGTTGAGGATTCAAGAAAGATGTTGAGGTGCTGGAACATGTCCAGAGAAGGGCAACAAAGCTGGTGAGGGGCCTGGAGCACAAATCCTATGAGGAGAGGCTGAGGGAGCTGGGGGTGTGCAGCCTGCAGAAGAGGAGGCTCAGGGCTGACCTCATTGCTATCTACAGCTACCTGAAGGGAGGCTGTAGCCAGGTGGGGTTGGGCTCTGCTGCCAGGCAAGCAGCAACAGAAGAAGGGGACACAGCCTCAAGCTGTGCCTGGGCAGGTCTAGGCTGGATGTTAGGAGGAAGTTGTTGGCAGAGAGAGTGATTGGCATTGGAATGGGCTGCCCAGGGAGGTGGTGGAGTCACCATCCCTGGAGGTGTTGAAGCCAAGCCTGGCTGGGGCACTTAGTGCCATGGTCTGGTTGATTGGCCAGGGCTGGGTGCTAGGTTGGCCTGGCTGAGCTTGGAGGTCTCTTCCAACCTGGTTGATTCCATGATTCTAAAACATCTGAAGACTGATCCCTGGGGTCTGCAGAACAGGTCTTATGAGGAATGGCTGAGGGAACTTGGGTTGTTTAGTCTGAAGATGAGGAGGCAGAAGGGAGACCTCCTGGCTCTCTACTACTCCTTGAAAGGTGGATGTTGGTCTCTTCTCTTTAGTAACAAGTGATAGCACAAGAGAAAATGGCCTCAAGCTGCACTGGGAGAGATTTAGGTTGGATATTAGAAGAAACTTCTTCACTGAAAGGTTTCTCAAACACTGGAATAGGCTCCCCAGGGAGGTGGTTGAATCCTCATCTCCGGAGGTGTTTAAAAGACACAGATGTGTTGCTGAGGGACATGGTTTAGCATCAGGATTGGTAGACTTAGAGAACTGTTTGTCTCAATGACATTAAAGGCTTTTTCCAACCAAAATAATTCTCTACTTCTGTGGTTCTGTAAATATTTGAGCAAGAACCCTGCTGTCTGAAAGAGCAGGAGATGCAAGACAGATTAGTTTTTGGTGTAAACAGAGAGAGAAAAATGTTGAAAGCTAAAAATTGCAGAGTCATTATCCTACTGCTGCCAGCAGTTCTCCCATGTGCAGGGGAACTCCTTGTGTTTAAACAAGTTTTGCTAGGGACTGTCTCCACTGACCCTCCCAAAGACCCACCAGGGGCCTCATGCTGCCTAGAGCAGCATCCCCCTTTTCTCTGACACTGTAAGACCTGTAAGAATGAAAAGTCACACTTCTCTCTGCAGTCCAGAGGCAGGGGCAAAACCAGCACAGGATCATTACCTGGCTAAGTAGCTCTTGCCAAGAGAGCAAATGGGGTAAAAAGCAGTGCTGTGACCCAGTGCCTATGCTGAGCACTGTGCCACAGCTGCCCCCTTGCCAGGCTGAGCCTGTGTAACAAGAGCTGAGTGCTGCTTCTTGGTAACAGCCTCACACCCAGCAGCCTGCAGCTCTCCGTGCTCATTTGTCAGAGGTTATTTTATTAAGAGCAGCCTTCTCTCTCTGCTTTCATCTTGTATTTGGTATCTAGAGGAGGCAGATTTTAACATGCACTTCATCACCAGAAACTAATCTTAACACATCAAAATCTCTTATAATGAGCAGGGGAGAACAAGTCAGCTGCTTAACTTCTCTCCACCTCCTTCCCTTCACAGACAATTCACACTCATTTCTTCATGCCTAGGAACTCCTCCCACCAACCATTCTTACCAATGTGTATCCTAGGGTGCGTTAAGAGAAATGTGTCCAGCAGGTCTGGGGAAGTTCTCCTCCCCCTCTGCTTTGCCCTGATGAGACCACACCTAGAATCCTCCCCAGTTCAAGAAGCAGGGATCTTGCTGCATCCAATTCTGGAGCTCCTACTACAAGAGGGATGTGGAGATGCTGGAGCACATGCAGAGAAGGGCCAGGAGGATGCTCAGAGGGATGCAGCAGCTCTGCTGTGAGCACAGAGTTGGGGCTGTGCAGGCTGGAGCAGAGGAGGCTCCCAGGTGACTTCTTGTGGCCTTCCAGGATCTGAAGGGGGCTACAAAAAAGCTGGGGAGGGACTTTTCAGGCTGTCAGGGAGTGCCAGGACTGGGGGGAAGGGAGAAAAGTTGCAGGTGGGGAGACTGAGTGGCCATGAGGATGAAGTTGTTGAGCATGAGAGTGGTGAGAGGCTGGAATGGGTTGCCCAAGGAGGTGGTTGAGGCCTCGTCCCTAGAGGTGTTTAAGGCCAGAATGGCTGAGGCTGTGGGCAGCCTGATCTAGGGTAGGGTGTCCCTGGCCACAGCAGGGGGGTTGGAACTGGCTGCTCCTTGTGGTCCCTTCCAACCCTGACTGATTCTCTGAAGCTGCAGTGTGAGTGCAGCCCAGACAGTAAGTGTGTGCTGGGCTGCAGCAAGAGCAGTGTGGGCAGCAAGGCAAGGGAAGGGATTCTGCCCCTTTATTCTGCTCTCCTCAGACCACACCTGGAGAGTCCTGTGTGCAGTTCTGCAGCCCCCAACACAAGAAGAACATGGAACTGTTAGAGCCAGTCCAAAGGAGGCCACGAAGATGCTGAGAGAGCTGCAGCAGCTCTGCTGTGAGGACAGGCTGAGAGAGTTGGACTGTGCAGCCTGGAGAAGAGAAGGCTTCGAGGAGACCTTGGAGTGGCCTTCCAGGATCTGAAGGGAGCTACAGGAGGGCTGGGGAGGGACTACTGACAAGGTCTGGTAATGACAGGGCAAGGGGGAATGGGTTTGAACTGGCAGAGGGGAGATTCAAAGTAGATGTTAGGAAAGGGTTCTTTGCAGTGAGGGTGGTGAGACACTGGCACAGGGTGCCCAGGGAGGCTGTGGCTGCTCCCTCCCTGTAGGCATTCAAGGCTGGAAGAGGCCTCGAGCAACCTGTTCTAGTGGGAAGTGTCCCTGCCCATGGAACTGGCTGATCCTTGAGGTCCCTTCCAACCTAAACCATTCTATGATCCATCTGCTCAGCTTCAGGGGATCTCTCCCTCCTCCTGCAATTCAACAGTTCAGCCTGGCTGTGCTGGATTCATAAACCACACAGCTGTGACTCCTCCCTCCAAAGGAGGGCTCTAATGAAGCCCAAGCACTCAGAAGAGGTAGTTATCATTATGTTCACTTGACAGCCAAGGAAATGGAAGTAGAGATGTAAAATGATTTCCTAAACATACTGAAGACAGCCAGGGGATGATCCAGACACAAAATCCCATTACCTGGTTTCTAATTTCCAGCACTGCCAGGATGCCAGATTGAGCAGAGCATCTCTCTCCCAGATTTTCACTTCTTTTCTCTATCTAGCCCTGCATAAATACATTGTCCCATCACACTCACAGTATTCTGTGATCTCTGCTCTCTTTATATTGGTTTTGCTTTTCCACTTCTCACCTCAGTGTTGGGAGAAGAAAAAATAAAAGGAAAAAAAAGCCAATTCACAAACTGTTCAGAGCTTTCCTTTTGCTTCCTTTGGAGGCAGTGACCTCGTTTTCTCTTTCACCTGTGCTGTGTTTGCTTGCTATTTCAAGACTGAGGCTAGGGACTTGCATCCCTGCAAACACTTGGTTACACTATGTGCTGGTGACTGACGTGGGGAGACCCTGAGCTTGCTTTGGGTGAGCGCTGATAGCAACTGCAGACACTGGCTGCAGCCCAGCTTCCCTTTGATCCATCCATCACACACATCCCAGACTGCAAGCCCCAGGAGGAGGCCAGACAGTCCCCACTGCTGCAGAGAGAGACCATTTCTGAGCGTGTGTGACAGCTGAGAGCCCAGCTCAGAGGTGATGGAACCAGCCTGAGCTCCACTTGAGGACACTCAGGCTTGGCCCTGCCCTTTCACACAGCCAGGGAGCTGCAAGAGGCTCTCACAAGCTGCTGCTGCATGTGCCCGTCCTGAGGAGATCCCAGTTACATTACTGCATGCTTAATTTTCTTCACATAATGATTTAAACCAACATTAAAAGCAAGTTAATTTCCAAATGATGCTTGGTTCTGCTAAGTGTGTCATATGAAGGCTGTAAGCACTGAAAAGCACCTCAAGCAGTTTAGTGACACAAATTGGAGATCACACTCAAAGTTGTTGCATCAATTTGTTCCACTTAGTAGTTCATATTGCAAAGACAACTGCAGCAGGTTCAAGAAAGCATAACAGAGCTCTTGAAACACTTTATCAGGCCAATTGAAGGCCTTAACATCTTTAAGGTCATGGATGCCCTCTCCCTGGAGGTGTTCAAGACCAGGTTGGATGAGGCCTTGAGCAACTTGGTCTAGTGGAAGGTGTCCCTGCCCATGGCAGAGGAGTTGGAACTAGATGATCTTTAAGGTCCCTTCCAACCAAACCATTCTATGATACTATGAATAATGTAACAAAACCCCAGGAGAACACTCAGTGCTCTCCTGCATTTGTGCAGTCAGTGCTATGGATAACTCCACCACAGGGAGGCTGGAACTAAATGACCTGTAAAGGTCCCTTCATGGAATCATAGAATCAACCAGATAGGAAGAGACCTCCAAGATCACCCAGACAGATCTATTACCCAGTCCTGGCCAAGCAACCAGACCATGGCACTAAGTGCCCCAGCCAGGCTTTGCTGCAATACCTCCAGGGACATCAACTCCACCACCTCCCTGGGCAGCCCATTCCAATGCCAATCACTCTCTCTGACAACAACTTCCTCCTAACATCCAGCCTAGACCTCCCCTGGCACAACTTGAGGCTGTATTCCCTTGTTCTGTTGCTGCTTGCCTGGCAGCAGAGCCCAACCCCACCTGGCTACAGCCTCCCTTCAGGTAGCTGCAGACAGCAATGAGCTCTGTCCTGAGCCTCCTCTGCTGCAGGTTGCACACCCCCAGCTCCCTCAGCCTCTCCTCACAGGGCTGTGCTCCAGGCCCCTCACCAGCCTCGCTGCCCTTCTCTGGACACCTTCCAGCACCTCAACATCTCTCTTGAATTGAGGAGACCAGAACTGGACACAGCACTCAAGCTGTGGCCTGAGCAGTGCTGAGCACAGGGGCAGAAGAACTTCCCTTGTCCTGCTGCCCACACTGCTCCTGAGCCAGCCCAGGATGCCACTGGCTCTGCTGCCCACCTGGGCACACTGCTGCCTCATCTTCAGCCTACTCTCTACCAATACCCCCAGGTCCCTCTGCCTGGCTGCTCTCAGCCACTCTGTCCCCAAACCGTTCTATGATACTATGATTAATGTAACAAAACCCCAGGAAAACACTCAGTGCTCTCCTGCATTTGTACAGTCAGTGCTATGGATAACCCCACCACAGGGAGGCTGGAACTAGATGATCTTTAAGGTGTCTCCAAGCCAAAGCATTCTATGAATCTATGAACTGTATCATCTTTAAAAGGCATGAAGAAATATCCTGCAGTATCTCTCACTGGGACCAAGACTCAGGAGCAGACAAGCAACTCATTGCTCTTTTGGGAGGATGAAGTGATAGAAAAGAAAGAACAAAACTGTCTACAACTACCTGAAGGGTGGTTGTGGCCAGGAGGAGGTTGCTCTCTTCTCTCAGGTGGCCAGCGCCAGAACAAGAGGACACAGCCTCAGGCTGTGCCAGGGGAGATTTAGGCTGGAGGTGAGGAGAAAGTTCTTCCCTGAGAGAGTCATTGGACACTGGAATGGGCTGCCCAGGGAGGTGGTGGAGTCGCCATCCCTGGAGCTGTTCAAGGCAGGATTGGACGTGGCACTTGGTGCCATGGTCTGGCCTTGAGCTCTGTGGTAAAGGGTTGGACTTGATGATCTGTGAGGTCTCTTCCAACCCTGATGATACTTTGATACTATGAAACCCAGAGCTGACACAACAGACCTGTCTCTTGGATTAGGCTTTGGAGAGTGCTAGTGGGATGTTGTATTTAGATACCATGCAACACAATCTGAGCAACTCAATTTCCAGTGAGGCATCAGCCACAAGCAGCAAATCTGAGAGGGAAAAGGCCAAATCATCACTTCTCACAATACTCCATTTGTGCTGGGCAGTCTGCAGGGAGGAAAATCTGCAGCATTCAGGTGCAGAAGAAAATGTAGGGATTGAAATCAGCAGCTACCTAAAGAAAATTCACAAGCTGGAACAGAGCTTGAAGAATTCCCATTTCTCCTGTTATCACCTTGTGGTAAAGGGCTCACTGATAAGAAGCTGTCTCACCACAGGTCAGCAATCAAATGGAACAGCCTGCAGCAGCGCTTGCCCTAGCTACAGCAGCATCACATTCAGGATCCAAACATCTTCCCCTCCAAAACACACAGAAGCCTCATTGAACACTGGCTAACCCCTGGTGTGGGGACACAGTGATCAGAATGCTTTTGTGAAGCAGCCTCTCAGACATAGAATCAGCCAGATTGGAAGAGAGCCCCAAGCTCAGCCAGCCCAACCTAGCACCCAGCCCTGGCCAATCAACCAGACCATGGCACTAAGTGCCTCAGCCAGGCTTTGCTTCAACACCTCCATGCACAGTGACTCCACCACCTCCCTGGGCAGCCCATTCCAATGCCAATCACTCTCTCTGACAACAACTTCCTCCTAACATCCAGCCTAGACCTCCCCTGGCACAGCTTGAGACTCTGGCCCTGCAGGGACAACGACCTGATATTAATAACAAGTGGGTTTAAAATAAGATAGCAGCTTTGTGCCACTTCTGAGGCCTTACAGATGGAAGAATGCCTACAGGTAACAGCAGCATAAGGGCTAGAAACACCAGCAGGCAATATACAACCAGCAACAGAACAAGGAGACAGAGTCTCAAGTTGTGCCAGGGGAGGTCCAGGCTGGATGTTAGGAGGAAGTTGTTGGCAGAGAGAGTGATTGGCATTGGAATGGGCTGCCCAGGGAGGTGGTGGAGTTGCTGTCCCTGGAGGTGTTGAAGCCAAGCCTGGCTGTGGTACTTAGTGCCATGGTCTGGTTGATTGGCCAGGGCTGGGTGCTAGGTTGGGCTGGCTGAGCTTGGAGCTCTCTTCCAACCTGGTTGACTCTATGATTAACTGGTTCACCTTGAGCCCCTTTGGGTCTGGAAACAGATGTACACAGGTGTAATAAATTCTCTTTCTTGAGCAGCATGCTCTGAAACAGAAATCAGATCTCCCTTACCATAGGTATTGCCACATACCCTGGTGGGCAGCGTGGTTTAGGGCAAGCTGGCAGCTCTACCCCCTGGCTCTCATTGCTATGAATAAAGGTGGGTCTGTGTTGTTGTTATTCTCCAGCTCATCTGTTGCACACACTACAATAAAGGTCCTGAACACCAGATGCTGGTTTAATCATCTGTCTGCAGGAAGATGATGTTCCCTCAAATTCCTTGGAAACCTGTGTTGTGTCAGAGATTGTCTGCTGAGTGTCTGCCTGGGTGCCTACTGCAGACCAGCATCTCTCCACCTCCTGTCTGGGAAAAATCACCCTGACAGAGATGCTCCTTTCATACCAGCAAAGCAGCTTGCTGCACACCAAAGAATCCCTTCCTTGCTGGGGGAGAGTCTCCTTCCTGCATCAAGTCTCCTTTGCTGCCAGCTCTGTCAGTGTAAGACCTCCTGATGAGAGTCTTCAGGAGAACACAAATCCAATTTGAAAGCTGGCTGGAGGCAAAGGACCCCAGCTTCTGCTGTGAATTCTAATCTTTATTTGACTCTTCCACACCAGTCCATTATCAAAAAAAATCTCAGTTCCCTCTCAGGAATGGATTAAAAGGAGAGAAAGGCAGGTTGCAAAACATGGATCACAGTTTACTGTGATCCAAAATGGCAGTGGCCCCAGTCAGTGATGCTGGATGATTTCCAACACCAGATCCTCCTGTCAGATTTTAATCTCCAGGATGTATTTCCATTCATCTAAACCTGCTGAACCTGGCAGAACGCAGACCTCTTCCACAGCTCTGCTGGTCAGAGATCTGCTTAAACTCAGCAATGCATTAACTATGTCAAAGTGAGAGCTGAGACCCAGAGATACTGAATGAGGCTTGCTGTGCAGCAACACAGGAGGAGAGAATGGAATCCAGATTGCTTCAGCTGTAGTTCTGAACATCCTTGTGTAGGTTTGTTCTCAGGACTGAATTTGTGAGTGAAAAGCACAGATACTGACTGGGGAATATGCACCTGGAATGGGTTGCCCAGGGAGGTGGTTGAGGCCCTGTCTCTGGAGCTGTTTAAGGCCAGGCTGGATGAGGCTCTGGCCAGCCTGATCTAGGGGGGTTGGAACTAGATGATCCTTGTGGTCCCTTCCAACCCTGACTGATTCTATGACTGCAAAAGAAAACCCACCCCAAAAGGTTCAAGGGAAGGATTGTTCTGCTTTGTGGCAAAGATTCACAGACTGGGTTGGAAGGGACCCTCAAAGGTCATCTTGGCCAACCCCCCTGCAGTCAGCAGGGACACCTGCAACTAGATCAGGCTGCCCAGGGCTATATATTCAGTTTGATCTTGAATGTCTCCAGGGTCAAAGCCTCAACCGCACCCCTGGGCAGCCTCTGTTCCAGCATTTCACCACTCACTGTAAAGAGCTTCCTGCTAATGTCTGACCTAAATCTCTCCTGCTCCAGTTTCAAACCACAGCACCTTGCCCTTTCACTACGAGTCCCTCCAAAAAGTCCCTCCCCAGCTTTCCTGAAGGTCCCCTTTAGATATTGAAAGGTAGCTAAGAGGTCTCCCCAGAGCCATCTCTTCTCCAGGCTGAACAGCCTCGGAGGTCTTTTCCAACCTGTCTGCTTTTATGATTCTAACACAAACTTCTATCAAACCCTATGAGGAGAGGCTGAGGGAGCTGGGGGTGTGCAGCCTGCAGCAGAGGAGGCTCAGGGCAGAGCTCATTGCTGTCTACAGCTACCTGCAGGGAGGCTGTAGCCAGGTGGGGTTGGGCTCTGCTGCCAGGCAACCAGCAACAGAAGAAGGGGACAGAGTCTCAAGTTATGGCAGGGAAGGTCTAGGCTGGATGTTGGGAGGAAGTTGTTGTCAGAGAGAGTGATTGGCATTGGAATGGGCTGCCCAGGGAGGTGGTGGAGTTGCTGTGCCTGGAGGTGTTGAAGCCAAGCCTGGCTGGGACACTTAGTGCCATGGTCTGGTTGATTGGCCAGGGCTGGGTGCTAGGTTGGGCTGGCTGAGCTTGGAGGTCTCTTCCAACCTGGTTGGATTCTATGATTCCCAAACCTGCACAGACAAGGCTGCTGTGGGGAGGGGATGTCCCCAGCTGCAGGTTCCCATGCAGAGCAGAAGCAGTGCCAGAAGCAGCAGATGAGACCTTCCATCCCCCAGGGTTCAGTTTGTGTAACTCCTTGAGCACAGCAGAGATTCGCTTTGAGGCCAGAAGACAGTCCTGTGTCATCAGCATCTCAGACACACAAAACAAACCATCTGGAAGACTTGGTCTGGTTAGCTGCAACCCAGAACCCCACTCACATGCTCTGCAGAGCTGACAGCTACTGCTGGCATGTCACTGGTTCCACACCAGTGTGATCTTGTGCACTACAGGCCACATCTTCATCTACAGTTCTGACTGATGGAAGTTTACAGCCAAAGCACTCTTCTCTACAACTGGATTTGCTGCCAGATGACAGGCTATTTTTCACACCCACACCCCCCCAGGAGGAGCATCTGACAGCCATAAAGTATGAATTAAGCAGCTTAGGAAATGGGTCAAAAAGCCATTGTCAAAGAGAATCATTATTCAATGGCATCTTTCATTTGGGGTTAATGACATCCTAAAGGGTGTCTGCTGGGACTCATAAAGGCTCCAGTGCCATCAAACATCACATCAGTGGCCTGGAAGTAGAAAATGCAGTCTCCTGTCATAAAATCTCTAATGGCACAGGGACAGAAGGAGCAGTGAAGAACAAGGAGAAGCACAAACCTGCACACACACATCTGTGTTTCTGGAAGCAACCACAGCACTGTGCTGACTTCACATCAAACCTAAGCAGGGCTCAACTGCAGCACAAAACAGCTGATCTCCAGCTAGGGGTAAGTCACATAGTGAGATGAGAGCAGTCCCAAGAAAGCACTATTTGGACTTTTCCAGAAGCTTGGAAGCTTTTCTGCTTTCTAGGAGGAACAAGGGATGAAGGAATGGGAGGCACATGGTGTGAAAGCAAATCCATTCACAGAGTGGTTTAGTTTGGAAAGGAGTTTAAAGATCATCCAGTTCCAACTGCCATGGGCAGGGACACCTCCCTCTAGGCCAGGCTGCTCAAGGCCTCATCCAACCTGGCCCTGAACACCTCCAGGGTGCTCATCCATGACCTCCCTGAGCAACCTTCCAGTGTCTCACCACCCTCACTGTATTTATTCCCAATATGCAGTCTACATCTGCCCTCCTCCAGCAGCAGTCCAGTCCCCCTCACCCTGTCACTATAAGCCCTTCCCCAGCTTTCTTCTAGGCCCCCTTCAGGTACTGGAAGGCTGCTCTAAGGCCTCCTCAGAGCCTTCTCTTCTTGAGGTTGGACAGCCTCAGGTCTCTCAGCCTGTCTCCATGGGGCAGGTGCTCCAGCCCTCTGATCATCCTTCTGACCTCTGCAACTGCTCCAGCAGATGCATGTCCCTCCTGCTGACCTAAGAGCTCTGTCTCTTCCTCCACAGCTCTCTCCCTCTTGCTCCCTGCTCAAGAGCATGCTGGCCAAAAGGATTCCTCAAAACAGGCTCATTTTAGAGATAAATACAGTTCAGTTGTAACAGTACCACTGATAACACAGCTCTGCAAGCAGCTGCATCAGCTCAGGAGGTGATAGACAGGGCTGTGGAGCTGGGAACAACCACGGGCACAGGGAGAAGAGTAGGAGATAACAGACCAGCTCTGCAGAGAGGGAAATGGCACTCAGCCATCAGAGCCAGGCTGTAGCAGAACAGCTCAGGGGAGCACTGGGATGCACTAGGGTAGGAGAAAGCAACCTTCCCAAGGTCACCAGGGAAGATTTAAACCTGGAGAATAAATCTCAGAAGTGACTGAGGCAGCTGGGGCTGGTCAGTTTGGAAAAGAGGAGGCTGAGGGAGACCTTGTGGCTGTCTACAGCTACCTGAAAGGATGCTGTGGAGAGGCTGCTGCAGGTCTCTTCTCACAGGTAAACAGAATCATAGAATCAACCTGGTTGGAAGAGACCTCCAAGCTCAGCCAGGCCAACCTAGCACCCAGCCCTGGCCAAGCAACCAGACCATGGCACTAAGTGCCTCAGCCAGGCTTGGCTTCAACACCTCCAGGCACAGTGACTCCACCACCTCCCTGGGCAGCCCATTCCAATGCCAATCACTCTCTCTGCCAACAACTTCCTAACAACATCCAGCCTAGACCTCCCCTGACACAACTTCAGACCCTGTCCCCTTCTTCTGTTGCTGGTTGCCTGGCAGCAGAGCCCAACCCCACCTGGCTACAGCCTCCCTTCAGGTAGTTGCAGACAGCAATGAGCTCTGCCCTGAGCCTCCTCTTCTGCAGGCTGCACACCCCCAGCTCCCTCAGCCTCTCCTCACAGGGCTGTGCTGCAGGCATAAGGCAAAGTCTGAGGTAAGGTAGAGGGGTGGGAGGAAGGTGGAAGGGTGGTTGGGAGCCCCTCCTGGGGACTCAGGTTTCTGGGAGGGCTGCTGTGTTTCTCTATTACCTTTTAAACTTGTCTATATTGTAAATACCTGCTTGGATATTGTTGTAAGCTGTCAGTATAAAGCTTCATTCAATCCCCAGCTCAGCTGAGTCTAGTCTGGGTAACTTTTCAAAGTGTGTGTGGGGGGGGGGGCAGGTAGAATCATAGAATCAACCAGATTGGAAGAGACCTCCAAGCTCATCCAGGCCAACCTATCCCCTAGCCCTATCCAGTCAACCAGACCATGGCACTAAGTGCCTCATCCAGTCTCTTCCTGAACACCTCCAGGGACGGTGCCTCCACCACCTCCCTGGGCAGCCCATTCCAATGCCAATCACTCTCTCTGTGAAGAACTTCCTCCTAACATCCAGCCTATACTTCCCCCTGCACAACTTGAGACTGTGTCCCCTTGTTCTATTGCTGGTTGTCTGGGAGAAGAGACCAACCCCCACCTGGAACACCCAAACCATCACACAAGGTCATCCAGTCCAATCCATCACAAAAGGAATGAGGGTATGTGCTGGTTTGAGGCTAACTGGAATATTTTAATGAGGAAAAAAACAGCTCATTGGCTGTGAAAAGGGAAATTCAAGTGATGTCTATTTCACCTGTAGCTTTGCTGAGACATATAAATGCAAAGACACAAACACAGATAAGGCAGTGGGTGTCTCTCCCTGGCTTCTGCCCTATTAACTGCTTCCACCTGACCCTGCATGATTAGTTAATCATTTCCTTCTGAAAGCAATTAAATTGTGAGGATGCAAAGAGGCAAATTTCTGACAGAAAGTAATAAAAAGAGACTCACAGAATCATCCAGGTTGGAATTTTGATCTTCCACCAGCAAAGATGAAAAAAGACTGACCTAGTCCTCATGACACTCACCCTTTAAGAGTTTATATGTATTGATAAGATCCCTCCTCAGCCCTCTCTAGGCTAAAAAAAAAACACCCAAGTCCTTCAGCCTTTCATAGAATCGTCCAGGTTGGAAGAGAGGATGAAGTGATAGAAAAGAAAGAACAAAACTGTCTACAACTACCTGAAGGGTGGTTGTGGCCAGGAGGAGGTTGCTCTCTTCTCTCAGGTGGCCAGCACCAGAACGAGAGGACACAGCCTCAGGCTGTGCCAGGGGAGATTTAGGCTGGAGGTGAGGAGAAAGTTCTTCCCTGAGAGAGTCATTGGACACTGGAATGGGCTGCCCGGGGAGGTGGTGGAGTCGCCGTCCCTGGGGCTGTTCAAGGCAGGATTGGACGTGGCACTTGGTGCCATGGTCTAGCCTTGAGCTCTGTGGTAAAGGGTTGGACTTGATGATCTGTGAGGTCTCTTCCAACCCTGATGATACTGTGACCTCCAAGCTCATCCAGCCCAACCTAGCACCCAGCCCTGCCCAATCAACTCGACCACAGCACTAGAAGAGAGAAGATCAATACTAGCTTTTAACAGAGGCACTGAGTTACTGGGCAGAGCAGAACCTTCACCAGTACTACTACCAAAGGAGCAAAAGCCAACACCTACCATAGCTTTGGGTTTGCTGCCTGCCACCAGATTGGCCAGAAAGTCTTCCTCGTATAGCTGGCTAAAGACATGGGCATCGTAGGCCACCGTAATGGAGATCTCTTCCATCATGTTGCCGGCAAGCAGCTGCTAGCGGCCAGAGCAGGTTGACAACCCAAGGCTGAACCTTGGCTCAGTTCCGTGTCAGTTGCTCACACCCACCTGAGGAGGCTAAGGAGGAAGGAGTGTCCCCAGAGACAACATGACCCAGCAAATCAGCTCCCGTGTGGGCTTTCCTCTCCGCGGAGCCCTTTTGTTACCCTGGGAAGCAGCTCTGAGACACCTGCTCCTGCTCCCAGCTCGCAAAAGCCATTTGCTGAAGTTTGGTGGAAGACAAAGAGCCTGTTTTAATCCCACTATCAGGCACAAGATGAACAAAAAAATAAAAAGCAGGAGCCAAAACGGATTAGTATGAAGCAAGAAAAGATGAGTCAGTGCTTGACAGCAGGACTGGAGCCACTTCTCCTCTTCTCCAACTTTGCAGCAATTGCTTGTTCTTTATATCCAGTTTTCTCCTGTGTAAGAGCAGAGTCTTGTTAGCAGAGGCTCAGTTTCCCATGGATTGTGCCTTCTGACTGATCTGTAAGCTTGAAGAGATTGGTGAAACAATGGCTCCTTTCAGGCATTCCTTGGAATTTTCCACAGGTCTCTCTACCAAGAGACTGAAGAAGTCTGAAGAAGTGAAGACTGAGAGGAGATCTCATCAGTGTATACAAATGTCTGAGGGGGTGGGTGTCAAGTGGCTGGGGCCAAGCTCGCTTCACTGCTCAGCAGCAATGAGACAAGGAGCAACAGCTACTGACTGGAACAGAGAAGGTTTCAACTCAGCATGAGGAGAAGCTTCTTCACAGTGACAGAGCACTGGAGCAGGTTGTGGAGTCTCCTCCTCTGGAGGCTTTCAAACCCCACCTGGATGCATTCCTGTGTGAACTACCCTATGGGACCCTGCTTTGGCAGGGAGGTTGGACTTGATGATCTCTGGAGGTCCCTTCCAACCTCTAGAGTCCTGTGACTCTGCTTTTACACAGAGCTGAAATGCATCTACTCTGACTTCAGCAGGAAAACGATGGCATCAAGTCACAGCCCCTCAAAGAGAGCCCACCTCAGCCACAGCCCCTCAAAGAGAGCCCACCTCAGCCACAGCCCCTCAAAGAGAGCCCACCTCAGCCACAGCCCCTCAAAGAGAGCCCACCTCAGCCACAGCCCCTCAAAGAGAGCCCACCTCAGCCACAGCCCCTCAAAGAGAGCCCACCTCAGCCACAGCCCCTCAAAGAGAGCCCACCTCAGCCACAGCCCCTCAAAGAGAGCCCACTTCAGCCACAGCCCCTCAAAGAGAGCCCACTTCAGCCACAGCCCCTCAGAGCCCACCTCAGCCACAGCCCCTCAAAGAGAGCCCACCTCAGCCACAGCCCCTCAGAGCCCACCTCAGCCACAGCCCCTCAAAGAGAGCTCACCTCAGCCACTGCCCCTCAAAGAGAGCCCACCTCAGCCACAGCCCCTCAAAGAGAGCCCACCTCAGCCACAGCCCCTCAAAGAGAGCCCACTTCAGCCACAGCCCCTCAAAGAGAGCCCACTTCAGCCACAGCCCCTCAGAGCCGACCCCAGCCACAGCCCCTCAAAGAGAGCCCACCTCAGCCACAGCCCCTCAGAGCCCACCTCAGCCACAGCCCCTCAAAGAGAGCCCACCTCAGCCACAGCCCCTCAAAGAGAGCTCACCTCAGCCACAGCCCCTCAAAGAGAGCCCATCTCAGCCACAGCCCTTCAAAGAGAGCCCACCTCAGCCACAGCCCCTCAAAGAGAGCCCACCTCAGCCACAGCCCCTCAAAGAGAGCTCACCTCAGCCACTGCCCCTCAAAGAGAGCCCACCTCAGCCACAGCCCCTCAAAGAGAGCTCACTTCAGCCACAGCCCCTCAAAGAGAGCCCACCTCAGCCACAGCCCCTCAAAGAGAGCCCACCTCAGCCACAGCCCCTCAAAGAGAGTCCATTTCTACCACGAGGTAAAGCAGCCACACAAAAAGCAATGAAAACTGCAGCTCTTCCTTGGATGACCTCACACCTCCACAAGTGAACTAAAGCAAATTTATGTGATTGGAAGTTTCCACATAGAAAGTTTTTAACCTGAACCTGGGTTTGAATTTACTCAAAATGGGAAACTGCATCTCTTGTTTAAGCCTTAAGCATCATAGCTGCCTTACAAATTGTTCCTGACCTTCCAATGCATTTAACACCTATCCGAGGGAAAAAAAAAACCTAACAAGGAAAAGACTTCGAAAAAAATAATTAAAAATAAATCAATATCCTCAAAATTAGCAATGGAAAAAATGTAGATAATAAATGGTTTGAACAAACCAACTGACACACCCCTAAAAGAAACTCCTTTCAGGACACGCAGGCAAAGTGCAACTGCCAATCAAATCAGCACTTCTGCTTAGGTTCACCCCGCTGTTTTTATCTTCTCTGGCAGCTTTTTGTTGTGCCTGGTGAAAAAATACAAGTCAGAGTTGCTCCAGAGCCATGAATCATTTCAGCAGTGCATGTGTCTCTGGAAGGAGTCTGTGTTGGACGCAGCAAATCTGGTAGAAATTTCCACTTCGGGTTGCTGGGAGCATATGGTTCTGCTCTCACTTTCCAGAGCAAACAAGGTCAGACCTACCTTGCCTTTGTTTCTCCCCCTGCCCTCCCTCTTTTCCCTCTGCTCCAGGAGTATCTTTCTCCAAGATTAGAGGAGGATCTAAACAGCACCAGGTGCTATTTGCATCTGAACAGGAAACCTGAGCAACGGCTGTAGCGTACAGGATTAAACCCCCAACATCTCCTCCACTTAACTAGGAGGGAAATTACATGTTATTGCTAGGAAACAGAGAGACTTCTAATAGGCTTATGGCAAACAAAAAACGCAGCACTTGATGCTAAATCCTGGAGACCGAAGCAGGTTCTGATCGCGGTTAACCCTTGCAAGAGAAGGAAAGGTCTTTGCTTTTGAAATGCACCTGATGCTAAATCCTAGAGACCGAAATGCACCTGATGCTAAATCCTGGAGACCGAAATGCACTGATGCTAAATCCTGGAGACCGAAGCAGGCTCTGATCGCAGTTAACCCTTGCAAGAGAAGGAAAGGACTTTCCCTTTGAAATGCACCTGATGTTAAATCCTGGAGACCGAAGCAGGTTCTGATCGCAGTTAACTCTTGCAAGAGAAGGAAAGGTCTTTGCTTTTGAAATGCACCTGATGTTAAATCCAGGCTGTGACCGCAGTTAACCCTTGCAAGAGAAGGAAAGGTCTTGCTGCGTTTGAAATGCACCTGATGCTAAATCCAGGCTCTGATCGCAGTTAACTCTTGCCAGAGAAGGAAAGGTCTTTCTGCTTTTGAAATGCACCTGATGCTAAATCCAGGCTCTGATCGCAGTTAACCCTTGCAGGAGAAGGAAAGGTCTTTCCCTTCAAAATGCACCTGATGCTAAATCCAGGCTCTGATCGCAGTTAACCCTTGCAGGAGAAGGAAAGGTCTTTCTGCGTTTGAAATGCACCTGATGTTAAATCCAGGCTCTGACCGCAGTTAACTCTTGCCAGAGAAGGAAAGGTCTTTCCCTTTGAAATGCACCTGATGCTAAATCCAGGTTCTGACCGCAGTTAACCCTTGCAAGAGAAGGAAAGGTCTTTCCCTTCGAAATGCACCTGATGCTAAATCCAGGCTCTGACCGCAGTTAACTCTTGCCAGAGAGGGAAAGGTCTTTCCCTTCGAAATGCACCTGATGTTAAATCCAGGCTCTGACCGCAGTTAACTCTTGCAGGAGAAGGAAAGGTCTTTCCCTTCGAAATGCACCTGATGCTAAATCCAGGCTCTGATCGCGGTTAACCCTTGCAGGAGAAGGAAAGGTCTTTCCCTTCGAAATGCACCTGATGTTAAATCCAGGCTCTGACCGCAGTTAACTCTTGCAGGAGAAGGAAAGGTCTTTCCCTTCGAAATGCACCTGATGCTAAATCCAGGCTCTGATCGCGGTTAACCCTTGCAGGAGAAGGAAAGGTCTTTCCCTTCGAAATGCACCTGATGCTAAATCCAGGCTCTGACCGCAGTTAACCCTTGCAGGAGAAGGAAAGGTCTTTCCCTTCGAAATGCACCTGATGCTAAATCCAGGCTCTGATCGCGGTTAACCCTTGCAGGAGAAGGAAAGGTCTTTCCCTTCGAAATGCACCTGATGTTAAATCCAGGCTCTGACCGCAGTTAACCCTTGCAGGAGAAGGAAAGGTCTTTCCCTTTGAAATGCACCTGATGCTAAATCCAGGCTCTGACCGCAGTTAACTCTTGCCAGAGAAGGAAAGGTCTTTCCCTTCGAAATGCACCTGCAGCGCACTGCTTTCAGTTTCCTTCCAAGGCCTGCGGATCTCCCCCGCTTAGCTCCCGCGGCAGAGACGCTTGGGTTCCCATCTGGAAGCAGTACCCAGCTCACCAGACAGCTCTTCGTGTCGCCTGGACAAACCCCAGAGCTCCGTGCTAAGCCCTGCTCAGATTTCTTCCCGAGCTGCTGTTACCTGACCGCTTCCTCTTCACCTTCTTTGCTTTGGGGGGTGGCTGGTTGGGGTTTTTGTTATCTCGGAGCACAAGTCGAAAGCGTAAAGCTGAGAGTGGCTCCTCCCTGGCTGCCTCCAAGGTGTGCTGACAAAGGCACCTGTTGTGAGAGGTAGAGCAAGTCCCTTCCCGCAGCCCCTCCCGCCCCGCTGGCGGCGGCACGGCCGTGTGGGCGCAGCGGGCAGAGCCGGCGGTGGCACAGCAAACCTTCCCCTGCCAACGAGGCACCCATTTAAACTCTGCCATAAGGGCAGGAGGTGGAGAATGCAAATCATCGGCAGAGCTGCTCTGCAGCTGCTCCACTATCTTGCCTCGTTTAGCCAACAGGCGTTGCTGCTTATAAGCATCTATGGACCAGAACCTACAGACCCTTTCTTCCCCCCGCTCCTCCACCTACAAAAGAAAGGTTAGGAGGATTTAGCAGCACTAAATCTACACGTTGCTGACCTATTATTAGCCAAACAACACTCCTCATAGCCCTTCTTAACAGAGGGCTTGTGATTTTGGCGTCTTGCAACTGATGTTTTGCCGTTGGCTAATGCACCTCTTTAAAAAGGATGGATTTCAGCTGTTGTCTCAAGCTGATGGGAGCTGAGCTGCCCACAAATCCCAACGAACCTGTGCTTTACATCTGTGTTAACAGTCTGTACCATACCCTGCACCAGCCCACAGAGTCCTAAGCATCAAGACCATTAAACTGAGGCTTTTTAATTAGGCTGACTGAAGCTAACATGTCCACCCAGACACAGCAGCGTGCCAGAGGAAGGAAAAGACAAGCAGAGAGATGCCCTTCCCCACCTCCTCTGGCCACACCACAGCATTTCAGCACAGAGCCTTCCCCTCGGGCAGGGCTTTTGAGGGCTGAAGTGATGAACAACCTATCTAAAGACAATAAAACCCAGGTAGAGCAGCTTCCTCTGTCTAGAAAGCACAAGGCTCTTCTCAGCCTAACACCATGCATCTACCTTGCAGCAGCCTCCCTGAAGGAACAGAAACGCAGCCCCCTCCACGACAGGTTTGAGAGCATACCTCCAAAGCAGGAATTTCTGGAGCAGCAGATCAACCGAGCAGGCAGGAGGACAGAAGAGAGCCAGCAGAAGCACAGGTGAGCTGCAGAAAGCTGTTAACTCGTTAAAGTAGCCCTAATTACAGCTGTTGGCACTTCTCTGCCGGTGGGGAAGAGAGGTGAATGGAAAATTCCCGAATTGAGCAAACCAGCCAGCTTAGCAAAGCGAAATCCTGCTCTCTCCCAAGATAAATTTCACTCTCACTCCACCCCCAGGAATGTCTTGCTGCTATCTGACAGGGATAGGATCTCCTGATAGACTGGAAAGCCTTACATATGTGAGCTCTGTGCAGCTCCTTGCAGAGCACTCCCTTCCTGCCACCCAGCTCCTGAAACAGAAAGGCTGCTTTTTGTGATTGGCTTTTTCATCTATTAATGAAGCTGGGAAGATCACAGCGATCTTCAGATAAGGAAACATCAAACTCCTTTCAGAGCACTTGGAATGGCATTTGGCAGCCTCCAAGATAAGTTCACAGGCTATTTCACCCCACCAAATGGGAAAGTAGGGTAGTATCAGGCTCTTTTCACAGCTCCTTACCCAGTAATGTCCTGCAAGAACTGTTTTGAACCCGATCAGCAAGTGAGAAACACCTGGGCACAGGTCAAGCACTGTGGGTCCCAGAGCACAGTTAGGTTCCTTGCTCATGCACAAAAGGCTGTGACCCTCTGAGCACAGCAGGCAGCCCAGAGCTGCCATTCCCATACTCATAGAATCAGGCAGGGTTGGAAGGGACCACGATGATCATCCAGTTCCAACCCCCTCTGCCATGGGCAGGGACACCCTACCCTAGAGCAGCCTGCCCACAGCCTCAGCCAGCCTGGCCTGAAACACCTCCCTGGGCAACCCATTCCAGCCTCTCACCACTCTCATGCTCAACAACTTCCTCCTCACAGCCACTCTGACTCTCCCCACCTCCAGCTTTGCTCCATTCCCCACAGTCCTCTCCCTCCCTGACAGCCTAAAAAGTCCCTCCCCAGCTTTTTTGTAGCCCCCTTCAGATCCTGGAAGGCCACAAGAAGGTCACCTGGGAGCCTCCTCTGCTCCAGCCTGCACAGCCCCAACTCTTTCAGTCTGTGCTCACAGCAAAGCTGCTGCAGCCTCTGAGCATCCTCAACTCACTGACCTGCAGATTCACCTGAAGCCCCCACAGACATTGATGCTTCCCTCGGGAAGCACACGGTGATGACAGCCCTTGGCCCTGCTCAGTGGCTGCCTGTCCCTCACACAGCTGAAAGACATGTGAGGGACATGAGGAGGAACTTCTTTAATTTAGGGGTGACACAGCACTGGAACAGGCTGCTCAGAGGGGTGGTGGAGTCTGCATTTCTGAAGACATTCAAAATGCATTCCTGGAAGTGTGACTTTCTTTAGGTGGACCTGTCCTGGCAAGGAGATTGGACTCAGAGATCTCCAGTGAGACCTTTGCAGACTGAGAGCTGGGCACAGAGGAACCAGATGAGGTTCAACAGGGACAAGTGCAGAGTCCTGCACCTGGGGAGGAGTAATAATCTGCAGCAGTACAGGCTGGGAGGTGACTGCTGGAGAGCAGCCCTGGGGAGAGGGAGCTGGGAGTGCTGGTGGAGAACATCCCTGGCACAGCAATGTGCCCTTGTGGCCAAGGGGATCCTGAGGTGCATTAGGAAGAGTGTGTGCAGCAGATCAAGGGAGGTTCTCCTCCCCCTCTACTCTGCCCTGCTGAGACCTCATCTTGAATACTACCTTCAGTTTTGGGCTCCCCATGTTCAGAGGGACAGGGATCTGATGGAGAGGGTCCAGCAGAGGGCTGTGAGGATGATGAGGGGACTGGAGGGCACTGCCTGATGAGGAGAGGCTGAGGGACCTGGGGCTGCTTAGTCTGGAGAAGAGAAGACTGAGAGAGGATTTAATCAATGTTTATAAGTATCTGAGGGCTGGTCAGGAGTGGGGGACAGGCTCTGCTCACTGCTCCCTGGGATAGGACAAGGAGCAATGGGTGTAAGTTGCAGCACAGGAGGTTCCAGCTCAACACAAGGAGGAACTTCTTTCCTGTAAGGGTCCCAGAGCACTGGCACAGGCTGCCCAGAGAGGTTGTGGAGTCTCCTTCTGTGGAGCCTTCCAAGGCCTGTCTGGATGTGTTCCTCTGTGATCTGTGTGGCCCTGCTGTGGCAGAGGGGTTGGACTCAATGATCTCCTTGGGTCCCTTCCAACCTCCTGTGATCTCTGGAGGCCCCTTCCAACCCCCAGCATTCTGTCAGTCTGGAATTCTGTGAAGAAGCAATATAGTTTCTGCTCTGCCAGTGCAGCCTGTGGTCTTATTCCCAGCCCTGTTCCCGTGTTGGACATCAGAAGGTAGACACCTTTAGAGGTGTTTTTGCACTCAGAGTGAGCACTGAACCTCAGCCACTGCTCACAGGGATGCCCCAAACCGTTTGGGAAACACAGCTGCCACACTCAGGCTGATCTACAGTTCAGTGACTGCTTCTCCAAGTTCTATATTCCTTTTCTGCAATGGCAGAGCACATGGCCTTTCCCCCTCCCCCACCCAGAAGTGGCTGTATGCTCCTGGGTTTGCCCTAAAACAATCCTCCCAAGGTGTGGGACAACCTGGGCTTGATGTGCCTCGGTGTATTTACTGCCAGGGGTACACCCTCCCCACCTGCGCAGCTGCACTGTGTCTGAGCTGAAGTCTGGCAGGATGCAAACTCCTTCTTGCAGATGGAGGCCAGCAGAGGCTGACTGCTTCTCTGGCAGCTGTGCAGAGCTCAGCCTGGCTGCAAGTGCTGAGGCAGAGGAGCTCCTGACAAAGCAGCCAGGCTGGCACCCACTCCCCCTCAGGGAAGCTCAGCACAGGGAAAAGCTGAAGACTTCTGAGCTTATGTCACCAGCTCTGTGTCTTGCATTGTTTGTTCTTAGCTTGAATACTCAAATCATTGAATTAGTTGGAAAAGACCTCTAAGATCAGCAAGTTCAACCATCAATCCAATCCCACCGTGGCCATTAAACCATGTCCCCAGATGCCATGTCCAGAGTTTCCCAGGCAAGCAGCAACAGAACAAGGGGACATAGTCTCAAGTTGTGCCAAGGCAGGTTAGGAGGAAGTTCCTCCCAGAGTGACTGGCACTGGAATGGGCTGCCCAGGGAGGTGGTGGAGTTGCCATCCCTGGAGGTGTCCAAGACAAGACTGGGTGAGGCACTTAGTGCCATGGTCTGGTTGATTGGGCAGGGCTGGGTGCTAGGTTGGACTGGATGAGCTTGGAGGTCTCTTCCAACCTGGTTGATTCTATGATTCTATGATTCTTGGACACTTCCAAGGATGGTGACTCCACCACCTCCCTGGGCAGCCTGCTCCAATGCCTGTCTTTCAGGAGAGAAATTGTTCACAAAATCCAACCTAAACCTCCCCTGGCACAGTTTCAGGCCATATCTGAGCATAAAACACTCCAGAAAGTTGGTGTTTCACCTCCTGGAACACAACCTCATGTATCTGCAGAGGAGCCTGAAGAGTTATGTCAGTATGTGCTACAGAAGTCTGAGGAAACACACCTGTAAGATTAGAGAATAGAGGACAGCTGTGTCCTGGTCTCCTTCAGGCTTAGGAGAAAGCAAAAGCAGGAGGAATGAACTCAGCACTTGCCTGGATGCAAATGAACGTAGCAGCAAACAGCCCAGTTCCCCTCTGCCCTGCCCAAATCGGCTGGGTGCCACCTGAACAGATAATCCTGCTCCTGTGCAGCAACTACTGTGTAAGGATTTTCTTCCACAGAGTTCCTAGGTGACCTTTACAGCTCGGGAAAAGCAGTCCAGCTATTTATTAGCCTCACTCCTAACAGCAGAAAGGGGGGCACAGCAGGCTGTCCAGCAGCTCCCCAGCCTGCTGAAGGTCACTCCATGGATGTTTCAATGCATCTTCTCCATTCATTGTGTTCCATAGATTCACAGAATGATTTTGGGTTGGAAGAAACCTTAAAGATCATCTAGTTCCAACTGACCTGCCACAGGCAGGGGCACCTCCCAGCAAATCAGACTGCTCAAGGCCTCAGCTCACCTGGCCTTGAATACCTCCAGGGAGGGGGCATCCATGACCTCCCAGTGCAACCCATTCCAGTATTCCATTACCATTACTGTAGGAATTTCATTCTAATGTTCAGTCTAAATCTACTCTCCTCAAGCTTCAATCCACTTCCTCTCATCCTATCACTACAAGCTCTTGTGAAGAGTCCCCTCTTAGCTTCATTGTAGCCCCCTTTGGGTAGTGGAAAGGCTGCTTTAAAGTCTCCCTGGAGCCTTCTCTTCTCCAGGCTGAACAGTCTCAATTCTCTCAGCCTATCCCCACGGGGCTCCAGCCCTCTGATCACCTTTGTGGCCTCCTCTGGACCCACTCCAGCAGCTCCATATCCTCTGCTCCAGCAGTCTTGACATGCTGAGCATTTGTTCTGTTTCTCAGGCACTCAGCAATGCCTGCAGTTTGAAAGAGTTTGGGTCAAGTCTGCACTTCACTGCAGGTTTGACACTAACTGGAAACTACAGCTAAGGGAGGGCATGGAGCTGTCTAACCCAAATCCACCCATTTTCATCTCTCAGAACCTGAAGAATATGAACAGAGCAGCAGAGCTGGGATGCCACCCTACAGGTATATGCTCATTCTTATTCAGCTCAGTCCCTCCCAGATTCTGTTGCAGCCTTTAAAATTAACTCATTACTCTCTTTAGATTTTTAATTAATTAAATTCACTAAAAAAAAAAAAGTATGTTTTCATATTTCATTTCCAGGCTGCCACTTCAAAGAATCAGGAGAAGTGATCTATATTTTAGGGCAAGGAAGCTGGAGAGAGAACTGGAAAACAAACCCTGTGAGGAGAGGCTGAGGGAGCTGGGGGTGTGCAGCCTGCAGAAGAGGAGGCTCAGGGCAGAGCTCATTGCTGTCTGCAGCTGCCTGAAGGGAGGCTGCAGCCAGGTGAGGTTGGGCTCTGCTGCCAGGCAAGCAGCAACAGAAGAAGGGGACAGAGTCTGAAGCTGTGCCAGGGGAGGTCTAGGCTGGATGTTAGGAGGAAGTTGTTGGCAGAGAGAGTGATTGGCATTGGAATGGGCTGCCCAGGGAGGTGGTGGAGTCGCTGTGCCTGGAGGTGTTGAAGCCAAGCCTGGCTGAGGCACTTAGTGCCATGGTCTGGTTGACTGGCCAGGGCTGGGTGCTAGGTTGGACTGGATAAGCTTCCTCCTCCACCCCACAACCTCCCTCAGTTCATGAAGCAAGGTATTTCAGCCAGACAGCTGACATCTGAAGGAAACTATTGCTGAAGAGAGGAAATAATCACAGAATCAACCAGGTTGGAAGAGAGCTCCAAGCTCATCCAGGCCAACCTAGCACCCAGTCCTGGCCAATCAACCAGACCCTGGCACTGAGTGCCTCAGCCAGGCTTTGCTTCAACACCACCAGGGAAAGTGACCCCACTGTAAATCTGGGATAGGACTACTTGTAAGATGAGATAAATGATGAGGCAGGGGCTGCTGTGCTGGTACCCCTGGAGCATGCCAAGAAAGCCCTGGGAAGGTCTGTGGCCATGTCTTCCACGTGGATCTCCTGACAGAAGCCTCATGGAAAAGGTTTGGCATTTCTGTGTGTAAACAGCAGAAGAGTTATGGCACATTCCTAAAACAAGAAGTAAATCCAGGGTAGGACTCCTTGTAAGATGAGCTAAAGAGGCTGAAATAATGTGGGTGAGCAGGAAATGGCACATGGTGTCTGCTAAACTGGGCAAAACCAGACAGACCAGTTCAAGCATCTGAGGTACAGAAGTCAGCCAGTTGGACTGTGAGATGCAGTCTAGACTGAGGCATGCCTGAAGACTCTGAAATGAGATTTTTTTTGTCATGCATTATACATTAAAAGAACAAACTACTGATACATTCCAGCAGAGTGGTGTGTCCCATGGTGATGGAGTTAAAGAGGAAGGCATTAACTTGGAGGTCAGAGGACTGAATGCAGCCAGAACCAAGCCCAGAAAACAGGGCTTGCTTGTGTATATTTATACCAGAGATGATGAACAGCAATCTGCTAGGGAAAGCATTTCACAAGAGATCAGTCTGCTGGGAAAGACAAAGGCAGCTAAAGTCTCAGTGTTCCACTGGACAAATTCCCCTGGAATTTGTACAGGTCAGCTCCAGAGGAGGAAAGCAGCTCAGGCCCCTGCAAGCTGATCAGCTGTTAGAACACTGCCAGGAGCATCCACTAAGCTAAGCTTCACCTAATCCTTCGCTGCTAAATCCTCATTCATCACCACAGAGCACAGTGAAAGGGAAATTCTCTGCTCAGAAGATGGTTTGGGAGACAAAACCATTACAGTGCTTAACTGTGCTCATCTAGCCTCCTGCTGTGAAAATCTGCACTGCCGTTTAATGCTTCAATAGCCCACAAGGAGGAAAGCTGCTGTATTTACATATGATTTGAAGATTAACCTGCCTGGATTTGACTGCTAATAAGCTTATTGCAAGAGCTCCAATGGTAGGTGTGGAGAGGGGAGAGAAGGCAGGTTCTCCCTCCACTTAGCACAGAGCTCTCTACCTAGCAGATACTTCTTTGGGAACCAGAGGTGTTTCCCTATATTCTTCCAACCTCCACATTTGATTTACTCCAAGTCTTTTATTTGGACTTGGTGTACTGTGAGTAGTTGGACTGAAGGACTGCATCCAGTTCTGGGGACCCCAGCTCAAAAAAAGACATGGAATGGTCAGAGTGGGTCCAGAGAATCTTAGAACAGTATAGAACAGAATAGGACAGAATAGAATCGAATCAACCAGGTTGGAAGAGACCTCCAAGCTCAGCCAGGCCAACCTAGCACCCAGCCCTGGCCAAGCAACCAGACCATGGCACTAAGTGCCTCAGCCAGGCTTGGCTTCAACACCTCCAGGGACAGCGACTCCACCACCTCCCTGGGCAGCCCATTCCAATGCCAATCACTCTCTCTGACAACAACTTCCTCCTAACATCCAGCCTAGACCTCCCCTGGCACAGCTTGAGACTGTGTCCCCTTGTTCTGTTGCTGCTTGCCTGGCAGCAGAGCCCAGCCCCACCTGGCTACAGCCTTATAGCAGCCTTTCAGTACCCAAACTGGGCTACAAGAAAGCAGGGTGGGGGACAACCTTTAACAAGGGCTTGTAGTGGTGGGATATGGGGGAATGGATTGAAGCTGGAAGAGGGGACCACAAGGAGCAGCCAGTTCCAACCCCTCTGCCATGCCCAGGGACACCCTACCCTACATCAGCCTGGCCACAGCCTCAGCCAGCCTGGCCTTAAACACCTCCAGCCATGGGGCCCCAACCACCTCCCTGGGCAACCCATTCCAGCCTCTCACCACTCTGATGCTCAACAACTTCCTCCTCACCTCCACTTTGACTCTCCCCACCTCCAGCTTTGCTCCATTCCCCCCAGTCCTGGCACTCCCTGAGAGCCTCAAGAGTCCCTGTCCAGCTTTTTTGTAGGCCCTCTTCAGATCCTGGAAGGCCACAAGGAGGTCACAATGAGAGATCTTTAAGGTCCCTTCCAGCCCAAACCATTCCATGGGTCTATCTGCACTCTGGACTATAGGTCATTCCTGCTACTATCACATCTATGCAGCTAAAAGAGGTGAGACACTCCCTAAAAAAAATTGGTCCAGCTTATCACAGATGTCATCCACAAGGCAGGAGAACCTCTTCTCCTTGCATCCACAGGCTCAGGCTGGGCACAACATCCTGCCCAAGCTGAGGCTGGTGTTTCTCCCATGCATGCCATGGTCCAGTTGACTGGCTAGGGCTGGGTGCTAGGTTGGCCTGGATGATCTGAGAGGTCTCTTCCAACCTGGTTGATTCTATGATTCTATGTGCAAGGGCTTTGCTTCCTCAGAAGCTGTCTCCCTCCCAGTGCTTAGAGAGACCTAACCAATGTTCACAAATATCTGAGGGCTGGGGCTCAAGAGGCAGGGGACAGGCTTTGCTCAGTTGTACCCTGGGACAGGACAAGGAGTAACAGATATAAACTACAGCACATGAGGTTCCACCTCAACATGAGGGAGAGCTTCTTTACTGTAAAGGTCCCAGAGCACTGGAAGAGGCTCCCCAGAAAGGCTTTCAAGACCCATGTGGATGCATTCCTCCATGACCTGCTCTAGACTATGGTCCTGCTCTGGCAGAGGGGTTGGAGGTCTCTTCCAACCTGGTTGATTCTGTGACTTGCTGATCTCTGGAGGTCCCTTCCAACCCCTGACATCCTGTGAGCCTGATCCAGTGAACCCTGCTGCACTGTGTAGGGACATCTCCCACCAGATCAGGATGCTCAGGGGCCCACCAAGTTTGACCATGAATGTCCCCAGAGCCAGGGTCTAAACAACACATCTCTGGGCAAACCTGTTCCAGTATCTCACTGCAAAGAACTTCCTCCTAACATCCATCCTAAACCTACCCTGCTCTGGCTTAAAAAACCCAAAGGATAGGTTCATTAACACTTACTTATGAGCATGAATTTGAGAAAGACCAGAAACATGACTCAGATTTTTCCCTTATCTCCTAACAGCAGCAAGAGAAGCTCACTGTGAGCTGGAGATGGAGCACCCTAGCACAGTGTCTTGGTGCTCTTGGCCCTCTCTTATCAGCAGCACACTGCAGAAACACTCTGGTTATGTGGTTGGGCAATGCTGTATTGTTATGTTTGCACTCTGTTGGCTGTGCTATTAGAAATGTACAACCTGTGCTCCCATTATCAGTAGTGTTTGCATTCTTGTGGGCTCCTCAGATCTTTCTGAGTCTTCAGGGTGTAGGCAGTGAGCTACCTGGGCACGCCACCAGCAGAGGCAGAATGAGAGGCAGCAGTGTCAGCAGTGAGCAGACAGCTGCAAGGCAGCTACACCTCCTCAGCTCAGGTATGCTTTATCTTTCCTCAGCACTGCAGACCACTCCATGTTTTGCCAGGGCTCTGAACATTTTAAGAGTGAATCAGAACAAGGGGACAGAGTCTCAAGTTGACTCTCAAGACTAGATGAGGCTCTTAATCATAGAATCTTGGAATCAGTCAGGGTTGGAAGGGACCGCAAGGAGCAGCCAGTTCCAACCCCCCTGCCATGGGCAGGGACAGCCTACCCTAGAGCAGCCTGGCCACAGCCTCAGCCAGCCTGGCCTTAAACACCTCCAAGGCTGGCTGACAGGTTGGACTGGATGATCTTGGAGGTCTCTTCCAACCTGGTCGATTCTATGATTCTCCCTGGGCAACCCATTCCAGCCTCTCACCACTCTCAGGCTCAACAACTTCCTCCTCACCTCCACTCTGACTCTCCCCACCTCCAGCTCTGCTCCGTTCCCCCCAGTCCTGTCCCTGCCTGAGATCCTCAAAAGTCCCTCCCCAGCTTTTTTGTAGCCCCCTTCAGATCCTGGAAGGCCACAAGAATGTCCCCTGGGAGCCTCCTCTGCTCCAGCCTGCACAGCCCCAACTCTTTCAGTCTGTGCTCACAGCAGAGCTGCTGCAGCCTCTCAGCATCCCCGTGGCCCTAAATCTGAGTATATCAGGTGGAACAGATGCCCAGGGAGGTGGTTGGGGCCCCATCCCTGGAGATATTCAACGTGAAGCTTGACAGGACCCTGGGCAACCTGATTTAGTTAAGGTTGCCCCTGCTGAATGCAGGGGGCTTGGACTAGATGACCTTTGGAGGTCCCTTCCAGCCCAGACCATTCTATAATGCTATGAAAGAATCACAAGAAACTCAGAGATCCTCACCTGCACCAGCCACTTGCCTGCTTCTGGGTGCAATTCAAGGTGTTCACCATCATCCTCCATTCCCTAACACACCTGGCATCTCCCATCTGAAAGATCCTTCCCCTCCCATCTTCAGCTAATCAAATGAAGGTCTGCTGACTCAGTCCTTTCAAAGGTACCTCACAGGGCAGTGTAAGCTACTCCTGGGCATTTGAGCTGTTCTAGCCTTGTGAGTTTTGTTCACAGCTCAGCTGAGAAAACACCTGGGATACTTTGAATACTTTTTTGAGCACCTAGTTTCTGAGCTCTGTGTGAAGAACAGCACCAAAAGGCACATGCCAACACAAACAACACAGCCTGGATTGTGCAATCTCAACTCTATGAAAAAACCACAGGGAGCAGCAGGTCAGCAGAGCTCTGTCAGAGAATCACAGAAGAGACCTCCAAGCTCAGCCAGTCCAACCTAGCACCCAGCCCTGGCCAAGCAACCAGACCATGGCACTAAGTGCCTCAACCAGGCTTGCCTTCAACACCTCCAGGCACAGCGACTCCACCACCTGCCTGGGCAGCCCATTCCAATGCCAATCACTCTCTCTGCCAGGAACTTCCTCCTAACATCCAGCCTATATCTCCCCTGGCACAGCTTGAGACTCTGTCTCCTTCTTCTCTTGCTGCTTGCCTGGCAGAAGAGCCCAACCCCACCTGGCTACAGCCTCCCTGCAGGCAGCTGCAGACAGCAATGAGCTCTGCCCTGAGCCTCTTCTTCTGCAGGCTGCACACCCCCAGCTCCCTCAGCCTCTCCTCACAGGGCTCTGCTCCAGGACCCTCACCAGCCTTGCTGCCCTTCTCTGGACACCTTCCAGCACCTCAACATCTCTCTTGAATGGAGGAGCCCAGAACTGGACACAGCACTCAAGGTGTGGCCTGAGCAGTGCTGAGCACAGGGGCAGAAGAACTTCCCTTGTCCAGCTGCCCACACTGCTCCTGATACATGTTAGTAAACATGAATGAGCTCACCCCTTAGTCTGCTCCTCTCCAGGCTCCAAGCCCCAGCTCCCTCAGGCTCTCCTCATAAGGAAGATGTTCAACTCCCTTAATCATTTTTGTGGCTCTGTGCTGGACTCTCTCCAGCAGCTCCCCATTATTGCTTGGTAAGGAGGTTCTCTGGGTGGCAGAGCACAGCTGTGCATACAAACTGCTTTCACTTGCCACCTTTTTGGGGGCATGTCTGAACAAATGGCACTGTAAGAGCTGCCTTACTCCTCTGCTACTCTGTCCATGTGCAGCCAAAAGCTCTGCAGGTTTATCTATGCACCAAAGGCTGCACCAGCAACCTGCTGCTCTGGCTGATACAACTGAAGGCAAATCAGTGTCCTGGCTGGGATCCCAAACCCACCCCACAAAAATGCAGTTGGTCCTGCAGAACAGCCTCTGCAGCAGGGCTTTTCCCAACACTGCCAAGCAGGTGAGGCATCACCTTCTTTTCACTTGTTGCAGACCTAGATGCCTGGAATGTGGACACAACTGAAGGTAAAGCTGCTAGAAATAAAGTAAGTAGAGGCATGGCTTAAAGCCACCTTTGTTCTGACCCTTTTAGAAGCACAGAACCAAGCAGGTTGGAAGAGAGCTCCAAGCTCAGCCAGTCCAACCTAGCACCCAGCCCTATCCAGTCAACCAGACCATGGCACTAAGTGCCTCAGCCAGGCTTGGCTTCAACACCTCCAGGCACAGAGACTCCACCACCTCCCTGGGCAGCCCATTCCAATGCCAATCACTCTCTCTGCCAGGAACTTCCTCCTAACATCCAGCCTAGACCTCCCCTGGCACAGCTTGAGATTGTGTCCCCTTGTTCTGTTGCTGGTTGCCTGGCAGCAGAGCCCAACCCCACCTGGCTACAGCCTCCCTGCAGGCAGCTGCAGACAGCAATGAGCTCTGCCCTGAGCCTCCTCTTCTGCAGGCTGCACACCCCCAGCTCCCTCAGCCTCTCCTCACAGGGCTGTGCTCCAGGACCCTCAACAGCCTTGCTGCCCTTCTCTGGACACCTCCCAGCACCTCAACATCTCTCTTGAATTGAGGGGCCCAGAGCTGGACACAGCACTCAAGCTGTGGCCTGAGCAGTGCTGAGCACAGGGCACAAGAACCTCCCTTGTCCTGCTGCCCACACTGCTCCTGAGCCAGCTCAGGATGCCATTGGCTCTGCTGCCCACCTGGGCACTGCTGCCTCATCTTCAGCTCCTCTCTCCCAGCACCCCCAGCTCCCTCTCTGCCTGGCTGCTCTCAGCCACTCTGGCCCCAGCCTGTAGTGCTGCTTGGGGTTGTTGTGGCCAAAGTGCAGAACCCTGCACTTGGCCTTGTTCAGTCTCATCCCATTGGCCTCTGCCCACCCATGCAGCCTGGCCAGGTCCCTCTGCAGGGCTCTGCTACCCTCCAACAGCTCCACAGCTGCTCCTAGCTTGGTATCATCTGCAAACTGACTGATGCTGGACTCAGTCCCCTGCTCCAGATCATCACTAAAGATACTGAACAGGACTGTGCCCAGCACTGATCCCTGGACTACACCACTGGTGCCAGCTGCCAGCTGGATGTGGCACCATTCAGCACCACTCTCTGGGCCTGGCCCTCCAGCCAGTTCAAGGACCACTGGGACCAAACACGCTCCCAGCTGCTCTCTCACACCGGGGACAGCATCCTGTGGCTGGCTAAGCTTTTAAAATACAACTCCAGTGCACTCCTGGATGCCTCTCCAGCTCAACCAACATCACGAGGAGTTTGTTCAGCTGATGACCAGCAACACCAGTAAAAACAGGGTGGGGGATGGTGTTGGGGAGAGAAGACAAACACCACGCAAGTAATAGCGCCCTGCTGCAGCTCGGAGGCTTAGGGCTCCGCTTCCACGTTATGGAAGCAATCTGTTTAGCTACATAAATAACTGAGATGGTTAAGTAAATAAATAAGAGTGGGCTGCAGAAAAGCAGCTAGACCGTGGTCCCTTTGGTATTTTGGAGGTTGCTTAGCAACAGGCTGCAGGGCTAAAGTAGCATGAAATCAGCAGCTTCTCACCAAAAGACAAACTGAATGTAAAGCTGGGGAGGGGCCCTTGGAGTGGCAGTGAGGAGAAGAGCATTAACTGGGCAAGCTGATGCAGGAGACCTCTTTTAGGAGTGCTTCCTGAGTGTGGATTTGCCTTTGGAATGGGCTGCCCAGGGAGGTGGTGGAGTCACCGTCCCTGGAGGTGTTGCAGCAAAGCCTGGCTGGGGCACTTAGTGCCATGGTCTGGTTGATTGGCCAGGGCTGGGTGCTAGGTTGGGCTGGCTGAGCTTGGAGCTCTCTTCCCAACCTGCTTGGTTCTATGATTCATTAAGGTGGCAGCCAAGGGGGCTTTGTCCTGGCTGGGCACTGATAAATTCCAGAGTGCTCCTGGCAAGTTAATAATTCAATCTGGATTAAAATGATGTCTGTTACAGTCACTTGGTGGGTTAATTACTTATTAATGATCTTAAATAGCTCACTCCCAATCATATTCTGATTCTATGATTCTATATTAGTGCCATGGTCTAGTTGGTTGGATAGGGCTGGGTGCTAGGTTGGACTGGCTGAGCTTGGAGGTCTCTTCCAACCTGCTTGATTCTATGACTCTATGATTCTATGATCCAGTCTGGCCCTGTACACCCCCAGAGAGAAAAGAGATCAGCAAGAACATGTGTATATACCTCTTGGAAGGCTTAAAAGCAGGAATTTTGAATGAAAGGTTTTACTGGGTCACTTCTTCTGGAGCCAGAGTGTACCAGTTAATTGTTTCCCTCTGCTAACTTGACATGAACCTTGTCCCTGGCACCAAGACACAACCAGAGACCCTTGTGGCAGATGATCCATCAGAAGGTGGTGTAGAATGGTGGTTGGGTCAGGAGAGATGCCAAGTGGCTTGTCCAGGTATTAGAATGGAGGAGGAAAGGGAAAATACAGCATCCTTTCCCCCTGTTTTGTACAGGGAGCAGCAGTGACTTCCTCTGCTCCCTATTTACAGACTGGCTTCTATCTGTGTGGCACTTCAGAGACCAAGTAAGACCTGGCAGCCTACATGTGAACCAAATTGGCTTGGAGCAGACAACATTTCATCCTCCTTTGTTCACCAACACAGCACTTAATCGTTCTGTGACTGGGGTGGAGCATATCCAAGCCATCATCAGTTGTACCAGGAGTAACTCAGATGCTGAAGAGCAGCTTGGCTGTTCTCAATCCTTACCATTCTCACAGGGTCCCTGGGGGCTGAGCACAGAGAGCCTTTGGCAGGGCTTTGTCTTCCTGTTTGTCTGGGGTTCAAAGGAAGGCAAGTGAGGCTCACTGATGTGACAAACACTCAGGCCAGATGCCCTCCATTTCCTTAATGAGCCTATTAAGAGACTCTATCAAAGGTGTAATGAGGAGTCTCAGAGGACAGACACAGAGAGAACTGACTGCTGAGATCCTCCCAGCACACGTATGAAAAAAGCTGTAGGCTACAAGAGCTCAGTGGAACAATGAGGTTCCAGTGCTGGAGAAGCACACTGACCTTCATGTTTTCCTTCTTTAGCTGTGCCTGAGCACAGAGCTTCACCACCACCTCAGCTTCTCCTCCTCCAGAGCAGAGGTAACACAACCCTGCTTCACAGAGCTTCTGTGAGACATTCATCTCTGGGGGATTGGCAGAGTCAGGCCCTGGTGAGACTGTTAGTGCTCCCTGAACACGAGCAGAATGAGTGACTGAAGGGAGATTGTCTTGGTTTAGGTCACAGGAACCAAAGACTGTATCAAAACTCCAATGGAATTTCATTCTGCATTTTCTGAAGTGAGTCCTTGCAGGTGTGCATCCCAGGATTTAACCTTCCCAAGACCAACAACATACTGCTATACTAATGAAAATGTCCTGGCTAGCAGGCACAAGGCAACTGGCTCACAGCCCTCACCCCCAGAGGGGTTTCTCTTAAAATTAACCAGCATAGAATCATAGGATCATAGAATCAACCAGCTTGGAATAGATCATCCAGTCCAACCTAGCACCCAGCCCTGGCCAAGCAACCAGACCATGGCACTAAGTGCCTCAGCCAGGCTTGGCTTCAATACCTCCAGGGATGGCAACTCCACCACCTCCCTGGGCAGCCCATTCCAATGCCAATCACTCTCTCTGACAACAACTTCCTAACAACATCCAGCCTAGACCTCCCCTGGCACAACTTGAGACTGTGTCCCCTTGTTCTGTTGCTGGTTGCCTGGCAGCAGAGCCCAACCCCACCTGGCTACAGCCTCCCTGCAGGCAGCTGCAGACAGCAATGAGCTCTGCCCTGAGCCTCCTCCTCTGCAGGCTGCACACTCCCAGATCCCTCAGCCTCTCCTCACAGGGCTGTGCTCCAGGCCCCTCACCAGCTTTGTCATCTTTGTCTGGACACCTTCCAGCACCTCAACATCTCTCTTGAATGGAGGAGTCCAGAACTGGACACAGGAGGGGGGGACAGGCTCTGCTCACTGCTGCCTGGGATAGGACAAGGAGCAATGGGTGTAAGCTGCAGCACAGGAGGTTCCAGCTCAACACAAGGGGGAACTTCTTTCCTGTAAGGGTCCCAGAGCACTGGCACAGGCTGCCCAGAGAGGCTGTGGAGTCTCCTTCTGTGGAGCCTTCCAAGGCCTGTCTGGATGTGTTCCTCTGTGATCTGTGCTAGATTGTGTGGTCCTGCTGTGGCAGGGGGGTTGGACTCAATGATCTCCTTCCCACCTCTACCATCCTGTGACCCTGTGAGCACTGCACAAGGATGTATGAAGTCCCCTACACCAAGGGTTCTTTTTTTCCCACCTCTCCATCTGTCTCCAAATTCCTGTGGCAGTACATATCCCATGTAACACCCCTGCATCATGGCTCAAAGGCTGAAAACTCCACAAAGCACAGAGATAAATGGCTCCCTTGTTTCAACAGGCAGCATGCAGACACCACTGGTGACAAAGTCCTTCTGCATGACATTATTCCTGCTGACATTTTGTGGATGGCAAAGTTGTAAAGGTGGAAGGAAGATAAAAAGGGACTCTTTGCTGTCCCCAGCAGAGCCTGGGCTCCCAATCAGCCCCTGTGTGAGTTCTCAGCCCAGCACTGAGACTATAAATGTGCTGCTCGTTTCTTGCTTGCTTCAGCCACTAGGGGCTCAGCCTGTCTCTGGAGAAGCTCCCTGATGGAGAGACATGGATGAGAGTGAGCAGAACACCAGATGGACTCTGGCACAGCCCACAACCACCTGTCCTCCCTAAGGCACCTCATCAGTTAGTGCTGTGCCTGGAATGAACCCTTTCACTTCAGGCTTGCAGTTCTTGTGCTCTCAGACAGCAAGAGGAGGAGGTTTTCAGGGGTTATCAAGTCTAGGAAGTGCCTACCTGATCTTGACACTCCAAGCCCTGACCAGGCATGTCTTTGTCATGTCCTGAATGCTTGCTTTGTCACAGTGGCTGAAGAATCACAGACTGGTAGGTGTTGGGAGGGACCTCTGGTGATCATCCAGTCTAACCTCCATGTCAGAGCAGGATCACAAGGTCCAGTTGCCAGAGAAGGCAGCTCTGGTGCATTGCAGGGCAGAGTGAAAAACCACATCACAGTTCCCCTGGGCTAGAGTCTCTGCCTTTGCAAGAACTCCTCATCAAAAGGTCCTGCTCAGAAACAACTGTCAGAAGGTAGTGCTAATTAATGACCACATCTGTCCTCCTTGGAAAAGGACATGCCCTACTTAGAAAAGGAAGAAACAAGGTAGGAAACACCCTTGAAGGCAGCTCCTTACAACACAAACCTAAACTTCTCCTACAGTCACGAGGCAGTCAAGGGCCAAATTTGTCCCCAGGCTTCCTGCTGCTATGAGGAGCAATGTGGTTTGTGTCTATGGAGACCTCTGTGACTATGATGGTCTGGAGGAGCTGCTGCAATGAAGAAAACCATGAGCTGGGAATCTATGTCCTGAAGGCACCAAATTGCAGCCCCTTTCATGTCCACTTCATGAACAATGAAATCACTCTTACTGCTTTCAGGAGTATTTAAAGTTTGGAAGCAATGCAGCAGAAACAAGGTGATGAATTGTTTCTCTTCTCCCTTCTGGCAGGTCAGGTAGATGGCAAAGTCATCAAAACTAACAGCCTGACAATACACTTCTGTCTTTCAGTGACAGCAGGAAAAGAGCCCAAAGTGGGGAAGATGAAAATAGTTTCTCAGAAGGCTATGGAATACAGCAGCTGGCAAGAATCACAGAATCAATCAGGTTGGAAGAGAGCTCCAACATCATCCAGTCCAACCTAGCACCCAGCCCTAGACAATCAACCAGACCATGGCACTAAGTGCCTCAGCCAGGCTTGGCTTCAACATCTACAGGACGGCAACTCCACCACCTCCCTGGGCAGCCCATTCCAATGCCAATCACTCTCTCTGACAACAACTTCCTCCTAACATCCAGCCTAGACCTTCCCTAGCACAACTTGAGACTCTGTCCCCTTCTTCCGTTGCAGCTTGCCTGGCAGCAGAGCCCAACCCCACCTGGCTACAGCCTCCCTGCAGGTAGCTGCAGACAGCAATGAGCTCTGCCCTGAGCCTCCTCTTCCCCTCTGCTCTGCTCTGCTGAACCCTAATGGATTCTCCCCCTCTGCTCTGCTCTGCTGAGACCCCACCTGGAGTCCTGCATCCAGTTCTGGAGCCCCTGGGACAAGAGGGCTGTGGAGATGCAGGAGTGTGTCCAGAGCAGGGCCAGGAGGATGCTCAGAGGCTGCAGCAGCTCTGCTGTGAGCACAGACTGAAAGAGTTGGGGCTGCGCAGGCTGGAGCAGAGGAGGCTCCCAGGTGACCTTCTTGTGGCCTTCCAGGATCTGAAGAGGGCTACAAAAAAGCTGGGGAGGGACTTTTTAGGCTCCCGGGGAGAGACAGGAGTGGGGGGAATGGAGCAAAGCTGGAGGTGGGGAGAGTCAGAGTGTAGGTGAGGAGGAAGTTGTTGAGCATGAGAGTGGTGAGAGGCTGGAATGGGTTGCTCAGGGAGGTGGTTGAGGCTCCATGGCTGGAGGTGTTTGAGGCCAAGCTGGCTGAGGCTGTGGGCAGCCTGCTCTAGGGTAGGGTGTCCCTGCCCATGGCAGGGAGGTTGGAACTGCCCGATCCTTGTGGTCCCTTCCAATCCTGACTGATTCTATGATTCTATGACTAAGAGCCTCATCCAGTCTGGAGAGTCAACTTGAGACTGTGTCCCCTTGTTCTGTTGAGCACTGAGCAATTTTTTTCCCTGTCCTTTATATTGAAAGATTCATCATATCCATATTGAAGATATATCACTGGTAGAACCTGAGGCATAAAAGGCTTGTGCAGCCTCAGGCTCTTCCTGCAGTTATCTCCTTTGCTTTTCTGTTGTGTTTCTGTTGTCTCAACACCTCTCACAATAGGAAAACCCCTCAGGTAGCTGGATAAATACATATATATGCATATAAACACAGAGAGAATGTGCTAGAAAGGAGAGAGAGAACAACTGAGCTGCTTTTATTCCTTCCCATTGATCTCACATAAATCAATATGTAATTCCCTGTTAAACCATGCCTGCAAAAAATCCTTTCCAGCAGCAGAGGTGTGAATAAAGTCAGTCACCCACAGCAGTGAGGTGTGAGCTTCAAAACATTTAAACTGTAGCATTCTGAAAGTAAGTCTGGATTAAAACTACATGAAGAGCAATTCTGAAATGAGAAAAGAAGCTCAGCACAGCTCCTGCTACCTTGGCCTTTTTGTTTTCTGGCTCTGCTAATGTTGCTCTTCTCCATGAGCCATGCAAGAGCCCTGGTGCAAGCCACAAGTGTGGGTGCAGTCAGGCAGGACCAATAATCATAGAATCATAAAATCAGCCAGGTTGGAAGAGACCTCCAAGCTCAGTCAGTCCAACCTAGCACCCAGCCCTGGCCAATCAACCAGACCATGGCACTGAGTGCCTCAGCCAGGCTTGGCTTCAACACCTCCAGGCACAGAGACTCCACCACCTCCCTGGGCAGCCCATTCCAATGCCAATCACTCTCTCTGACAACAACTTCCTCCTAACATCCAGCCTAGACCTCCCCTAGCACAACTTGAGAGTGTGTCCCCTTCTTCTGTTGCTGCTTGCCTGGCAGCAGAGCCCAACCCCACCTGGCTACAGCCTCCTTTCAGGTACTTGTAGACAGCAATGAGGCCAGCCCTGAGCCTCCTCTGCTGCAGGCTGCACACCCCCAGCTCCCTCAGCCTCTCCTCACAAGACTGTGCTCCAGGCTTCCATCCACCCTCAAAACCTTACAGTCAGGTTCCTCTAATTTGCCATAACCCATTACAAGATCAATATCTGTGCTCCAGATGTCCACAGGAGCCTTTTGACTTGAGTTAAACATCCAAAGACCTTCTGTCTTGCTAAGTTTGATATGCCAGGAATACAAAGTTTCAGAGCCAGCATCAATGTATTATACAGAAAAGAATTATCTTGTAGTCAAGAGAAACCTTTGGTTGCATGATTATCATCCATTTGATTCATTGGCACAGTGCAATTGTTTATACATCAATTAAGGAATCAGAGAGTTCTAACAACTCAATGTGAGTGATCCTGCATTAGTTCTCCATTCTAATTGCAGTGATGCAGACAAAGAGGGAAAAGCAAAGTGCTTTACCTCCTTTTCTACAAAACCCATGTGTGTATAAATGCACAACCATATATAAAGAGTAATAAACTCTTCATCACTTCCCTTTTCACATGCTCCTGGCATTCAAATGGTTGTACTTTGCTTTTCCAGTAAGAACCCTGAGTGAGGGAGAGGAAATGAAGTCTCTCCTTACCTTAATGTTGCAAGCTTGTTCCATCAGTCTCCTGGCGTTCTCTTCAGCTCTGTACCTCTTGGGCAACTGAACTCTGAAGAATTTTAAAGCCCCTTCAAAATCAGCCTGTAGAAGGTCCTCTTTGGAGGTCTGCAGTTAAAGAGAGGGGAGCACTGTAAGTGCTGAGAACATACAGTCATGCTCTTTCACTGGATTTGCCACCCACCGAATGTCTTCCAAGCCACCAATATTCACTTTAGCTCTAAAGCATCCTCCTTGAAATCAGCTTTCTAACTCATCTCTCTTAAAACAAAGTGGAGGTTATAGCAGAGCCAAGGACTGCCAGGCAGAGCAGCACTATCAGAGGCCTCTAACACGTTCATGTATTTAATCCTCCTATACCTGCAGGGTAAGAAAGGGATTCTGGCTCGACCTGTCGAGATGTCACTCAATGAGGAGGAGAAGCACAAAGCCCAAGCAAACAACAAAAACCTGGCAGACTTCAGAATATTTTCTACAGACTCTGTGTATTAGACCATTGCTGGTCATAGAATCATCATCATCATCATAGAATCAACCAGGTTGGAAGAGACCTCCAAGCTCAGCCAGTCCAACCTAGCACCCAGCCCTGGCCAAGCAACCAGACCATGGCACTAAGTGCCTCAGCCAGGCTTGGCTTCAGCACCTCCAGGGATGGTGCCTCCACCACCTCCCTGGGCAGCCCATTCCAATGCCAATCACTCTCTCTGCCAACAACTTCCTCCTGACATCCAGCCTAGACCTCCCCTGCCACAACTTGAGACTCTGTCCCCTTCTTCTGTTGCTGCTTGCCTGGCAGAAGAGGCCAACCCCACCTGGCTACAATGTCCCTTCAGGCAGTTGTAGACAGCAATGAGGTCAGCCCTGAGCCTCCTCTCCTCCAGGCTGCACACCCCCATCTCCCTCAGCCTCTCCTCATAGGGTTCCCTAATGGTGCCCTAAAAAGACAACATATATATAGATGTCTGGTTGCAGACATGAAGAGCAGAAGCATTAATGCATATGACTCACACGAGGCATCAGCAAGTGGATGTGCAGAGGTCTGTGACACAATTTCTCAGGGAACACTGTGCCAGAAAATGTTTTACATGCTTATTGCTACATCTCTCATACCACTGTAGCTCTCAGTGTGCTATCAAGCCAAACAGGTCAGGAAATGTTAAACACTCAACATTAATCCAGCTCTGCTACTGATGCAGTAATATGATTCACAGGGACAAATGTATTCATCTGCAGATGTACTCAGAACTCCACCACCAGATTGAGCAGATAGGAAATACTCAGCCTTGGGAGAGCTCAGAGAAAAGGTGACTGGAAACTGTGTCCAGGCAAGATGTTTAGGACATCATCTCAAAAATGGGAATTTCAAGATCTTTAACCCAGAAAGAGTGAAGAAAAATGTGTCAGTGTATAGACCTAGTACCACCTACCACACCTAGTGCTGTGTACTGTAGCATTACTACAAACACCTCCAGAGCAGCACAAAAACCTTTGTCTAAGGTTCACTGCTGAATTAATTGCTCAGGTACCACCACCACCATTTCTGTGTGTGCTGCAGAGAACAGCCTTTGTTGGTGAGGTGGATTGAGAACTGGTTACAAGATAGAGTTCAAAGAGTGGTGATCAATGGTGCTAGGTCCAGCTGGAGAGCTGTAACCAGTGGAGTCCTGTGGATCAGTGTTGGGGCCAGTCCTGTCCAACATCTTCATCAAGGACATTGGTGAGGGCATGGTGTCTGCTCAGCAAGTTTGCTGCTGACATCAAACTGGGAGGCTTGGCTGATACAGGTGAAGGCTGTGTGGCCATCCAGAGAGACCTGGACAGACTGAGAGCTGGGCACAGAGGAGCCAAATGAGATTCAACAAGGACAAGTGCAGAGTCCTGCACCTGGGGAGGAGTAATAAACTGCAGCAGTACAGGCTGGGAGGTGACTGCTGGAGAGCAGCCCTGCGGAGAGGGAGCTGGAAGTGCTGGTGGAGAACATCCCTGGCACAGCAATGTGCCCTTGTGGCCAAGAAGGCCAATGGGATGCTGGGGTGGATTAGGAAGAGTGTGTGCAGCAGATCAAGGGAGGTTCTCCTTCCCCTCTACTCTGCCCTGGGGAGACCTCATCTTGAATACTGCCTTCAGTTTTGGGCTCCCCATGTTCAGAGGGACAGGGATCTGATGGAGAGAGTCCAGCAGAGGGCTGCGAGGATGATGAGGGGACTGAAGGGCACTGCCTGATGAGGAGAGGCTGAGGGACCTGGGGCTGCTTAGTCTGGAGAAGAGAAGACTGAGAGGGGATTTAATCAATGTTTATAAGTATCTGAGGACTGGCCAGGAGAGGGGGCACAGGCTCTGCTCACTGCTCCCTGGGATAGGACAAGGAGCAATGGGTGTAAGCTGCAGCACAGAGGGTTCCAGCTCAACACAAGGGGGAACTTCTTCACTGTAAGGGTCCCAGAGCACTGGCACAGGCTGCCCAGAGAGGTTGTGGAGTCTCCTCTGGAGCCTTCCAAGGCCTGTCTGGATGTGTTCCTCTGTGATCTGTGCTAGTCTGTGTGCTCCCTCTCTGGCAGGAGGGTCGGACACAATGATCTCCTTGGGTCCCTTCCAAGCCCTAGCATCTTTCCAGGAAACACACTTCAGCCAAACACAAGAGATGTGGCTCTACACAGAGACAACTGGGAGGAACTGTGCAGACTTTTGGGTGCAAGAGGTGAGGCAAAATGATGCTGTTGTTTCTCATGGGGGTTACATTTAACTACATCAAAATAAATATCACTGTCATTATGATGCAGAGAAAACGTTACTGTTGTGTACAAACCTTTCCCATGCACCCTACAAACTTGCATTTCCAGTTCTTTTACATTAAAACAACTCTACAAGTAATATGTTCTACAGAGAATTAATCTGCATGAAAATGATTTCTAGGAGAGAGTTTGAGGTTATTCAGCCTGGAGAAGAAAAGGCTCCAGGAAGATGTTTTTGTGGCCTTTCAAGATCATAGAATCATAGAATCAACCAGGCTGGAAGAGACCTCCAAGCTCAGCCAGGCCAACCTAGCACCCAGCCCTATCCAATCAACCAGACCATGGCACTAAGTGCCCCAGACAGGCTTGGCTTCAACACCTCCAGGCACAGAGACTCCACCACCTCCCTGGGCAGCCCATTCCAATGCCAATCACTCTCTCTGACAACAACTTCCTCCTCACATCCAGCCTAGACCTGCCCTGCCACAACTTCAGACTCTGTCCCCTTCTTCTGTTGCTCCTTGCCTGGCAGCAGAGCCCAACCCCACCTGGCTACAGCCTCCCTTCAGGTAGTTGTAGACAGCAATGAGCTCTGCCCTGAGCCTCCTCTTCTGCAGGCTGCACACCCCCAGCTCCCTCAGCCTCTCCTCACAGGGCTGTGCTCCAGGACCCTCACCAGCTTTGTTGCCCTTCTCTGGACACCTTCCAGCACCTCAACATCTCCCTTGAATTGAGGAGCTCAGAACTGGACACAGCACTCAAGGGGTGGCCTGAGCAGTGCTGAGCACAGGGGCAGAAGAACCTCCCTTGTCCTGCTGCCCACACTGCTCCTGAGCCAGCCCAGGATGCCATTGGCTCTGCTGCCCACCTGGGCACTGCTGGCTCATCTTCAGCTCCTCTCTCCCAGCACCCCCAGCTCCCTCTCTGCCTGGCTGCTCTCAGCCACTCTGGCCCCAGCCTGTAGTGCTGCTTGAGTGTGTTGTGGCCAAAGTGCAGAACCCTGCAGAATTCATAATCTCATCTCATTGGCCTCTGCCCACCCATCCAGCCTGTCCAGGTCCCTCTGCAGGGCTCTCCTACCCTCCAACAGCTCCACAGCTGCTCCTAGCTTGGTGTCATCTGCAAACTGAGTGACGCTGGACTCAATCCCCTGCTCCAGATCATCACTAATGATACAGAACAGCCCAGCACTCATCCTTCCTCTTCCTCATTCTTTGGCAGCCACTCCCATTCTCCTCCAAAATCCAGCCATGGACACAACCTGATCCCAGCTGGAAGAGGACACCAGCCAGCCAGCAGAAGCCACTCTGCTCTTGTTTGGTGGTTCTACACAGAAAGTGCTCAGCCACTGCAATGGTAAATCTCCAAGACAAGCTGGCTGGTAGATGCATCCAACAGAGTGGGAGGGTGTTTGCAATTAAGACTTCTGGACAGTTGCTGCCAGCACAAAATAAACACCAAACACACTTTTTTTTTGGCCAAAGTTTCAACAGTTTATAAGGAGATAAACTATCCTAAATGTGAGCAAATATTTTCCCTAGAGGTTCTGAATAGACATTTTTGTTTTCATTTTGGATTTGATTTACTTTTCTTAATGCCCTGAGAGTTTGGAATCCTTTGCTCTCTGGGTTTAGAAATCTGAGGAGGCAAAAAGACTTTACAAAGTTAATGATCAACAATTCAGTTACCCTGCTTAACTTTAGGAAAGCAAGTGCACATAGCACTTCACAGCACCACAGCATCACAGGATGTTAGGGGTTGGAAGAGACCCAAGGAGATCATCGAGTCCAACCCCCCTGCCACAGCAGGACCACACAATGTAGCACAGATGACAGAGGAACACATCCAGACAGGCCTTGGAAGGCTCCAGAGAAGGAGACTCCACAGCCTCTCTGGGGAGCCTGTGCCAGTGCTCTGGGACCCTTACAGTGAAGAAGTTCCCCCTTGTGTTGAGCTGGAACCTCCTGTGCTGCAATTGACACCCATTGCTCCTTGTCCTATCCCAAGCAGCAGTGAGCAGAGCCTGTCCCCCCCCTCCTGAGCAGCCCTCAGATGCTTATAAACATTTATCAAATCCCCTCTCAGTCTTCTCTTCTCCAGACTAAGCAGCCTCAGGTCCCTCAGCCTCTCCTCATAAGTCATGCCCTCCAGTCCCCTCATCATCCTCATAGCCCTGATATCACAGAATCATGGAATCATCCAGTTTGGAAGAGACCTCCAAGATCATCCAGTCCAAGCCTAGCTCCCAGCCTTGTCCAATCAACTAGACCATGGCACTAATATGATCTGGTGTGAGCTATTTAAGATCATTAATAAGTAATTAACCCATGAAGTGACTGTCCCTCAGCCTCTCCTCATCAGGCAGTGCCCTCCAGTCCCCTCATCATCCTTGTAGCCCTCTGTTGGACCCTCTCCAGCAGATCCCTGTCCCTCTTCAACTGGGGAGCCCAAAACCGAAGGCAGTATTCAAGATGAGGTCTGATCAGGGCAGAGTACAGGGGAAGGAAACCTCCCTTGATCTGCTGGGCACACTCTTCCTAATACACTCCAAGATCCCATTGGCCTTCTTGGCCACAAGGGCACATTGCTGTGCCATGGTTAACTTGTTAGCCACCAGCCCTCCCAGTGTGCACAGGATGCAGCACTGCTGATTCATCATGCTTCACTGTGGATAAATGCAACTTCTACACTTAGAAGTGTCAGCATTGCTTTTTCTGTGGATCCCTGTCCCTCTTCAACTGGGAAGCCCAGAACTGAAGGCAGTATTCAAGGTGAGGTCTCAGGAGGGCAGAGCAGAGTGGAAGGAGAGCCTCCCTTGATCTGCTGCACTTCATTTAAAATTAAATACCAAAAAAAAAAGAGGCAAAGAGGTCAGAAAAAACAGCAATCACACATAAAACACCTGTTGAGATTTAACTCCTCGAGGCTTCTGCCTGAATCACTCTTCTGATAGCATCTGAATAGTCCAAATACAAATTGCTTTTATTAAATCCTAACTATTTTAAGTTCTCAACCCAGGAAAATCTTTAGTCTATGGAAACACCAGAAAAATAATGGTGGATGATGGAAACAAGGATTTCTGGGATAGAGTTTGCCAACCTCTGATGACAGTTCTGAAAGACTACAAACTTTCATGTTGCATCATTTGATAAAAGGAGTGGCAGAGCCTCTTGTGCTCAGCTTTCTGTTTACTGAATATTGTCATTTCATTCATCTGTTGATCAAAAAGTTAGATCCACTATGAAAATAACAAGCAACCAAAGTGACATTTTGAGATCAATGTTAACTGGGTTGTGTACTTTGAATGTTTTCTGCAATTTAATTTCTTCAGGTTACCACAGAATCATAGAATCAATGAGGTTGGAAGAGACCTCCAAGCTCAGCCAGGCCAACCTAGCACCCAGCCCTGGCCAAGCAACCAGACCATGGCACTCTCCTCACAGGGCTGTGCTCCAGGCTCCTCACCAGCCTTGCTGCCCTTCCCTAGACACTTTCCAGCACCTCAACATCTCTCTTGAATGGAGGAGCTCAGAATTGGACACAGCACTCGAGGTGTGGCCTGAGCAGTGCTGAGCACAGGGGCAGAAGAGACTTCCTTTGGGAGAGCATCAGCGAGTAGAACAAAACATTTAAACTGTAGCATTCTGAAAGTAAGTCTGGATTAAAACTACATGAAGAGCAATTCTGAAATGAGAAAAGAAGCTCAGCACAGCTCCTGCTACCTTGGCCTTTTTGTTTTCTGGCTCTGCTAATGTTGCTCTTCTCCATGAGCCATGCAAGAGCCCTGGTGCAAGCCACAAGTGTGGGTGCAGTCAGGCAGGACCAATAATCATAGAATCATAAAATCAGCCAGGTTGGAAGAGACCTCCAAGATCATCCAGTCCAACCTAGCACCCAGCCCTGGCCAAGCAACCAGACCATGGCACTAAGTGCCTCAGCCAGGCTTGGCTTCAACACCTCCAGGCACAGCCACTCCACCACCTCCCTGGGCAGCCCATTCCAATGCCAATCACTCTCTCTGCCAACAACTTCCTAACAACATCCAGCCTAGACCTCCCCTGGCACAACTTGAGACTCTGTCCCCTTCTTCTCTTGTTGCTTGCCTGGCAGAAGAGCCCAACCCCACCTGGCTACAGCCTCCCTTCAGGTAGCTGTAGCCAGCAATGAGCTCTGCCCTGAGCCTCCTCTTCTGCAGGCTGCACACCCCCAGCTCCCTCAGCCTCTCCTCACAGGGTTTGTGATGCCTTTCTTTTTTTCTCTTTAAAGTAAATAATGTTACTCCTCCTTTACCTAAAACACGTAGGGAAAAGTGATTAAGGCAAAGGACAAAGCCTTGGCTTTTTTCTTTAATTTAATTTCTCTTCAATTATGAATTCTGCAGTCTCATTTACTACTGACTACATCCTCCACACCTCCTATTCCCACCTGGGAACTAACACGGCAGAAGGAAATCTGGATCAGCCACACTACGCTGCCTTAATTTAATCCTCCTTCTTTCACCCAAACAGATAAAAATGACAATTTTCTACAGAATTCTATGTACACAGAAATTTAGGATGTCTATAAAATGTCTGTGAATGCAGACTGCCCTTCTTACACTTTAACCAACCCATCAGGGAGAGGATCAAGTAAAAGGCAGAGCAAAACGTGGCCATGCTCTACTCTGCTGCTTAATTTGCTCCTGGTTAATTAAAAATGCTTCTAAGTATCCTCAAGCTGATTTGTCAGAATATTTAATCTATAACACACAGAGATATGGGTTGAAGATCTCTTAAGGACATGTGTAGTGCAAAATCAAGCCATTCTTCCTACCTGAAGTACGAGGATGATGAGGGGGCTGAAGGGCACTGCCTTATGGGGAGAGGCTGATGGCCCTGGGGCTGTTTAGTCTGGAGAAGAGAAGACTGAGAGGGGATTTAATCAATGTTTATTAGTATCTGAGGACTGGCCAGGAAGGGAGGGACAGGCTCTGCTCACTGCTCCCTGGGGTAGGACAAGGAGCAATGGGTGTAAGCTGCAGCACAGGAGGTTCCACCTCAACACAAGGGGGAACTTCTTCACTGTAAGGGTCCCAGAGCACTGGAACAGGCTGCCCAGAGAGGTTGTGGAGTCTCCTTCTCTGGAGACTTCCAAGGCCTGTCTGGATATGTTCCTCTGTGATCTGTGCCAGATTGTGTGGTCCTGCTCTGGCAGAGGGATTTGACTCGATGACCTCCTTGGATCCCTTCCAACCCCTAACATCCTGTGAGCCTGTGAGCTGCATGACTCCTGCCCTTCAACATGAGCCACAGCCCTGATACTGGTTTGGTGGCTCCAGGAGGATGATGTGGACAAACTTGGGGTTCAGGCCTGGGAAAGTTCAGTGGGTAAAGCTGCAGTTATGCTGTCATGCACTTCTAGAATCAAAGAATCACAGCATGGTAGCAGTTGGAAGGGACCTCTGGGGATCACCTAGTCCAATCCCCCTGCTAAAATACATTGCCAGGGCAGGTTGCTCAGGATCACAATGTCCAGGTGGGTTTGGAATCTCTTCAGAGAAGGAGACTCAACAACCTCTCTGGGCAGCCTGCTCCAGGGCTCCAGCATCCTCAAAGTTAAGAGATACTCCTTAAAGTTAAGTGAAACCTCCTGAGTTCCAGTTTGCACTTCTTGGCCCTTGTCCTGTCCTTGGCCATCACTGAGAAGAGCCCAACCCTATCCTCATGGCCTCCATCCTTTAGCTATTGATCAGCACTGATCAAATCCCCTCTCAGGTTGACCTTCCTCCAGGATAAACAGCCATGAGTCTCTCAGTCTCTTGTAGGAGACATGTTCCAGTCTCCTCAGCACCCAATTCTAACACAACAGACAGAAGACTCCTTTCAGTGGCACTGCTCATGGCCATTTCATTTCTGGGAAAGCCACACTGGCAAACACATCTCTCCCTATACAACATCTATGCCCTCTGTAAAATGCTGCTACAAAGTGCTACAGTAAAAGAATCGTCTTGGGTTTGTGCACAATGAGTTGGCATCCTTAAACATGGCAATAATCCTGTGTGCACCCAGTACTGCAGAATCAACCAGGTTGGAAGAGACCTCCAAAATCATCCAGGCCAACCTAGCACCCAGCCCTGGCCAAGCAACCAGACCATGGCACTAAGTGCCTCAGCCAGGCTTGGCTTCAACACCTCCAGGCACAGCCACTCCACCACCTCCCTGGGCAGCCCATTCCAATGCCAATCACTCTCTCTGACAACAACTTCCTCCTAACAGCCAGCCTAGACCTCCCCCAGCACAACTTGAGACTCTGTCCCCTTCTTCTGTTGCTGCCCAACCCCACCTAGCTACAGCCTCCCTGCAGGTACTTGTAGACAGCAATGTGATCACCCTTGAGCCTCCTCTTCTGCAGGCTGCACACCCCCAGCTCCCTCAGCTTCTCCTCACAGGGCTGTGCTCCAGACCTCTCATTAGGTCTGTTGCCCTTCTCTGGGCACCTTCCAGTATCTGTGTATATGCATATATAGATATACAAACACACACACACATATACCTTCTCCAGGCTGCACACCCCCAGCTCCCTCAGCCTCTCCTCTCAGGGCTTGTGTTCCAGCAGTATCCCTGCTCAAAATGTCACCACTGTCTTTAGATGCAGCTCCAGACTTAAAGGTGGTGCTCCTTCTGCCAGAGAAAACACTGATCAAGGTGGCTAAGAGCAAACCCAAAATCTGCTAGGTTCATCCAGCCCTGGCCAGCCCCAAGGGAAGAAACCCAGTCCCAATTCGTGTTGTTTCACTCGCCCACCATGGCATCTCCCTTGATGCAGTGAGGAGGTGCTCTGAATTTTCCTAAGGCTGGCACAAACATTCTGGGTTACACCTCTGTGTTTCTCAGAAGACACTAAAATGGCACATATCCTGCAGATTCTGCCCCTCCTAGGCATTTCTTTCTCAAACCACAGCAGAGGGAGAAGCTTATGCATGTAAAAAGAATAACCCAGATGGAATTTTGTGAAACACTGAGATTCTGGAGTAGCTTCAGCTCTGATGCAAGTACAAATTCTTGGGTCTCAGACATTTCTCATTTGAAGGAAAAAAAAATAGATGACAACAACAAAGAAAACCCAACCATCAGCAAAACACTCTGCCTTTTATGCAAGGGGTGCATGTCAAAAGGCATAGATGTCAGAAGAGGTCTATTTAGCTAATAAAACGTGACAGCAAATCACATTTGCTCCACAAGTCAAGGCTCTCTAATAACACAGGCATTATTTGTTTGCTTTGCCTTTCCCCCTCCTCCCAATTTTTTTTCCTTCTCTAATAAAGGATATTATGTCACTCAGTAAAGCTAAGCTGCCTGGGTGATGAAGGATGCTAAATTTCCTGGTACTCTCCCATCTGGAGGGCCAGATACAAAGCCTGATTCAGTCAAGTGAAGAAGAGCTCAGTGGGTTTGCCTCTGCTTTTCCTTAGAGCTAGCTCATCATCAAACAATCCAGAATGATTTGGCAGTCCTTGCCCTGGAGACCAGCAGCAGCAGGATGGGATGCAGGAGCGTTTAGGTACACCTGGAGGGAAACTGGACCAATGCTGACACACAGGAAAGGTCCAACCAGGCATCATTAGCCACTCGACTCCATTCTACAAGTGACTGTGGATCCCCAAATTCATTCCTAGCAGCCAGAGAGTTTGTGAATCCTCTTGTTTTTATCTAACACTTGACAGTGTGGGGACACCCTGGTTCAGCCACCCACCTTCTTTTTACTCTGAACATCTTAAAATAGGCAGAGCACATGTATGTGTGTGAGTACTGCAGGGCACAGAGACAGCATCCAGCAGCACAACACAAGTGCCAGAGGTCACCGTGTCTGACAGCAGGATGCAGGGCACAGAAATAAAGACAGGGCACCAGGAAACGGGCTGGGATCAGCAAAGAACTCTTCATGGCCATCATGTAAAAACGACACGCTGGTGCACAGGGCTAAAACCCAAATGTCCCTCTGAGCTGCAGGTAGGCAGAGTTACAACAGCCCACAGCAGCCTCAGCTAGGACTAATCACTGACTTCTGGATTAGAGTCAGCTTTGGAGAGCAGCAGGAAGGATACAAACATGCTGGTCTCTACCCTAGCATGCCACACAGATTTCAGGCCATTTCACAGACAAACAGCATTTGCCATGACATGAAAAAAAAACCCCAACAACCTACCTTGAGCAATTTGTTTCCCAGATAATCCTACACACACATTTGAAACTTTATTCCATCATCTCAACTGCTTTTTCCAGGAAGAGCAGAAAACCAAAATACGCCAGCAGGGTTTGAGGGTTATTTTTAAGGGATGTTCAAAACGAACCTTTGATGTCACAAGTACAACATCATCAATGCTGAGCATCCCAGACACCTGCCAGCGGTATCTAGGAGTAGACAAGGCATGCTGCTTGTTTGGAATCATTAGAGGACTGAGAACAAAAGCATTCCTGGCTTTAGGAAAGATTTGGTTTACAATGCAGCCTGGTTGTGAACCCTTCCAAGCTAGTTAAGGAGTGGCACCGATTCCCATCAGCGGGACCAGTGTGCGATCCTCCCGAGCTAACAGCAGAGAGAGAGACTCAGCCAGATCATTTTGAGAAGATGGAAGGTTTTTGGGGACGGATTTTGAGAAGCTCAAAGCCAAAAGTGATCTATCTCTCACACCTCCACGCAGTGTCTTGGGGGGGGGAAGGGAGAGGGGGAAGCAGATCGAGGAGGGAAGGTGACAAATTCACAAGGGATGAATTGCAAGAAAAGATGATCTCACCGCAAGCAGTCGAGGCACAAACAGGCGATGCCCCATCCCCAGAAGTTCCAGCACCCGACATGCATACTCATTCACCAGCTTGCTCCTCTCATCATGCATGTCCTGGGACTTTTTGACAGGTGGGGTGAGCTTGGCAGCTGGGGTTTTGCAAGGCACCCCTTCTTCCATCAGCAGCAAATAGTAAGTATCCAGAGTGAGGAGAAGAAGAAGCTTTGAACGGCAATTGCAAGAGGTGCAGGAGGAGGAGAGCCAGGCTCGGCTCTCTGAAATGGGCTGGGCTGGCTGCCTGCAGCAACGCCCGTTCGCTCGCTCAGAAAGGGGAAAGCATCTTTGCTAAGAATCGAGGTAAAATATGATCCACCCTGCTGGCTCGGCCAGAGTCCAGAGCAGGTTTGAAAAGCAAACCAGAGAAAACATGGATCTAAAAATGTCCCTTAAAGAAAAAAAAAGCAGGAAGATGGCAGAAACCGAGCGCGGGCAAGCTGGGATGGGAGGAAGGCGATGGAGAGCTTGCAGGGCTCAGGGGCTGGGGCTGGGTGTGTGAGGAGCCAGCAGCAGCAAGAAGAGCAATAAAGCCAGGGCAGTTCCAAAGCTGCAAAGAGAAAAGGATGAGCTCATTGCAACCTCTGATTCGTGACGAGCGTGGCGGCTGCCGCTGCTGCCGCTCGCTGTGAATCAGTAATGAAGGGGTAGGCAAGGAGGGGGCTGGGAGGAGGAGGAGGAGGAGGGGGTGAATGAACATGCAGAGAGCCTCTCGGGGGAGAATGCCGTAATAAGAAGCCAATAGTGAGCGGCTGGACAGCTGAGCTCCCCCTCCACAGCTCCCTCAAATCAATTCAGGGCTGAGGGCTTTGGCTGTTGAATCCCAGGCTTACGGCATACGAACTGCAGCCTCCAACATTTGCTGGTTAGGAAGACCCTGGCTTGCAAGCACATAGAACGACTTGGATTCAATCCACTTCTGAATAACGCAAATAGAGAGCAACCACGAGATGGGCAGGTAGGGCAGGACAGCCCCGAGCCTCCCAGGTGATGGATGGGAGAGGCACAAGGACTTGGGGATGGGCTGCTGGCGCGGAGAGAGCAGCAGGCAGCTTCTGAGATGCCGAGAAGCCACAGCCCAGCTTTGCTCAGTTCATGCAGGGCTGAATGAAACCATTTCAATACTGATAATTTCCAGCACTGTGCTCTCAGCAAGCGTTTCTAAATCTGGAAAGGATGGGCAGGGAGGGGATGACGTCAGAAACAGGCATTTTAATTGCTTCTAGAAATCAACTGCACATTGGTAAGGAAAATGCTGTCATGTCCCACCTTAAAACTGTCTGTGCAGGCAGCAGGCCAGGTGCATCTGCCATCTGAGTGAAGACAGCCTAGCAGGTATTACTTCATTTCCTAGCCCTCTGCTTTGGGAAGCATGTTGGCATGCTGCTTGCTTTTGGAACTGCCTAGCTGGCAGCCGAGTACAGGGTTACTCTTCCCCTGTGCTCAGCACTGCTCAGGCCACACCTTGAGTGCTGTGTCCAGTTCTGGACTCCTCAATTCAAGAGAGATGTTGAGGTGCTGGAAGGTGTCCAGAGAAGGGCAGCAAAGCTGGGGAGGGGCCTGGAGCAGAGCCCTGTGAGGAGAGGCTGAGGGAGCTGGGGGTGTGCAGCCTGCAGAAGAGGAGGCTCAGGGCAGAGCTCATTGCTGTCTGCAACTACCTGAAGGGAGGCTGTAGCCAGGTGGGGTTGGGCTCTGCTGCCAGGCAAGCAGCAACAGAAGAAGGGGACAGAGTCTGGAGTTGTGGCAGGGGAGGTCTAGGCTGGATGTGAGGAGGAAGTTGTTGGCAGAGAGAGTGATTGGCATTGGAATGGGCTGCCCAGGGAGGTGATGGAGTCACCATCCCTGGAGGTGTTGAAGCCAAGCCTGGCTGGGGCACTTAGTGCCATGGTCTGGTTGACTGGCCAGGGCTGGGTGCTAGGTTGGCCTGCATGATCTTGGAGGTCTCTTCCAAACTGGCTGATTCTGTGATTCTCTGATTCTAAGAATTACAAAACAGGACAGGCAACAGAACACTGCACACTTCCAAGGGGAGCAGGCAGCACGAGTCCATACACACCTCACATACAGAAAGGTGGCAATTTGAGTGTTGGAAAGAGCTCCATGGCTCTAAATCACATTAACTGCAAGCAGTTTAAGCCCTAAACATCATCTGTCTAGCAGGTCAAGAAGAAAACAGAGAATAGTTTTGGCTAAAACAGACCTTTAACATCATTGAGTCCAACCATTCCCTAACTCTGCCAAGGCTGGTGCTAAACCACATCCCAGTTTGTGTTTCAAACACCTCCAGCGACAGGGATTCAACCATCTCCCTGGGCAACCTGTTCCAGTGGTTGACTGGAATCACCTTTTGGTCAGTAGGTTTCTTCCAATATCCAACCTAAACCAGTGTTCACTTGCAGCCCAAAAAGCCATCCAGAGCCTGGGCTCCATCAGGAGAAGTGTGGCCAGCAGGGCCAGGGAGGTGATTCTCCCCCTCTGCTCTGCTCTGCTGAGACCCCACCTGGAGTCCTGCATCCAGTTCTGGAGCCCCTGGGACAAGAGGGCTGTGGAGATGCTGGAGTGTGTCCAGAGAAAGGCCAGGAGGATGCTCAGAGGCTGCAGCAGCTCTGCTGTGAGCACAGACTGAAAGAGTTGGGGCTGTGCAGGCTGGAGCAGAGGAGGCTCCCAGGTGACCTTCTTGTGGCCTTCCAGGATCTGAAGGGGGCTACAAAAAAGCTGGGGAGGGACTTCTGAGGCTCTCAGGGAGTGCCAGGAGTGGGGGGAATGGAGCAAAGCTGGAGGTGGGGAGAGTCAGAGTGGAGGTGAGGAGGAAGTCGTTGAGCATGAGAGTGGTGAGAGGCTGGAATGGGTTGCCCAGGGAGGTGGTTGAGGCCCCATGGCTGGAGGTGTTTAAGGCCAGGCTGGCTGAGGCTGTGTGCAGCCTGCTCTAGGGTAGGGTGTCCCTGCCCATGGCAGGGGGGTTGGAACTGGCTGCTCCTTTTGGTGCCTTCCAACCCTGACTGATTCTGTGACTCCATGATTCTACATTTTGCATGCAAGGATGTAATAAGCCTGTATCAAAAGCAAAGGGAGTTTCTTAGGCTGCATTACCTCATACAATTCCTCACCAGACATATTATTAAGACCCTTTTCCAGCTTTGTTGCCCTTCACTGAACACACTCCAGCACCTCAATGTCCTTCTTTCAATGAGGGGCCCAAATTTAAACCCAGTAGTCCAGTTGTGGCCTCATCTGTGCCAAGCACAGGGGTACAATCACATCCCTACTCCATCTGGCCACACCATTGCTCATGCAGACCAGGATATTGTTGGCCTTCTTGGCCACCTGAGCACACTGCTGGCTCATCTTCAGCCAGCTGTCAGCCAGCACCCACAGAGCCTTTTCTACTGGGCAATTCTCCAACAACTCTGCCCCAAGCCTGGAATACTGCATGGAATTGCTGTGGCCTAAGTGCAGCACCTGGCACTTGGCCTCGTTGAACTCATACCACTGACCTTGGCCCACTGATCCAGCTTGTCCAGACCCCTCCACAGAGCCTTCCTACCCTCCAGTGGATCAAAACTCCCACCCAATTCAGTGTCATCTGCAAACATGCTGAGGCTGCAGCTCCAGAGATTCTGCTTTATTCCCTAGACTGTTCTCATGCATTTAGGGGAACACCACAAAGCTGATCAGTTGTCACAGGTTAAATGAGCACCTCTCCAGCTGTGTGTTTGGAGGGTGAGTTTAAAGGAAAGGATTTTTTTTCTGTTCTTTTCAAGTGGTTTGGTTATTTGGGTTTTTATTCCTGAAATGTTCCATTAATTTAAACAGACACTGCTAAGTGTGGTGCTCTAGAAATCACAGGATCATAGAATCAAGCAGGTTGGAAGAGAGCTCCAAGCTCAGCCAGGCCAACCTAGCACCCAGCCCTGGCCAAGCAACCAGACCATGGCACTAAGTGCCTCAGCCAGGCTTTGCTTCAACACCCCTAAGGACAGCAATTCCACCACCTCCCTGGGCAGCCCATTCCAATGCCAATCACTCTGTCAAAAGCTTCCTTCTAACATCCAGCCTATATCCCACCCACAATCACAACATCCAGGTGGGTCTGGAATCTCCAGAGGAGACTCCACAGCCTCTCTGGGCAGCCTGCTCCAGGGCTCCAGCATCCTCACAGCAAAGAACTTTTCTTTCCTGTTCAGATGGAAACTCCTGAGTTCAACTTTGTGCCCATTGCCCCTTCGGCTGTCACTGGGCAACACTGAAAAGGGTCTGGCCACATCCTCTTGCTCCCTACCCTTTAGCTCTTGCTGAGCATTGATCAGATCTCCTCTTGGGCTGATCTTCTCCAGGCTAAACAGCCTCCTCACAGAGATGCTCCATTCCCTTCAGCATTTTCACCTTCTGGGACCTCTTCAGTAGGTCCTTGTCTCTCTTGAACTGAGGAGTCTGGATCTAAGGACAGTACTTCCTCCTCACCTCCAGCCTGACTCTCCCCACCTCCAGCTTTGCTCCATTCCCCCCAGTCCTGGCACTCCCTGACAGCCTAAAAAGTCCCTCCCCAGCTTTTTTGTAGCCCACTTCAGGTCCTGGAAGGCCACAAGAAGGTCACCTGGGAGCCTCCTCTTCTCCAGCCTGCACAGCCCCAACTCTTTCAGTCTGTGCTCACAGCAGAGCTGCTGCAGCCTCTGAGCATCCTCCTGGCCCTGCTCTGGACACACTCCAGCAACTCCACAGCCCTCTTGTAAATAGTGGCTCCAGAACTGGATGCAGGACTCCAGGTGGGGTCTCAGCAGAGCAGAGCAGAGGAGGAGAATCACCTCCCTGGCCCTGCTGGCCACACTTCTTCTGCTGCAGCCCAGGCTCTGCTTGGCTTTCTGGGCTGCAAGTGCACACTGCTGGCTCCTGGTGAGCTTCTCCTCCAGCAGTACCTCCAAGTCCCTCTCCTCAGGGCTGCTCTGCAGCCACTCACTGCCCAGCCTCAATTTGTGTTGGTGTTGCCTCAACCCAGTTGCAAGACCTTGCACTTGGTCTCGTTGAACCTCATGAGTTTGGCTTGTGCTTCATCTCTTGAAGAAGCCTGAGCTTCATGTCTTACCTTACCAGAAATGACTTTGTCCTTTCTGTTGTCTGGGTCTACTCAAAGCTGTGTAATCTGGATTTAGTGCAGTTTACATCTCTACCACTATCAGAGAGGACATGAGGAAACCATTCGTTTCGAGAAGAGGTTCCACCAGCTGAGGTTGTGCTGCTTGGTCTGCTCTTAAATGGCTTGGAAAAGAAGGTGAATTGTGAGGTGACAATGTTTGGAAATGCTACTAAATTATTTAAGGTGTTAGAGGGGTTTCCAGGAAAGAACTGGAGAGGGCCCAGAAGAGACTGAATGCTGGGCAAGGGTACAGTAAATGGAAGTCAATGCAGATAAATGCATGAGGAGAAGGGTGTCAATTTTCCATAGAAATGATAGACTCTGAGCTGACAATTGCTGCTCAGCAATGAATTGTGGAGGCAGTCTGGACAGCTTGAAGAAAAGAAGCAGCTCAGTGCACAGCACAGGTCAACAGAACACACCAAAGAAAAGTCTGGATGAGGCACTTAGTGCCATGGTCTAGTTGATTGAATAGGGCTAGATTGGATGATCTTGGTTGGATAGGTTGGACAGGTTGGACTGGATGTCACTAGAGGTGATCAAGAAAAGAGTGGATGAGGCACTTAGTGCCATGGTCTAGTTGACTGGATAGGGCTAGATTGGATGATCTTGATTGGATAGGTTGGACTGGATGTAGAGGTTGGATAGGTTGGACTGGATGATCTTGGTTGGATAGGATGGACTGGATGAATAGGTTGGATAGGTTGGACTGGATGGATAGGTTGGACTGAATGATCTTGGTTGGATAGGTTGGACTGGATGGATAGGTTGGATAGGTTGGACTGGATGTCCCTGAACACAACAAAGAAAAGACTGGATGAGGCACTTAGTGCCATGGTCTAGTTGATTGAATAGGGCTAGATTGGATGATCTTGGTTGGATAGGTTGGACAGGTTGGACTGGATGTCACTGGAGGTGATCAAGAAAAGAGTGGATAAGGCACTTAGTGCCATGGTCTGGTTGATTGGCTAGGGCTGGGTGCTAGGTTGGACTGGATGAGCTTGGAGCTCTCTTCAAACCTGGTTGGTTTTATGATTCTATGACATAGTAGTTGTGAGCTTGGAGGTCTCTTCCAACCTGGTTGGTTCTATGATTCTATGACATAGTAGTTGTGGAATCCTCTGGTCAGCCACAAATATTTTTCCATACAAATTTAAGAGGATAATCCCATCCCCATGGTTATCAGGCAAAGCAGATTTTCTTTCAGGCACAAGGAAATACAACACTTCCACAGAAAACATCATCTGACTTCCCTTCTAGAGCCAACCATCTACCTCCAGAGAGATTACTACAGAATGAAGCAGATGCAGAAGAGAATTTCCAAGATGCTCTGGAGTTCAAGAACACTCAGAATATTGGTTTCTTTAGTAAACAGGAGGGATGGTATCTATAAATACTTCAAGGTGATAAACAGCAGCAGGAGTGTCACAGGAAGGGGACTATTTAAGATAAAGGACAATGCTGATATAGGAGTAAAGGAGTGTATAATGATCAGTGATAAATTTCAACTGGAATAAGGGAAATGGCCTTCCACCAGCAATACTGCTGCTGTTACCAGTTTATGAAATGGATGTTGTGTCACATAATGGCATAATACAGCAGAGAAGCATTTCTTTCACCCAGGAGGTCCTTTTCAGCCCAGATAAAGAATGCCATAAAGATAACGAATAACCCTCCTTATCCAAGGTAATTTGGGACAGAGTGGCTGCAGAGCTGCCAGGAAGAAAAGGCCAGAACATGAACATGAATATAAGCCAGAAGCATGCCCAGGTGGGCAGCAGAGCCAATGGCATCCTGGCCTGGCTCAGGAGCAGTGTGGGCAGCAGGACAAGGGAGGTTCTTCTGCCCCTGGAGACTCAGCACTGCTCAGGCCACCCCTTGAGTGCTGTGTCCAGTTCTGGGCTCCTCAATTCAAGAGAGATGTTGAGGTGCTGGAAGGTGTCCAGAGAAGGGCAAGGAAGCTGGGGAGGGGCCTGGAGCAGAGCCCTGTGAGGAGAGGCTGAGGGAGCTGGGGGTGTGCAGCCTGCAGCAGAGGAGGCTCAGGGCAGAGCTCATTGCTGTCTGCAGCTGCCTGAAGGGAGGCTGTAGCCAGGTGGGGTTGGTTTCTTCTCCCAGGTAACCAGCCTTGTGTGTGACAAGGGACAGCAGCTATGAAGTCTTCATTAAGTCTCTTGGGTTCCTCATGATGGATGGCAACAAACTAGGTCTAGATGGATATTAAGAGGAAGTTGTTGGCAGAGAGAGTGATTGGCATTGGAATGGGCTGCCCACGGAGGTGGTGGAGTCTCTGTGCCTGGAGGTGTTGAAGCAAAGCCTGGCTGAGGCACTTAGTGCCATGGTCTGGTTGATTGGGCAGGGCTGGGTGCTAGGTTGGCCTGGCTGAGCTTGGAGGTCTCTTCCAACCTGGTTGATGCTATCTCACATAACAGCTTCACTGACACTTTTTTTCTCAATCTAAGGAGTCTCTCTACCCACCACCTGAATTAACAGCACCATCTGCTGTCTCTGCCACTGTAACTGGCATGCTTCTCCCTAATCTCTTGGGCACAGACTGATACAAATAGTGTTGTAAACACTGGTGGCAACAGAAATAAGCAACGAATCCAACTGCCTGGTTTGTGTAACATGCAGTTATCACTGGACAGCATGCAGGGAGGAGGGCTAGAAGAACCACAAGCACCCTTAGAAATGTTGCTCACATTTGCCTGAGTTCAAGGCATGTAAGATATATAAAGGTATTGGTTTTAAGGCCATGAAAATGATCCAAGGGCTGGAAGCCCTCTGCTGCGAGGCCAGACTGAGAGAGATGGGGTTGCTGAGCATGGAGAAGAGAAGGCTCCAGGGAGACCTTTTTGAGGCCTTTCCATAAGTAAATGGAGTCTACAGGAAAGCTGGAGCCAGACTTTTTAGCAGGGCCTGTTGTGACAGGGCAAAAGGTGATGGTGATTGCACCACCTCCCTGGGCAGCCCATTCCAATGCCAATCACTCTCTCTGTGAAGAACTTCCTCCTAACATCCAGCCTAGACCTCCCCTGCCACAACTTCAGACTCTGTCCCCTTCTTCTGTTGCTGCTTGCCTGGCAGCAGAGCCCAACCCCACCTGGCTACAGCCTCCCTTCAGGGAGCTGTAGACAGCAATGAGCTCTGCCCTGAGCCTCCTCTTCTGCAGGCTGCACACCCCCAGCTCCCTCAGCCTCTCCTCACAGGGCTGTGCTCCAGGCCCCTCCCCAGCTTCATTGCCCTTCTCTGGACACCTTCCAGCATCTCATGAATGGAGGAGCCCAGAACTGGACACAGCACTCAAGGTGTGGCCTTGAATTCTTCTAAACCAGAGTTTTCTGCCTTGCCTTCTCCAATGCTGGGGTCCTTTGCACACCCCAGAGCTTAGCTATTGCGTTCTGCTGCTCAGCAAACGAAAGGTGAGGGACTAAATGTTCATCCAGGTGCAGGCTCCACATGATGGAAGCGAATGATTAATGTCAAGCTGTCAAACACTGCCGCCAGCTGGAGAGCCTGGCTGAGGAGCATCCTGGGGAGCGCACAAAAGACACTGACAGGCATTAGGAATTGTACCATTTGGATGCCACAGGGGGAAAAGAACAAAAAAAGAAGGTGCTTTCCCTCTGGTAAGGAATCAGATTAATGCCCTATTACAAACGCTGGCCTCTCTAGCTAAAAGAGCTTTAATCCCCTGGCTGTTCATTGCTGCAATCATACTCAGAATGTGGGAGAAGGAAGAGGAAAGGATTCCCCTTGTGTCTTAAATACATGTTTACTTTCCAGAGATTACAGCATCAAGATGTCCTGGGTAATTGGTCACAGAAGCAGCAGAGGCATTTCAGAACTAACAAGCCCTGGCTGGGAATGCTAGCAGCTGCTTGCAGCAGTAAGAAACCCCAGCAACTAAATGGGAGTTCAGGATAAAAGCTTCTGTTCTGTCGCTGTTTAAGGAGGGATTGTGAGCACAGACTGCAGAAGGCAGGGAGGGAAATGGCATTTACATAGTACAGACTGATATTCCACTGATGATAGATTGCCTCACCCAAACCAAAAACAAGTCAGAAGATTGCAGAGAGATTAATCACTGGGTTTTAACGAAGCCCAAAACACCCTTAGGAGCTGTTTGCAGTCGCTTCGGAATCAGAGGGAAACAAAAACCTTAGAAGCACACAGCTTTGAAAGTGACTCTTCTGCAGCAGACACATGCAATCTAGAAAGGCTGGTATGCTAAGCATCTTTGTTTCTAATAATTAGGAGAGATAATGAACACAGTTGAATAGGAAATAAATGACTTGGGGGCTCAGAGTATGAAATGATTTTCTCCCCTCTCCAAACAACCATTGCTGCTGAAAGCAAACCATATGCTAATTCACTTGTACAGAATCACCTGCTCCATCTTTGCACCACTCCAGAACTGTGCTCTTATTTGAGTGTTTCTGACTTAGAACCTTCTCTGTCTTAACTGCTTTTCCCTTGTACTTGTTTTTGGTTGCAAGATGGAATAACTTTCTCAGGATCACATCCTCACCATTTAGACCTTAGTGCTGCCAGCACAGGCAGACAGGGCACAATGCCTATATGAATATATAGATATACAGAAAAGAATAACTGCTATAAAGCAGAGTTTTTGTATCTAGATATAGACACAGAAAAAAAACCAACTGCTATAATGCAGAATTAATACATATATATATATACAGAAAAAGATACCTGCTATAAAGCAGATTTTTTTATATACACAAAAGAATAACTGCTATAATGCAGAATTAATACATATATATAGAGAGAAAAAGATACCTGCTATAAAGCAGATTATATGCATATAGATACACAAAAGAATAACTGCTATAATGCAGAATTAATACATATATATAGAGAGAAAAAGATACCTGCTATAAAGCAGATTATATGCATATAGATACACAAAAGAATAACTGCTATAAAGCAGAATGAATACATATATATATACAGAAAAAGATGCCTGCTATAAAGCACATTTTATATATATATATATATACACACAAAAGAATAACTGCTATAAAGCAGAATTTATATATATATATAAAGATACCTGCTATAAAGAAGAATTAATATATATACAGAAGAAAGTAACTGCTATAAAGCAGAATATATATATACAGAAAAGAAGAACTGCTATAAAGCAGAATTAATATATATATACAGGAAAAAATACCTGCTATAAAGCAGGATTTATATATATATGCACACAGAGAAAAGAAGAACTGCTATAAAGCAGAATTAATATCTATACAGAACAAAATAACTGCTACAAAGCTATATCTATATACGTATACATACAAAAGAATAACTGCTATAAAGCAGAATTTATATCTATCATAGAATTATAGAATCAACCAGGTTGGAAGAGAGCTCCAAGCTCAGCCAGCCCAACCTAGCACCCAGCCCTGGCCAAGCAATCAGACCATGGAACTAAGTGCCCCAGCCAGGCTTGGCTTCAACACCTCCAGGGACAGAGACTCCACCACCTCCCTGGGCAGCCCATTCCAATGCCAATCACTCTCTCTGCCAGGAACTTCCTCCTAACATCCAGCCTAGACCTCCCCTGGCACAGCTTCAGACTGTGTCCCCTTCTTCTGTTGCTGCTTGCCTGGCAGCAGAGCCCAACCCCACCTGGCTACAGCCTCCCTTCAGAGACTTGCAGACAGCAATGAGCTCTGCCCTGAGCCTCCTCTGCTGCAGGCTGCACACCCCCAGCTCCCTCAGCCTCTCCTCACAGGGCTGTGCTCCAGGCCCCTCACCAGCTTCATTGCCCTTCTCTGGACACCTTCCAGCACCTCAACATCTCTCTTGAATTGAGGAGCCCAGAACTGGACACAGCACTCAAGGGGTGGCCTCTCTCTATATACATATACACACACACACATACATATATATATATACACACACATACATATATATATACACACACACATACATATATATATAGATAGATGCACACACACACACATATATATATATACACAGTAAAGAATAACTGCTATAAAGCTGACTTAAACACTTAAAACTCCTTAATGTATAATATAATTATAAATTATATTAAATTGGCATTAAATATAGGTTTAATTATATCCAATAATAAATGTAAATTAAATATATAGAGAATAGAAATTAAAGTATATTAAATAGAAGACTTATGAAAGACTTTCCTGAACTTTCCTCTTCTCGAAGAGCCAAAAAGAAATCAACAAGCCCCCATATGAAAGAGGAAGAAAAGAGCACACCCTTCCCTCCCTCCTTTTTACAGATTTAGATTTGTGTAGGAGTACTTCCATGGAAAGCTACATTAATCAAGTTTCCTGTTTGTAGGCAACTTCATTTCATACATTTAATCACACAGAGTCTCAACATCATCTGACACATTGGTAGTGTAAAGCACAGGTTACTGTGCACATTTCTTTACCTTCATGCTACATACTCTTTCTCAACTTATCCTGGGGTACTTCATTGAACTGAGTCCACCTCAAGTGAAAATAAATGTGGTTTGTAATTCCCAGCTGGTCTGTTGACAACAGCAGTATGTATAGATATAGATATGTATAGAGAGAGATATTCCTGCTGTTGGCCACTTCTCCTGTAAGGCTTTGTGCTACAAAAGTTGAATCTCTGAAAACCACTGCTGAATCATAGAATCAACCAAGCTGGAAGAGACCTCCAAGCTCAGCCAGTCCAACCTAGCACCCAGCCCTGGCCAATCAAGCAGACCATGGCACTAAGTGTCTCATCCAGGCTTGGCTTCAACACCTCCAGGGATGGTGACTCCACCACCTTCCTGGGCAGCCTTCTTATTTGCTCCAGCATCCAGATTCATGCAGCTGCCCTGGATAAACCTGCTTCTGGCATGTGCCTTGTGCTGTCCTTGTGCTTTTCTTGAACCCAACTAGTAGTTGTTGGTCCTTTCTAGGTAAATGATGAGGAAAACACACAGGAGGACTAGCAACAGCCAAGTGATAGTAAGTCTGTGCCCACACTGTGGGTTAGTTGTGTTAGGTATGACAGGCTATTCCACTCTGAGCTTTAGCTTGTATTATTTGATGGGAACTCAACCATTTGGGAACTCAACTAGTAGCTGTTGGTCCTTAGTAGGTAAATGATGAGGAAAACACACAGGAGGACTAGCAACAGCCAAGTGATAGTAAGTCTGTGCCCACACTGTGGGTTAGTTGTGTTAGGTATGACAGGCTATTCCACTCTGAGCATTAGCCTGTATTATTTGATGGTCATCTCATTTGAATACCAAGGTGGCACTTCAAATCAGTGCCTGTAGGTGGACTGGTTCTGAACCAGAGGCAACTTGTGAAGGTCAGTGTTAAGTTTACTTGGAGCTGTCTCACTGGTATCAAACAGGCCTATGCTTTACCTGCAAGTTTGTTTGTTTGCTTAGGTAAAATCTGTGCCTAAGCCAAAGACAGAATTCCTCATATTATTCCTCTCCTGACAAGACAAATGTATCTGATACCTGGATGAGGCACTTAGTGCCATGGTCTAGCTGACTGGATAGGGCTGGGTGATAGGTAGGACTGGAGAATCATAGAATCAACCAGTTTAGAAGAGACCTCCAAGCTCAGCCAGTCCAACCTAGCACCCAGCCCTGGCCAACCAACCAGACCATGGCACTAAGTGCCTCAGCCAGGCTTGGCTTCAACACCTCCAGGGACGGTGACTCCACCACCTCCCTGGGCAGCCCATTCCAATGGCATCTTGGCAGTCTCTTCCAATCTGGTTAATACTGTCTCACATAACATCCTCATTGACTTGAAAGTTTGCAGAAGAGACTCCAGAACCTCTCTGGACAGCTCTTTCTGCACCTCCAGCACTCCCACAGTAAAGAAGTTTCTCCTCAGGTAGAGGTGGAACTTCCCATGGTCCAGCTTGTGTCCATTGCTCCTTGTCCTATCACAGGACACCACTGAAAAGAGACTGAGCCCTCCTTGACATCCACCCTTCATGTTTATAAACATTAATAAGATCTCTCAGCCTTTTCTCATCAGACAGATGTTCCAGTCCCTTCATGCTAGGTTGGACTGGATGATCTTGTAGGTGTCTTCCAACCTGGTTGACTCTATGATACCAAATAACATTCAGTCTCACGCTTCTTGATTGATTCTATGACTCTATGAATGTAAGAACCCATCCACAAAATAAATCCACTCTCAAAGGAATCAGACTTGGGTGGGTTTTTTTTTTTTTTTGTTTAAATAGCTATTACATGAGACATTTCAATCTTTAGACTACACTCCTTGTTCCAGGAGTTCCAGGAGCTTCATGATGTGATTAAGTTTAATATAAACAGCTCTACTGCAAGTGCAATTCTGAAGACATTACCCAAATCGATAATGTTTCTCCTCTGTTCCCTCCTCCAGAAGCCTCACTGCTATAATGTACTCAGACATGACACATTAAGCCAAAAAAAAAACATTCCACAGACATTAATAACATTTGAAAACCTCTTTCTAATCAATGACTTACCTTTAAGAGAGCCAAGGCTACGTGGAAGATTATGTTCATACCCTGAAAATGAGAAGAAAAAGACTTCAATCAGTCTCAGCATACAAATCTCTCCTCTCAATTACTTAGCACCACGTAGCATCATAACTAGCTGCTGCTGAGTCTCTAGGGAATACTTCCCTTTTCCCTGCCACATTTCAAAGTTGATCATTAAAGCCTCAAGACACCATTTCCAAACTCCTGGCTGGGGAAGATGACAGCTCTTTAGAGCCTTTGGAATCTCACTGTTCAATTCATCAGGTGCTTCGGATGTGACAGGCTATCCCTCCATCGTTTCAGTACTTGTCAGTGCTGGCTTTCATGAGCAGTAACAAGCAGAGCATCAAGGAAATGTAATAAATATTCCAGTTGATAGGATTTTTGCCAAGTAACTGAGCTTGGCTGTGATTAATCATGTACAGTCTTTCAAGCTCAACTGCAAAAAACCCAAAGGAAAACTAAAAAATCCTCATTTTTTCCTTCTCTTTTTTTCCCCCTTCTATTATCAGCCAAAAATAAAAACTATTTCATAAGTAAGAAAATTGATGTCTGTATCATTCTGCTTTCTGCTCTGCAACACAAGTGTACAGAAATAGAATCACAGAATCAAACAGCTTGGAAGAGACTTCCAAGCTCATCCAGTCCAACCTAGCACCCAGCCCTATTCAGTCAACTAGACCATGGCACTGAATACACTGAGAGAGTGATTGGCATTGGAATGGGCTGCCCAGGGAGGTGGTGGAGTTGCTGTCCCTGGAGGTGTTCAAGCCAAGCCTGGCTGAGGCACTTAGTGCCATGGTCTGGTTGATTGGCCAGGGCTGGGTGCTAGGTTGGCCTGGCTGAGCTTGGAGGTCTCTTCCAACCTGCTTGATTCTCTGATTCTCTGATTCTATGAATAACACAATGACAGCATTCAACTAACTAAAAGTCAAGGGGAACAAAACCATCTCCAGTGACTGACCACAGAGGTGGTCAGTGAGAGAAAACAAAAACTATTTCATAGGTAAGGAAATTGATGTCTGTATCATTCTGCTTTCTGCTCTGCAACACAAGTGTACAGAAATGTATCACTGAATACATTGAGAGAGTGATTGGCATTGGAATGGGCTGCCCAGGGAGGTGGTGGAGGCACCATCCCTGGAGGTGTTGAAGCCAAGCCTGGCTGAGGCACTTAGTGCCATGGTCTGGTTGCTTGGCCAGGGCTGGGTGCTAGGTTGGCCTGGCTGAGCCTGGAGCTCTCTTCCAACCTGGTTGATTCTACAATACTGGGTGCACACAGGATTACTGCCATGTTTAAGGGTGCCAGCTCATTGTGCACAAACCCAAGATGATTCTTTTACTGTAGCACTTTGTAGCAGCATTTTTCAGAGAGCACAGATGTTGTACAGGGAGAGATGTGTCTGCCAGTCACTGCAATACAGAATCAGAATCACAGAAAAATCTGTTTGGAAGAGACCTCCAAGTTCATTCAGTCCAACTCTTGACCCAGCAGTGAAAGGTCAACACTAAACCATGTCCCTAAGCACCAGGTTCACATGCTGCTTAAACACCGTCAGGGACAATGACTCCACCACTGCCCTGAGCAGACCCTTCCAGTGTTTGATAACTCTCTCTATGAGCAGGTATTTCCTAATATCCAGCCTAAAGCTCCCCTGGCACAGCCTGAAACCAGTTCCTTTAGTCCTGCCACATCACCAAGAGGAGGCTGGCTCCTCCTCACTTCAACCACCCTTCATGGAGTTGTAGAGAGCAATGAGGTCTCCCTTCAGCCTCCTCTTCTCCAGACTCAACAACCTCAGCTCCCTCACATGCCCCTCCTGGGTCATAAGCAGAGTTGTGGAAGCACAGGACTTTGGATACGAGAACCTCCTCCTTCCAAGGTTCTCTTTCTGCAACAAAGCATCTTTCCAAGCCACCTCCTGAAAGCCTGAGCCCATATTGCTATAAAAATAATCTTTTACAGAGACCTGTCAGAGAAGAAATGACTGGGGGGTCTTTTGCATGACTAGTATGATGCCTTGAAGGCAATTTTACCATTAACGAGTCTTGGAAGAGCTACAGCGCTACAGATAATGAATATTGCAGCAGAGCCTGAATTGCTTTGCACTTTGATGTGCCATCAGTGCGGTAACAAACAGACTTCTTCCACTAGAGGGCACAATTGCAGCAGGACTGCTCCTTGCTTCTTCAGCAGCAAACCCTCCTGCCAGCTGGAGGAACAATCACTTCAAGCACAACTACTGACATTTTGCCTTTCACATTTCATTTTAACAGGAAAAAAAGGTCTGGCTGGGATTTAGGTGCAGACACTGACAACACTAAAGCACCAACAGCAGTAAATGAAAAGTCAGAGTGCTCTCATTTTTATTCCATAAGTCAGTTTGAAGCCACACAATCACAACACTGTGTTCAGGGGTGACCTCGTTGCTGTCTACAACTCCATGAAGGGAGGCTGTAGCCAGGTGGGGTTGGGCTCTTCTCCCAGGCAACAACCAATAGAACAAGGGGACACAGCCTCAAGTGGTGGCAGGGGAGGTCTAGGCTGGATGTTAGGAGGAAGTTCCTGGCAGAGAGAGTGATTGGCATTGGAATGGGCTGCTCAGGGAGGTGGTGGAGTCACTGTCCCTGGAGGTGTTGAAGAAAGCCTGGATGGGGCACTTAGTGCCATGGTCTGGTTGGTTGGCCAGGGCTGGGTGCTAGGTTGGACTGGCTGAGCTTGGAGCTCTCTTCCAACCTGCTTGATTCTATGATTCTATGATCCCTTGACCAGCTTGCTGGCCACACTCTTCTGAATGCACTTGGTTAAGTCTGAAACCAAGGCAGTATTTCAGACCTCAGGCATCAGCTGCTGCAGCTTCATACTGACCAGCTTGCACTTTTTGGACCTAGAGGATCACAGATCACAGAATCACAGAATCAAGCAGGTTGGAAGAGACCTCCAAGATCATCCAGTCCAGCCTAGCACCCAGCCCTGGCCAGTCAACCAGACCATGGCACTAAGTGCCTCAGCCAGGCTTTGCCTGAACACCTCCAGGGATGGTGACTCCACCACCAGCCAAGTGAATTGGCACCTGGCAATCTCCAGTGAGGCTTTCTACTGTTTCAATCTCCAGTGAGGCTTTCTACTGTTTCAAATGCAGTGCCTTACTCACTCATTTTAACAACACATAACCACTGCTCTACATGCTTATTTTTATCTAATGCATGCAAGATTATTCTGCCATAGCCAAATTTAATGATTATGAAAATGAAGGCTAAGCTCATTTCTCCACAATCTCTTATTTAAAATCCTACTTCATTTACCACACACTGATTTATAAGACTCAGCTCAAACTTTTCCATCTATTTTAGAAGGAGGACCAAAAATAACCAACGTGCACCAGACATATAAATCATTGCTAGCAATATCCCTCCAGCAATTTTATAATGGAAACAGGAAAGTATATACAAATCATCCACAGAGGGAAAAAGAAGGGAGCCCATGTTAAATAGGCTTGGGATAATTACTATTTAAAACCCAAAGGTCACATGTTTAAGTAGGCATTTGGAAATAAATGGTTTAATATCAGGCAAATCTCATTTTGGTATTATACAAGCCTGGAGATGTGAGAGTTGTCCATAACTGTCTAAACACTTGGGGGGAGTTAATGTACAATAGTCAATAGTGAAAGGATACTGTCAGAGAATCACACAAGGGTTTGGGTTGGAAGGGACCTTAAAGACCATCCAGCTCTAACCACTCTGACATGGGCAGGGACACCTCCCACTAGGTCATGGTGCTCAAGGCTAGGTCTAATCTGGCTTTCAACACTTCCAAGACTGGAGCCTCCAAGAGCTTCTCTGAGCAACCTGTTCCAGCATCTCTCCACCCTTGTGGGGAAGATTTTCCTCCTAATTTCCTTCAAGAAAAGCCTGGATGAGGCACTTAGTACCATGGTCTAGTTGACTGGATAGGGCTGGGTGCTAGGTTGGACTGGTTTATCTCGGAGGTGTCTTCCAACCTGGTTGATTCTATGATTCTAGTGCTAGGTTGGCCTGGATTATCTTGGAGGTGTCTTCTAACCTGGCTGATTCTATGATTCTAGTGCTAGGTTGGCCTGGATTATCTTGGAGGTGTCTTCCAACCTGGTTGATTCTATGATTCTAATGCCTATTCTGAATCAATTACTAAACAGGCTCTCCTATAAGAGCACAGGAATGGTTAAAGGCCTATCAACAGGTCATAGAATCATAGAATGGTTTAGTTGGAAGTGACCTCAAAGGTCATCTAGTTCCAACTCCCTGTCATAGGCAGGGACACCTCTCACTAGAACAGGTTGTTCAAGGTCTCATCCAACCTGGCCTTGAACACCTCCAGGGAGGGAGCAGCCACAGCCTCCCTGGGCAACCTGTGCCAGTGCCTCACCACCTTCATTGTAAAGAATGCAGCCACTCTCTTGCTTTTCAACCTGAGAGGCTTCATGCTGGTGAGTGAAGGAAGGGAGAATGTGCATTGCAATGGGCTGCCCAGGGAGGTGGTGGAGTCACCGTCCCTGGAGGTGTTGAAGCCAAGCCTGGCTGAGGCACTTAGTGCCATGGTCTAGTTGACTGGATAGGGCTGGGTGCTAGGTTGGACTGGTTTATCTTGGAGGTGTCTTCCAACCTGGTTGATTCTATGATTCTAGTGATAGGTTGGCCTGGATTATCTTGGAGGTCTCTTCCAACCTGGTTGATTCTACGAATCTATGAAACAGTGAAGCCAGTGAGACAACACTCACTGAAGTTCAGCACCAGGTAAAGAAGATATACATGAAAGTCAGCTGAGCACCTCCTTAATGTCAGAGAAGCCTCAAGGTTCCCATGTGATGCCACCAGGAGAAGCAGTTAACCTGTCCCCACTTTCTAATACCTGGATTTTCCTTTTTTTTTTCTCCCTTAAAGCTATTCAAGTGAAGTTAATTTGACATTGTTTGGTAATTCAAAAGTGGTTCATAATTATGTGTTCAGTTGCAAACTCTTTCAAAGGAGCTGCAGAGGGTAATTGGGGTTAGAAGCTCGAAAGGCGAATCAAAACTCTATTTCTGCTTTGGATTGCTTCCAGCAAAACATTTGTTTGGCAACTGTAATATGGGGAGAGCACACAATAAACTTTAGGAATGTCACAAATGCATTTATTTTGCTGACAACATAAATATATGGTCTGAAGCTCCAATTTCTCTCTGTAAATAAGGCAGGCTGGGAGCGTACTCTGCAGGGGTATAGATGTTAAGTAACATCTACTCAGAGAAGGTTTGTCTCACTTGTGCCTCTAGTTCACTGACAAGACAACTAAGGCAGAGAAAGGCTACTTCTTGTTCACATAAGGCACAGAATGAAGCAGCAAGCTTTGCATAGAATCATAGAATCAAAGTATCATAGAATCAAAGAATCCCAGAATCCCAGAATCAGAATCACAGAATCACAGAAACCCAGAATCAGAAACCCAGAATCCCAGAATCAGAATCACAGAATCAAAGAATCAGAATCACAGAATCACAATCACAGAATCCCAGAATCAGAATCCCAGAATCCCAGAATCAGAATCACAGAATCAAAGAATCAGAATCACAGAATCACAATCACAGAATCAGAATCCAAGAACCACAGAATCATAGACTCACAGAATCACAGAACCATAGAATCACAGAACCACAGAATCAGTCAGGGTTGGAAGGGACCACAAAGATCATGCAGGTCCAACCCCCCTGCCATAGGCAGGGACACCCTACCCTAGATCAACCTGGGCACAGCCACATCCAGCCTAGCCTTAAACAGCTCCAGGGATGGAGCGTCACTCACCTCCCAGGGCAACCCATTCCAGGGTTGATGATGTTGTGAGTAATACACAAGCCCAATTAAAACCTGTATTGTTAAGTAAGCAGGTACCAGGGAGATGGTAAAAATGGCACCATGGGATTCAGTATTTATTGTCCCACTTTTCTGTGTTGTGCAGCATGAAAAGGCACACCATAAATACCACCAGGCAGCCCTGAACCTGCATTAGCATGATTTTATGTGAAATTCCTGATTGTTTGGTTGCTTCTGGCTGCAATTAATGGGGCTTAGGAGTGCTAATGAATATTTACACCTTTTGGGTGGTTTACAGAGAATTTGCTGCTGGGATGATTCTATGGCTGAACAAGTGCTACAGAATCAGCGCTGGGCTTGGTGCTGTTCAACATCTTTATTGATGATCTGAACCAGGGCATTGAGTCCAGCATCAGTAAGTCTGCAGATGACACCAAGCTAGGAATAGGTGTGGAGCTGGTGGAGGGTAGGAGAGCCCTGCAGAGGGACATGGCCAGGCTGGATGGGTGAGCAGAGACCAATGGGATGAGACTGAACAAGGCCAAGTGCAGGGTTTTACACTTTGGTCACTACAACCCCAAGCAGCACTACAGGCTGGGGCCAGAGTGGCTGAGAGCAGCCAGGAAGAAAGGGACCTGGGGGTGCTGGTAGAGAGTAAGTTGAAGCTGAGGCAGCAGTGCCCAGGTGGGCAGCAGAGCCAATGGCATCCTGGGCTGGCTCAGGAGCAGAGTGGGCAGCAGGACAAGGGAGGTTCTTCTGCCCCTGTGCTCAGCACTGCTCAGGCCACAGCTTGAGTGCTGTGTCCAGTTCTGGGCTCCTGAATTGAAGAGAGATGTTGAGGTGCTGGAAGGTGTCCAGAGAAGGGTGACAAAGCTGGTGAGAGGTTGGAAGGGATCACAAGGATCATCCAGTTCCAACCCCCCTGCCATGGGCAGCAACACCCTACCCTAGATCAGGATGGCCACAGCCTCAGCCAGCCTGGCCTTAAACACCTCCAGCCATGGGGCCTCAACCACCTCCCTGGGCAACCCATTCCAGCCTCTCACCACCCTCAAGCTGAACAACTTCTTCCTTCACCTACAGCTACACCTTCAACTTCATCCTCCCTTTCCAACAACTATTAGAATGCGAAGTTCACGTTTTGATTTTAGGCACCTAGGAAAAGTCTGCCTGCTCTCAGACTCCCAGCACGAAGTAATGGGAAGAGTTCTGGCAGAGGCAGGCTGTGCTACCCTCTTTTTCTAAACCAGTCCCCAAACTAGCCTGGCTGCTTGCATTTCTTCACAGAATATCACTCTCCATTTGTGATATTTTCCTTCAGCTATTTCTGAAGTGGTTTTTGAGGACTGCCAAGCCTGCTTAGAGTCTGCTGCTATTCCAATACAGCAGATGGCACTGGTGTTAAGAAAGCATTATGGAAATTTACTGTATTCCTAGAAAAATCCACCAAGTGAACATCAACTAGTAAGTGGCTAAAATATTTCAGTGGCAATGGGGAAAGCATTTCAGAGCCATACTGTGGCATAGCATTAGATGTCTTTTCCCTCTAAGGCACAAATCAGGTCATTAAAACGAGTCCCTCGTCCTCAGTAACTTTTTATCTGTGGCTTAGAACCCTTTCTGAAACAGAAGCAGCTTCACTCTTTTATGACCACAGCATCTATCAACATAACTGGAAAGGTACCTTCTGTTCACATAAGTCATCCTGGACTGCAGAGGGTTGTGAGGCTGCTTTTCCTTTGCTCATGCTGAGTGTTTATCACCAGCCTTGTTATTTGGGGGATAAACAAGCTGCAGCTAGGAAGGCAAGCTACATAAATTATGGATGCTCACAGAATAGCTGGACAATATAGTGTAAAGGGTTATGTTAAACCCTGGGGCTCTCCAAGAATCTCCTGGGTGTCCTCTATTAAGGTAGTCTTCTCCTCAGTCTAGGCTTGAATTATTATAATAACTCTGAAGCTTTAGACCTAAACAGAACATTCTGTGTTCCACTAACCCTGTGGCAATGTGGAACATAGAATCAACCAGGTTGGAAGAGACCTCCGAGCTCATCCAGTCCAACCTAGCACCCAGCCCTAGCCAGTCATCTAGACCATGGATTGGGCTGCCCAGGGAGGTGGTGGAGTCACCATCCCTAGAGGTGTGGAAGCAAAGCCTGGATGAGGCACTTGGTGCCGTGGTCTAGTTGACTGGCTAGAGCTGGGTGCTAGGTTGGACTGGCTGATCTTGGAGGTGTCTTCCAACCTGGTTGATTCTATGATTCTAGTGCTAGGTTGGCCTGGATTATCTTGGAGGTGTCTTCCAACCTGGTTGATTCTATGATTCTAGTGCTAGGTTGGCCTGGATTATCTTGGAGGTGTCTTCCAACCTGGTTGATTCTATGATTCTAGTGCCTATTCTGAATCAATTACTAAACAGGCTCTCCTATAAGAGCACAGGAATGGTTAAAGGCCTATCAACAGGTCATAGAATCATAGAATGGTTTAGTTGGAAGTGACCTCAAAGGTCATCTAGTTCCAACTCCCTGTCATAGGCAGGGACACCTCTCACTAGAACAGGTTGTTCAAGGTCTCATCCAACCTGGCCTTGAACACCTCCAGGGAGGGAGCAGCCACAGCCTCCCTGGGCAACCTGTGCCAGTGCCTCACCACCTTCATTGTAAAGAATGCAGCCACTCTCTTGCTTTTCAACCTGAGAGGCTTCATGCTGGTGAGTGAAGGGAGGGAGAATGTGCATTGCAATGGGCTGCCCAGGGAGGTGGTGGAGTCACCGTCCCTGGAGGTGTTGAAGCCAAGCCTGGCTGAGGCACTTAGTGCCATGGTCTAGTTGACTGGATAGGGCTGGGTGCTAGGTTGGACTGGTTTATCTTGGAGGTGTCTTCCAACCTGGTTGATTCTATGAGTCTAAGTGTCTCATCAGGCTTTTCTTGAACATGCCTTCAACATTTCTGCTCTTGATTGGAATTCTGTATCCAAACACCTAATACTTCTTCTGACCTTCATTTAAAAACCACAACTTTATAATACTTTATAACCTGTTCTAAACACACAAACCCAAAAGCTTTATGAAGTTCCTCATGCATCAAACACACTACAACACTTTTTCTTCTCTTTCTTTTGATTCTCATTTTAAACTAGAGTAGACTTAGGTTGGACATCAGAAGGAAGCTCCTTACAAGCAGGGTAGTGAAATACTGGAACAAATTGCCTAGAGAGGTGGTGGAAGCCACATCCTTGGGCACATTCAAGGTCAAACATCACTGAGCCCTGAGCAACCTGCTCTAAAGATGTTAAAAGATAGATGAGGCTTTGGTCTAGTGAAGGTGTCCCTGCCCATGGCAAGAGGGTTGGAACTAGATGATCTTCAAGGTGCCTTCTAACCTAAACTGTTCTGTGAGTTCCTGCTCACTGCAAGGGTTTGGACACGATGGACTGGATGGTCCTGGAGGTCCTTTCCAACCATAGTGATTCATAGAGGTTAGATGTTGTGCTGAGGGATTTGGTTTAGTCAATGACTCGTCAGTGTGAAACTAATGACTGGAGTCCATGATTTTGAAGGGCTTGATTCTGTGAAGAGGACATTCAAGGGTCCCTTCCAACCTAAACCATTCTATGAATCTATCCTATGTTCTTTCTCAAAGCAGGAGTTTGGACATGATGATATTCAAGGGTCCCTTCCAAACAAGTGTATTCTGTGATTCTATGAATTTCTGTTCCAGCATTGAAACTCCTCAGCCCACAGCAGAATACAGTGGTAGTTCTTCTTACCCTGTGCTCAGCACTGGGCAGGCCACCCCTTGAGTGCTGTGTCCAGTTCTGGGCTCATCCATTCAAGAGAGATGTTGAGGTGCTGGAAGGTGTCCAGAGAAGGGCAACAAAGCTGGGGAGGGGCCTGGAGCAGAGCCCTGTGAGGAGAGGCTGAGGGAGCTGGGGGTGTGCAGCCTGCAGCAGAGGAGGCTCAGGGCAGAGCTCATTGCTGTCTGCAACTCCCTGAAGGGAGGCTGTAGCCAGGTGGGGTTGGGCTCTGCTGCCAGGCAAGCAGCAACAGAAGAAGGGGACAGAGTCTCAAGTTGTGGCAGGGGAGGTCTAGGCTGGATGTTAGGAGGAAGTTGTTGTCAGAGAGAGTGATTGGCATTGGAATGGGCTGCCCAGGGAGGTGGTGGAGTCACTGTCCCTGGAGGTGTTGAAGCCAAGCCTGGCTGGGGCACTTAGCACCATGGTCTGGTTAATTGGACAGGGCTGGGTGCTAGGTTGGACTGGATGATCTTGGAAGTCTCTTCCAACTTGCTTGATTCTGTGATTCTATGATTCATCAGATAAATTATGCTAAAATTACTTTTGACATGTATCTAAGTAACTCATCAAAATACATTAAACATTCAGAGCCAGAAAACCTGAGCTAATTTCACTCCAGACCTCAAGCTCTTGCAACAACAACAACAACAACAACAGATCAGAATGGCTGAAATGTCAACAGAAGCTTGAATGCAGCAAACTAGCATTACCACTGGCCATGTACATTCAAATTCTAGTCTTCCATCTGGAGCCTGAGAGCTAAGCTATTCTCTTTCTTCTGAAATTAAAAGCTAGTTACAGCAGTCTCAGCAAGAAATCCTTCCCAGTCTCTCTACACGAATAGCAGTGGCTGATAAAGGCTTCAGAAGATTTAGCTCTCCAGCAGGCATAACGCAAAGAGCAATAGGCAGGAGGAAAGACACAGTCTAAATGCCAAAGTCTAATTGCCTTTATTCCCAAGAAGGAAAACAAGCAGGCCCTCCTTCAGCCTCTTCCAACTCACAGGGATGACATTGACTTTACTGTTGTAACTGGTACTGAAATACCACAGGCGGTTTCAGCGCAGATCTACGCCTACACAGAATTTAAGCCTAGCATTTTATGTGCTCTCACTGAAAGAGATTTTTATTTCCAGCAGGCTCAGTCTGCTGTTTGGTAAGGTTGATAAAAACATTCCTAACTGGAAGGGTTAAGAAATGTGGATGCCATGTTAATAACAGCTGAATTCCAGAAAGATCTATTTTGCTTCCCCTATAGATCTCGAGAAGATAAACAACTGAGAGTCGCATTCCATCGGAAGCAGGCTTGCTCCTGACTCCAGTCCTCAGGAAGTTTAATAACTTAAAATGTTAATCTGTTCTTTCTCAACTCTGTTGAAGGAATCACAGAAGTATCTGACAGTGACAGACAAAAAATAGCAGGCTATTATGGGATCTACTACTCAGATAGTACTAACAGGCAGTGACGACCGCTCCTGTCATCTGAGCGATGCCATACGGCGCAGTGTTTCCTGGCACATCCATTCCTCAGCAAGACACACATAAAACAGAAACCAAATCCTCAGCACCAATACTCACTGTTCTTCTCAGGTTTTCATCATGTCCTTAGGAAGCAGTGTTCCCAGGATTCACACTGACACTGGAACACACTGCCCAGGGAGGACGTTGAATCCCCATCCCTGGAGGTGTGCACTCTGGGACATGGTTTAATGGTGATGGTGGTTGGAATCAATTACTTTAGAGGTCTTTTCCAACCAAAATAACAAGCTCCTGGCACAGCTGGCAGCTCGTGGCTTAGACAGATTCACTCTGACACGGGTCAAGGACTGGCTGGAGGACTGGGCCCAGAGAGTGGTGGTGAATGGTGCCACATCCAGCTGGCAGCTGGCACCAGTGGTGCTCCCCAAGGACCAGTGCTGGGCACAGTCCTGTTCAATATCTTTATTGATGATTTGGATGAGGGGATTGAGTCCAGCATCAGTATGTTTGCAGATGACACCAAGCTAGGAGAAGGTGTGGATCTGCTGGAGGGTAGGAGAGCCCTGCAGAGGGACCTGGCCAGGCTGGATGGGTAGGCAGAGGCCAATGGGATGAGACTGAACAAGGCCAAGTGCAGGGAGGCTCAGGGGTGACCTCATTGCTGTCTACAACTACCTGAAGGGAGGCTGTAGCCAGGTGGGGTTGGTCTCTTCTGCCAGGCAAGCAGCAACAGAAGAAGAGGACACAGTCTCAAGTTTCTGCCCCTTTACTCTGCTCTCATCAGACCCCACCTGCAGTCCTGTGTGCAGTTCTGGAGCCCCCAACACAAGAAGGACATCAAACTGTTAGAGCCAGTCCAGAGGAGGCCACAAAGATGCTCAGAGGGCTGCAGCAGCTCTGCTATGGGAACAGGATACAAGAGTTGGGGCTCTGCAGCCTGGAGAAGAGAAGGCTTTGAGGAGACCTTGGAGTGGCCTTCAATTATCTGAAGGGGGCCCACAGGAAGGCTGGGGAGGGACTATTGACAAGGTCTTGTAATGACAGGACAAGGGGGAATGGGTTTAAACTGGCAGAGGGGAGATTCAAAGTAGATTTTAGGAAGAAGTTCTTTACAGTGAGGGTGGTGAGACACTGGCACAGGTTGCCCAGGGAGGTTGTGGCTGCTCCCTCCCTGGAGGTGTTTAAGGCCAGGCTGGCTGAGGCTGTGCCCAGGCTGCTCTAGGGTAGGGTGTCCCTGCCCATGGCAGGGGGTTGGAACTGGCTGCTCCTTGTGGTCCCTTCCAGCCCTGACTGATTCTATGATTCCAAATGCCCAACACAGGTTGCTTATTTAGTGGTTTTAAACCATTTGCTTTTAAATTGAAGACTTTAAAATGCAAAGGGAAGGTAAAAGTCAACTCTTTGATATTCTATAGCATAACCCAGGTGCAGCTGCTGCTCTGGGGACAACCTCATCCAAGCGATGCGCTTTGCCCTAGATGAGTTGCTACTTCTGAGCGTGACTTTAATGAAATAATTCTACACAGAAAAGGAAAAGAGACAGCCAAGGAAGAGCAAGCTCACAAAGTGTTCAACAACATTATGTCATGCTGATAGAAAAGACTGACAAGTCCAAAGACAGCTCTCAGTTTCATCAACAAAGTCGCTCTTCAACGCAAACAGAAATAGCTAAAGGGGAAGAGACAAACAAAGCAGTAGAATCAGGCAGCTAAAGGAATGTTGTAGGAAGATCTTCAGCTGGTCCTGACATGGTAATATTTATTTACATGGCTAAGCTTAAAAAAAACCCAACATCTTGATGCAATCATATCAAAACTTTCAATTGGATTGAGAGGTTTGTGCTTTTATTGCACAAAGTCAAAGTATTAATCCTGGGCTGCATCAGGAGCAGTGTGGCCAACAGGGCCAGGGAGGTGATTCTCTTCCTCTACTCTGCTCTGCTGAGACCCCACCTGCAGTACTGCATCCAGTTCTGGAGCCCCCATTCCAAGAGGGATGTGGAGATGCTGGAGTGTGTCCAGAGCAGGGCCAGGAGGATGCTCAGAGGCTGCAGCAGCTCTGCTGTGAGCACAGACTGAAAGAGTTGGGGCTGTGCAGGCTGCAGGAGAGGAGGCTCCCAGGTGACCTTCTTGTGGCCTTCCAGGGTCTGAAGGGGACCTACAAAAAAAGCTGGGGAGGGACTTTTTAGGCTGTCAGGGAGTGACAGGACTGGGGGGAATGAAGTGAAGCTGGAGGTGGGTACGTTCAGGCTGGATGTGAGGAGGAAGCTTTTCACCATGAGAGTGGTGAGAGGCTGGAATGGGTTGCCCAGGGAGGTGGTTGAGGCCCCATGGCTGGAGGTGTTTCAGGCCAGGCTGGATGAGGATGTGGCCAGGCTGCTCTAGGGTAGAGTGCCCCTGCTCATGGCAGAGGCGTTGGAACTGGTTGCTCCTTGTGGTGCCTTCCAACCCTGACTGATTCTATGATTCTATTAAACCTTACAAAATATTCCAGAGCAGGACCATGTGAAGCTCCTGCCTGCAAGCCCATAATGCTCTTCAAGCTTCTGTTGTAGGAAAGACAAAGAATTCCAAAATATTTTCTTTCAAGATGGGGGACAGAGCTAGTGAGGCAATATTCTAATGCCAGGGGAAAAGTAGACAATTTGAGGGTTAAATCATGTCCTGAAAATCCTGAAGATAGCTTTAAAATAAGAAAGGTTCCAGGCAGCCAACAAGATAAAAGAACTCAACTGCAGAGAGGCCATGGCAAAGCTCAAATTCAGATGAATTTCAACACAGTTATTCTGTCAAGTCCAATTGAATATGAGAATGATGAAAAAGCCTTGACTGTAATGGCCTTCACTTTGATGGGATTTTAAAACTCTTTCCATAAACCTTAATTCCTGCCATCAGTGAAGCTGCTTTTCCATAGGGTATGCCTTGCCAGCAGGTCCACTTCTCCCCAGCTTGTGCTACTGCTTCACTGAGCACACAAGGAATGGCAACTTGACTCCCTGTGCCTCCATGGCTGGCTGAGAAGCTTCAGGACTTCCAACAGATATTTACCTTTTCAGAGAGAGAGCCTAAGAATCTCTGTAGGGAGATTCTAAACCATAATCACAACCCCTAAACCATATCTCCAAACACCCCATCTAAATGAGCTTTAAACACAGGCAGGGATGGTGACTCTGTCACCTTCTTAGGCAGCCCATTCCAGTGGCTGACCACACTTGCTGTGAAAAAAGTCTCCTTGGTTCTGAGGTGACCTTCTTGTGGCCTTCCAGCATCTGAAGTGGGCCTAAAAAAAAGCTGGGGAGGGACTTTTCAGGCTATTAGGGAGGGACAGGACTGGGGGGAATGGAGCAAAGCTGGAGGTGGGGAGATTCAGCCTGGCTGTGAGGAAGTTGTTCAGTATGAGAGTGGTGAGAGGCTGGAATGGGTTGCCCAGGGAGGTGGTTGAGGCCCCATGGCTGGAGGTGTTTAAGGCCAGGCTGGCTGAGCAAACAGAGGATGCAATAAAATTTAGGATGATTTACAAAAAGAAAAGAAGTTTTTTAAAGGAGATATCTACCATAAAATTTCTCAAGATACTTCCAAATAACATAAAAAGCCTGGATAAGGCACTTAGTGCCATGGTCTGGTTGACTGGACAGGACTGGATTGGAATGAGCTTGGAGGTCTTTTCCAACTTGGTTGATTCTATGATCCTAAGAGGGAAGATTGAGACTGGAGAACAGGAAGAAATTCTTTACAGTGAGGGTGATGAGACTCTGGCACAGGTTCCCCAGGGAGGTTGTGGATGTCCCCTCCTCAGAGGTGTCCAATGCCAGGTCAGATGGGACTTGAGCAGCCTAGTCTAGTGGGAGGTGTCCCTGCCCAAAGCAGGGGTTTTGGAACTAAATGATCTCTAAGGTCCTTTTCAATCCCAACCATTCTGTGACTCTCTTAATCTATGACTGATGTCATTCTTCCAGCCACAGTCAAAGCCAAGAAAGATAAAATTCCATCCAGCACCTCCTGGTTGACACAGTTTGTACATCCATGATGCAAATGCTGTCACAGGGAGCAGAGAAGCTCCCTCAGAATGATTAGCTGGCAGAACCCATGCAACAATGGATTTTCTTCCCCTAATATTTTTTCTTTCATGAAAGAGCTTCAGAGGATGTAAACATTTTGTCAACACCAGACAGGACAGGGATGTGGAGAAAGCACAGTCAGGAAGGAAGAAGGAGGCTACTTCAAATCCATCTGTATGTATGACAAACCAAGGAGCAGGCTGGAAGCTTGTTGTGAAAAACACAAAGCAGTTCTCTTCAAAGGCTTCTGTTGCTTTGGAGGATTTGGTGTTCTGCAGAAGGATGTGTTTCACTGCTAGCAGCCATAACTGTTTCTTCTCCTTCCAGCTGCTGGAACTGCAGGCTTGCTGTTTGTCCAGAGATAAAGTAAAGAACAATCTAATGCAGACAACAATTATTTTGTTGACTGCTCTGTTCCTTCTGCTGGAGGCTGACTGGAGAGGCAGCTGCACAACAGGATTTCAGCCCTCCATTAGGGAACTGTTTCTTACTCTGTCTTCAGGTTTTGCTCTCCTCCTTTAGGGCCAACTAGAGTTTTATTTTACTATGACATTGATAAATCCTAAGGATGGCCTGCTACTGGTTGACTGATCTAGAGCACAAGTCTTGTGAGGAGTGGCTGAGGCAACTGGGCTTGCTCAGCCCGGAGAAAGGGCTGCTGAGGGAAGACTTCCTCAGTCTCTACAACTGCCTGAAAGGAGGTTGGAGTGAGGTGGGAGTCAGACTCTTCTCTCAAGGAACGAGCAATAGGACAAGAGGAATCAGCCTCAAGTTGTATCAGGAGAGGTTTAGGTTGGACATTAGGAACAATTTGTTCCTCATAGAGAGAGTGATTTGCTGTTGGAATGGGCAGCCCAGGGAGGTGGTGTGTCCAGCATATCAAGGAAGGTTCTTCTCCCCCTCTACTCTGCCCTGGTCAGACCTCATCTTGAATAATGCCTTCAGTTTTGGGCTCCCCAGTTGAAGAGGGACAGAGATCTGCTGGAGAGGGTCCAGTGGAGAGCTACAAGGATGATGAGAGGACTGGAGGGCACTGCCTGATGAGGAGAGGCTGAGGGACCTGAGGCTGCTTAGTCTGCAGAAGAGAAGACTGAGAGGGGATTTGATAAATGTTTAAGTATCTGAAGGCTGCCAGGACCGGGGGGACAGGCTCTGCTCACTGCTGCTTGGGATAGGACAAGGAGCAATGGGTGGAAGCTGCAGCACAGGAGGTTCCAGCCCAACACAAGGGGGAACTTCTTTCCTGTGAGGGTCCCAGAGCACTGGAACAGGCTGCCCAGAGAGGTTGTGGAGTCTCCTTCTCTGGAGACTTTCAAGGCCTGTCTGGATGTGTTCCTCTGTGATCTGTGCTAGATTGTGTGGTCCTGCTGTGGCAGGGAGGTTGGACTCGATGATCTCCTCGGGTCCCTTCCAACCCCTAGTATCCTGTGAGCCTGTGGTGGAGTTGCTGTCCCTGGAGGTGTTGAAGAAAAGCCTGGCTGAGGCACTTAGTGCCATGGTCTGGTTGATTGCCCAGGGCTGGGTGCTAGGTTGGACTGGATGATCTTGGAGGTCTCTTCCAACCTGGTTAATTCTACAGTTGTCCCAGTCCAGGTGTAGAACCTTGCACTCAGCCTTGTTGAACCTCTAACACAGCCTCCCTAAGTCTGGACTGATTATGTGGATTGTCCCAATCCAGGTGTAGGATCTTGCACTTGGCCTTGTTGAACCTCATAAAGCTCACCTGGACCCACTTCTCCAGCTTGTCTGAGTCCCTTTGGATAACATCCTGGCCTTCTGGTTTATTGACTGCAGCACACAGCTTGGTGTCACCTGCACACTTGCTGATGGTGCACTCAATCCCTCTGTCTGTATCACTGATGAAGCTATTAAACAGCACTGGTCCCAGCACAGACCCCTGAGGGACACCACTTGCACACTGAGCCACTGACCACTACTCCCTGCCTATTTTTCAAGGGAAGATATAAACACATCATCTCATATCTGGGGCAGCAGGTTCCTCACTTGGAATAACAGGGTAAAAACCAAAAAGGAAAAGCTTCTTTCACTGTGCTGTCTGGCAGCTCTCACTATTTATTTACTACAAGGCCACCAAAGCAAGGTACAGTGCTCTTACTTTCTTGGGGCACTCCAAATCAGTCAGTTTGGAGAGCTTTCCCAGCCCCTGCCAGGCTTTTTACTACTTGGTATCATCAAGAAATAAAGAGTTTCTAACTTGGAATCAATTATTCAACAAATCAAATGAAGGAGAGATGTGTGCATCAGATCTCCTTAATTAGATCTTCTATCAAGAATGAGGCAATCCACCAGTCTAATTTTAAATCCAACCCAGCATTCCAGGGAACATCTTTGCTTCACTATAACCATGGTTTCTACAGAATTTAGTCAAACAAGTTTTGAAATGAAAAAGGAAATGATTCCAACAAAACACAATTCAACAGGAGAAGCCTTTGCAGGGTGAAGGAAGTGCTTTCTGATTCGAGGGGTTCTTACCTCACATAGCAGTAAGTCAATGATGTGGAAGACCATGCAGAGGGGAAACTTGGCAGTGAAAAGAGTGAGGAACCACTGGGATGCATACATATGAGCTTCCAAATTGAGGTCTGAGAAATGGCTGTGCAAGTCTGGTAACTGCTCCTAGAGCAAAGGAAAGAATATTCACTATTACTCATTAATCCCAACTCTTCAGCTACACTGCCAATAAATAACCAGGTAGCTAAATGCTGAAACACATGACAGAGTGAAATCCTAGCTTCTTTTAGCAATGGGAATGTGTTTCTTCAGAGATCTCAGCACCCATGGTTACAGTTTTCAGTGCACTGTGCATTCTATCATGGTGTCAAATAAAGTACTGAGGCTGGACTGGTTGCCCAGGGAGGTGGTTGAGGCCCCACACCTGAAGGTGTTTAAGACCAGGCTGGCTGAGGCTGTGGCCAGGCTGCTCTAGGGTAGGGTGTCCCTCCCCATGGCAGGGGGGTTGGAACTGGATGATCCTTGTGGTCCCTTCCAACCCTGGCTGGTTCTATGATTCTGTGATCTATGATTCTATGATCTATTCTATGGAGGTCTCTCCCAAGTTGGTTGATTCTATGAGTCTATGATTCTATAATTCTATGAGGACAGGCTGAGAGAGCTGGGGCACTGTAGTCTGGAGAAGAGAAGGCTTCATGGAGACCTTGGAGTGGCCTTCCAGGATCTGAAGGGAGCTATAGGAGGGCTGGGGAGAGACTATTGACAAGGTCTTGTAATGACAGGATGAGGAGTAATGGGTTTAAACTGGCAGAGGGGAGATTGAAACTGGATGTTAGGAAGAAGTTCTTTGCAGCAGTGAGGGTGGTGAGACACTGGCACAGGTTGCCCAGGGAGGTTGTGTCTACTCCCTCCTGAGGTGTTCAAGGCCAGGCTGGATTAGGCCTTGATGGACCTTTTCTAGTGGGAGGTGACCCTGCCTATGGCAGGGGGGTTGGAACTGGATGATCTCTGTGATCCCTTCCAACCATTCTATGATTCTATGCTGAAGCACCAAGTTAATTAGCATGCAATTCTACTACAGAAGTGTGCACAATTTGAGAGAAGGGGGTAAAAAAAGCATTAAATTAATGGCAGGTCTGTTTTGTTTGGGTTTACTATAGCCCACAGAATGTATACATGGTCATTTATGATGACTGGCAGCAGCAGATAGATGCCTTCTGCTACACAGAAGAGTAGGTCAAAGCTTAATGAGCCATTAGTAACTATTAGTCAGAACAACAATGTGTAAAACTTTCAGCTGTTGATTCATGTTGGATTGCTCTGACTATGTAGTAATTCCATCTGAAAAAGGAGCAATGTATTAAAAGCACAGGAAAGACTACAAAATTACCTGCACTTGATTCATATTTCACAGGCATCAGGATGTCCTGTTTTGCCTGACCTTTAACCATCAACCTCAATTCACAGAAAGCAGGACACTGATGCTGGTAGCCCCAAAGCTACTCTGCCCTTAACAGAAGAGAGGCATCCTCTCTAAACTGTATCCAGTATCCCAGGCAACCAGCAACAGAAGAAGGGGACACAGCCTTGAGTTGTGACAGGGAAGGTCTAGGCTGGATGTGAGGAGGAAGTTGTTGGCAGAGAGAGTGATTGGCATTGGAATGGGCTGCCCAGGGAGGTGGAGGAGTCACCATCCCTGCAGGTGTTGAAGCAAAGCCTGGCTGAGGCACTTAGTGCCATGGTCTGGTTGATTGGCCAGGGCTGGGTGCTAGGTTGCACTGGCTGAGCTTGGAGGTCTCTTCCAATCTGGTTGATTCTATGATTCTATGAAGAGGGAAGATTGAGAGACAGGAAAAAAAACCTGCTCTTGCTTGGATATGAAGACCAGCAGCAGGATTGGCATATGAAAGACAACAGGTACTAGAAATATATCTGACTCATGATGTTTGGATCCAGATGTTAAACTTCCCTGCTTTGGTTCTACCCCTGGTCTAAAAGGGGAGGGGATTTATTGTGCAGTAACCTGTGGAAGCAAATCCCCATCTTCATGTCATTATTTCCATTTCTGAAAGTAAAAGAATTTATTACCTGCATTAACTTCTCCAGCTGGAAAAATTTACAATGGAGGTCTTCAAAGTTATTCCTGTAGAGGTCCCTCAGGCCATAGTCATACATGATCTTCACAAACACACAGAATGCCTGCTCCTCTGGCATCTGTTTGGAAAAAAACACACAGGCAGCCTTTGAAACACCAAGCTGGGACTGGAAATGCCCCACACAAATACAAGCCCTTATGCACAGCAAATCTGAAGCAGGGATAGATTGGGAATTTCCACCCAAGCACTCCTTGGATGTAGTATTAAGCTGTGAGACCTTCTTTGAAGGAAGTGTGGGATGGTGTCCTTAAGTTCATCTAAGTGCACAGCCCTACAGCAGCACAGCTGTCACAGGAGTTCTTTCTGACACAGAGGTGTGGGAACAACCTGTACACAGCTCTCAGCTAGAGAACTACTTCACAGAAAAAACAACAACTTCTCATAGTGGTTTCTACTGAGAGAGACTCAGATGAAAGGGAATAATCCAGGAGAACTAAGGTAGAACCAACCCTTAGGGAGAGTAATGCTTATCTCCTTTCATCCCCAGGACACCAAACTCTGGGAAGTCAGGTTTCCCATGGTGAATAAGGAAACTACACATTTTCCCTCCAGAATCTATCTGAGAGCTCAGGAAGGCTGATCCCATTTATTAACATGATGACTTGTTCACAGAATCACTGAATCATTGAGTATGGAAAAGACTCCTGAGATCATCAAGTCCAACCACCAACTCTTCCCTACAAAGTTCACCCCTAAACCATATCTCCAAGCACCACATCCTAAAGGACCTTTAAAAACACAGGCAGGGATGGTGACTCAGTCACCTCCTTGGGCAGCCCATTCCAATGGCTGACCAATCTTGCTGTGAAGAAAAGTCTCCCTGATGTCACAGTATCACCAAGGTTGGAAGAGACCTCACAGATCATCAAGTCCAACCCTTTACCACAAAGCTCAAGGCTAGACCATGGCACCAAGTGCCACATCTAATCCTGCCTTGAACAGCTCCAGTCTAAACCTACCCTGATGCAGTTTGAGGCCATTCCCTCTTGTCTATCACTATCTGTGAGAACAGACTAGCACCAACCTCTCTACAATGCACTTTCAGGTAGTTGTAGAGAGAAATGAGCTCTCCCCTTGGCCTCCTCTTCTTCAAACTAAGCAGCCACAGCTTCTACAGTGGCTCTTTGCAAGATTTATTCTTCATGCCCTTCACCATCTTCCTTGCTCTCCTCTGCACTCACTCCAGCACTACAACATCTCACTTGCTGGCTACAACTACCTGAAGGGAGGCTGTAGCCAGGTGGGGTTGGGCTCTGCTGCCAGGCAAGCAGCAACAGAACAAGGGGACACAGTCTCAAGTTGTGTCAGGGGAGGTCTAGGCTGGATGTTAGGAGGAAGTTCCTGGCAGAGAGAGTGATTGGCATTGGAATGGGCTGCCCAGGGAGGTGGTGAAGCCAAGCCTGACTGAGGCACTTAGTGCCATGGTCTGGTTGATTGGCCAGGGCTGGGTGCTAGGTTGGCCTGGCTGATCTTGGAGGTCTCTTCCAACCTGGTTGATCCTATGACTCTAATTTCCAGCTGGCTGAGCCTAGTCTGGGTGACTCCATAAGAAAGAGGGGGACAGGTAACACTCAAACCTTCACACCCTGGCAGATGATAAAAGCCATAGAGAGAGTAAAGGGGAGAAATAGTTTTTATCCTGACCAAAAGGCTCAAACCTGCTTTATGAATGCAAATGTCAGTTATTTGGTAAAGAAACAATTATCACTAATAAAATGACAGATGCTCATGCACAAGCACACCTACCTTGCATGCTCAACCAGACACTCGTGCACTGGCAATCATTCCTCCCCCCCAGACAGGGAGAGGGTGCAGCAAGAGAGGCAAGGACTAAGCCAATGTCATTGACAGGCAGAGGCCACTGAGCCTTCACTCTCAGTGAGCAGAGGTTCTTCAACATTACCAACTCCAAGCATTCAAAATCATAAACTTTTCATTTCTTACTTATTTTAACCTAAACACATATGTGGGGCCATATCCATTCTGATTTTTACCATTTAGATATTTGCCTGTTGAGTATCTTTTCTCTGGAATCACAAAGGCCTGAAATTCACAGAATCACAGAACCTCAGAGGTTGGAAAGGACCTCCAGAGATCACTGAGTCCAACAGTCACAGAACCTTAAGAGGTTGGAAAGGACCTCCAGAGGTCATTGAGTCCAACAGTCACAGAACCACAGAACCTTAAGAGGTTGGAAAGGACCTCCAGAGATCACTGAGGCCAACAGTCACAGAATCACAGAACCTTAGAGATTGGAAAGGACCTCCAGAGATCATTGAGTCCAACAGTCACAGAATCACAGAACCTTAAGAGGTTGGAAAGGACCTCCAGAGATCATTGAGTCCAACAGTCACAGAATCACAGAACCTTAAGAGGTTGGAAAGGACCTCCAGAGATCATTGAGTCCAACAGTCACAGAATCACAGAGATCACTGAGTCCAATAGTCACAGAATCACAGAACCTTAGAGGTTGGAAAGGACCTCCAGAGATCACTGAGTCCAACAGTCACAGAATCACAGAGATCACTGAGTCAAACAGTCACAGAATCACAGAACCTTAAGAGGTTGGAAAGGACCTCCAGAGATCACTGAGTCCAACAGTCACAGAATCACAGAACCTTAGAGGTTGGAAAGGACCTCCAGAGATCATTGAGTCCAACAGTCACAGAATCACAGAATCTTAGAGGTTGGAAAGGATCCCCAGAGATCACTGAGTCCAATTTAAAATCAATTTTTCCAATTAAAACCAATCTTTAAAATTCAAGTTGAGTTTTTCACACAGCAATGACTCCCAAAAGGACATAGCAAGAGAACAAAAAGATCAACTGCTGTGAGACTTAAACGCTTAAGAGTTGGCAACATTGTCCCTGCTGTGATTAGAAGTTACCTGCTCACCTTTGATGGGAATTTCATCAAAGCAGCAAAATCACAAAAGGTCAGGCTACCCAACCATCCCTGAAAGTTAGCTACACTGAAGAGAAGATATATCCTATCCCAGAAAAAGAAGGAAATGGCCTAGATAAGGATAGTCTGCAAATCCATGCAAAGATAGAGGAGTTCCAGAGGGTCTTACAAGCATTCACAGCATAATGATTGGTTGGAGGACTTGAGAGAAAACAAGAGTTTGAGGACATCCTGGGAAGCTCCCAACTTACATGAGCTCATTGAGACTGCTTCCCTTCCCCCCTTTCTGTGCTTATTTCAGTTTAAAATCCTATTGTAAAAGCAAACGTTACAAAGGGCATATTAAAACGAGTGTAATTGCCATTCAGCATTCCCTGTGCACAGGGCAATCTCTTCAGGAGAAATGGAGGTGATTCTCCATGGTAAAGACAGCAAAGGACTCGGTGAGAGCAGCCCAAGTATCAGTCAAACATGAAGGATCTGACACCCACTCGTTTCTAAACAGCTCTGCCACTGCAAATGGCTCCGGCGGAACTTGACAGTCCTTCTTTGGCTAAAAAGTTGATTGCAAAACCACTCTTGGCTAAGCTCATTTGCACTCCATGTGGGATTGCAGTAATGTGACTAATTCAGGTTTATCCTTCAGGGATCTAAAGATTCTCTGCAATGCTGTCACTGCATATCACACTGCCCAAGTCTTTTAGGAGGTAAGAGATTTCACGAGGAATTACAGCTGAAATTCATCCAAATTTGAGTTCTGGATGCCTCAGGGGGTGTACCTGTGACAGATATACCACCAACAGCTGACTGAAAGCCACAGGCTGAAATGGATTTCAACCAGAATGAATCATTTATTCATTAGAGCCTGACAGAAAAAGCAGGCCAGGGTCTGACTAGGAGTTGTGATTGGGGTCTGGGGTGGTTTGTTCAGGTGTTATTTACAATACACCACTTGATTCTGCTGCTTTTCACTGTTGGGGTCTGGGGTGGTTTGCTCAGACACTATTTACAATACTCACACCACTTGATTCTGCTGCTTTTCACTGTTGTTGGAGTCCAGTGTGGTTTGCTCAGGTATTATTTACAACACACCACTTGATTCTGCTGCTTTTCACTGTTGGGGTCTGAGGTGCTTTGCTCAGGTATTATTTACAACACACCACTTGATTCTGCTGCTTTTCACTGTTGGGGTCTGAGGTGCTTTGCTCAGGTATTATTTACAATACACCACTTGATTCTGCTGCTTTTCACTTTTGGGGTCTGGGGTGCTTTGCTCAGGTATTATTTACAACACACCACTTGATTCTGCTGCTTTTCACTGTTGGGGTCTGAGGTGCTTTGCTCAGGTATTATTTACAATACACCACTTGATTCTGCTGCTTTTCACTGTTGGGGTCTGAGGTGCTTTGCTCAGGTATTATTTACAATACACCACTTGATTCTGCTGCTTTTCACTGTTGGGGTCTGAGGTGCTTTGCTCAGGTTTTATTTACAACACACCACTTGATTCTGCTGCTTTTCACTGTTGAGGTCTGGGGTGGTTTGTTCGGATACTATTTACAAGACTCATACCACTTGATTCTGCTGCTTTTCACTGTTGGGGTCTGGGGTGGTTTGTTCAGACACTATTTACAACACTCACATCACTTGATTCTGCTGCTTTTCATTTTAGAAGTCATTGTTGAGGTTTGAGGTGGTTTGCTCAGGTATTATTTACAATATCCACATCACTTGGTTCTGCTGCTTTTCATTTTAAGAGTAGTTGTTGGGGTCTGGGGTGCTTTGCTCAGGTATTATTTACAATACACCACTTGATTCTGCTGCTTTTCACTATTGTTGGGGTCTGAGGTGGTTTGCTCAGGTATTATTTACAATACACCACTTGATTCTGCTGCTTTTCACTATTGTTGGGGTCTGGGGTGCTTTGCTCAGGTATTATTTACAATACACCACTTGATTCTGCTGCTTTTCACTGTTGGGGTCTGAGGTGGTTTGCTCAGGTATTATTTACAATACACCACTTGATTCTGCTGCTTTTCACTATTGTTGGGGTCTGGGGTGCTTTGCTCAGGTATTATTTACAACACACCACTTGATTCTGCTGCTTTTGCACTGATACATCAAAGTCCAAGCCCCTTGCAAACATACAAATGGTGTATTTATCTCAATATGTACATATATGTGTACAAATGAGAAGCAACAGATCAAAGTTTGGATAGCTTTTCATTACAGACTAAACCACCAGGGTTACAATTCAGTTTTGCACTCAACAGATAGGATAAAACCACCCTAGGAGTGATAAAGTCTCGATGGAAATGACTGAGACAGCTTGTTCTGGTTAGCTGCTCTGAAAACAGCTTCCCCAGTTAAATTCAACAAACACAAAGGCAGTTCACCTGCATGACAACTAAATTAAAAGCAAATCTGAATATGTAACAAATCAGTTGCATGTTTTGACACAGAAGTACTTGACAATTGAATGGCTTTCTCCTAGCTAAAGTAAATCTACATTCACAAATATAGAAGCCATTAGTCACTATTTGTCAAGCAGCAACAAGAGGCAAATGAATACAGACAAATAAACAGCAGCAAATATCTGTCAAATAGCATGTTACAGTACTACTCAATTTAAGGCTGCTTTGGTTTCCAATATCAAAGCTTTCATCTGGCAATTAACTCACATGAAGCAGAAGCACAGCTGCAAGGAAAGACTGTCCCTGGCAGTAGCCGATATCTTCATCATAGACAGAGTATGCCTGGAAAAAAGGAAAGGCAACATGGATTTAAAATGCACCCAAGCAGCAGCAGACTGTGTTAGGATCAATGAGCCAGCCAGAACAAGGCATGCTCTGCAGGCTGCCCTCATGAAGGGAGGGAAACTCTAACCACTGAATCACAGAACGTTAGGGCTGGGGAGGGGTCTTGAGAGATCATCCTCTGCCAGAGCAGGATCACCTAGAGTAGGTCAGTCACAAAGGAATGCAACCAGGCAGGTTGTGAATGTCTCCAGAGAAGGAGACTCCACAACCTTTCTGGGCAGCCTGTTCCAGGACTTTCTCACCCTCACAGTGAAGAAGTTTTTTCCTTATGTTCACATGGAACTCCAGCTTGCACCCATTCCCCTTGTCATACCTATCACTGGACATCATTCAAAGAATCATAGAATCAACCAGGCTGGAAGAGACCTCCAAGCTCATCCAGTCCAACCTAGCACCCAGCCCTAGCCAGTCAACTAGACCATGGCACTAAGTGCCTGAGACCATGGCACTAAGTTCAAGAGGAACAGTGATAGGCTAGAGGGTGTTCAACAGAAGCTATGAGCATGATCATAGAATCAACCAGGTTGGAAGAGATCATCCAGTCCAATGTATCATGAAGGGACTGGAACATCTGTCTGATGAGGCAAGGCTGAGAGACCTGAAACTGTTTATTCTAGAGAAGACCAAGAGAAGATCTTATTAATGTTTATAAATACCTGAAGGGTGGATGTCAAGGAGGGCTCAGTCTCTTTTCAAGTGGTGTCCTGTGATAGGACAAGGAGCAATGGACACAAGCTGGACCATGGGAAGTTCCACCTCTACATGAGGAGAAACTTCTTTACTGTGGGAGTGCTGGAGGTACAGAAAAAGCTGTCCAGAGAGGTTCTGGAGTCTCCTTCTCTGCAGACTTTCAAGAACTGCCTGGATGCATTCCTGGGTGAGCTGCCTTAGGTGATCTTGCTTTGGCAGGGGGTTGGACTCAATCTCCAGAGGTCCCTTCCAACCTCTACCATTCTATGATTCTGTGTAACAATGAAGGTGTAAGAAATGGGTACGTTGATTGTCGTGGGGAGAGTGGTCTTGGAAAAACAAGTTCTAACATCACAAAGGTACAGAAAGTGAGGCTGGGTGCTAGAGAACCACTGACAACTACTCAAGCCTGAAAGGTTCCTCAGAAACAGTTTTCCTCTGTCCTTGCTCTGCTGAAGAAGGAACAAGACTCATTTTCCTGCTGTATGACTGACATCCTACTTTCCCCTTACTCTTAGAAAAACACAACTAAAATAACCAACCTTTCATCCCCCTTACTGTTCTCAGACAAGATGACAGATACTGTTTTTAAGAGATGTCAGAGAATGCTACAAATTGGAGGAAACTTGAGAAAGTACAAGGTGTGGCAGGCCTGATGCTGGAGAAAGGGAGAGACATCCTGTGAGAAGCACAGCACTAAGGTTACAGCCAGGGAAAACAGAAGCACAAGGTCAGAGCTAAGGGGAGGAACAAGGCACATGAATCAGAAGATTTGCTTTGCCCCCACACCGCCTCCAAGCCTGTTTATGGATGAGAGTGTTTTGAACTGGAACACTGTGCTTAGCTTCTTTTTTTGAGCCTTGAATGAAATCAAGATTGCAGATTCACTGCCTGGAAGCACAGAAAGCCTGTGAATAAATAATGCCAGGTGTGCTTGGAAACCAACTCCACCTGGATCTACCATACAGTATTTCAAAGGTACATGAGATGCCTCTTGAAAAGGTAGGTAGAATGGGGGCTCTGAGTAAGATGGGACTCCTTTCCAGACAACAATACTGATATAATTGCAAATCATTTAGAATCATAGAATGCCTTGGGCTGGAAGGAACCTTTAAAGGTCATCTAGTCAAACCCCCCCGCAGTGAGCAGGGATATCACAGAATCAGCCAGGTTGGAAGAGACCTCCAAGCTCAGCCAGCCCAACCTAGCACCCAGCCCTGGCCAAGCAACCAGACCATGGCACTAAGTGCCCCAGCCAGGCTTGGCTTCAACACCTCCAGGGACAGCAACTCCACCACCTCCCTGGGCAGCCCATTCCAATGCCAATCACTCTCTCTGACAACAACTTCCTCCTAACAGCCACCCTAGACCTCCCCTGACACAACTTCAGACTCTGTCCCCTTCTTCTGTTGCTGCTTGCCTGGCAGCAGAGCCCAACCCCACCTGGCTACAGCCTCCCTTCAGGTAGCTGCAGACAGCAATGAGCTCTGCCCTGAGCCTCCTCTTCTGCAGGCTGCACACCCCCAGCTCCCTCAGCCTCTCCTCACAGGGCTCTGCTCCAGGCCCCTCACCAGCTTCATTGCCCTTCTCTGGACACCTTCCAGCACTTCAACATCTCTCTTGAATTCAGGAGCCCAGAACTGGACACAGCACTCAAGGTTGCCCTGAGCACCATCAAGTCTAACCTTGACTGGCTTCAGGGATGGGGCCTCTGCCACCTCCCTCTGCCAAAAATGTTGACACGGAGGCAAAACAAATAAACCACTCTTCCTTTTTCTTTTGGATGGGCAAAAACTAGGAAAGAAATCACAGAATCCCAGCATGGTGAGGGTTGGAAGTGACCTCTGGAGATCACCTAGACCAACCTACCTGCTAAAGCAGGGTCATGTACAGCAGATTACTATGTCTATTTATCATAGAATCACAGAATCAACCAGTTTGGAGGAGACCTCCAAGCTCATCCAGGCCAACCCAGCACCCAGCCCTGGCCAATCAACCTGACCATGACACTAAGTGCCTCAGCCAGGCTTCGCTTGAGCACCTCCAGGGATGGTGACACCTCCTACTGAGGCTCCATCCAACCTGCTCAGTTTCAGTGTTGAAGCAGAGACAGGTAGGCTCATCAGGTAAATTACTGCAAACAATGTAATGAACTATTACAATCTGCTTAGTTCTTTAAAGAACTCTGGCTACGAAAGTAACACATCAAAAATAACCCCAGAAAACGAGGCTCTGAGGTGTCCACCTCAGCTTGAGCAGGATGTTGTGTCCAGCCTGAGTCCATGGATGCAAGAAGAAGAGGTTCTCCTGTCTTGTGGATGACTGGAGGAGGCACGTGGTGCCATGGTCTAGTTGACTGGCTAGGGCTGGGTGCCAGGTTGGACTGGATGAGCTTGGTGATCTCTTCTAATGTGGTTGAGTCTATGATCTATGAACATTGCTGTCTACAACTACCTGAAGGGAGGCTGTAGCCAGGTGGGGTTGGTCTCTTCTGCCAGGCAAGCAGCAACAGAAGAAGGGGACAGTCTCAAGTGGTGCCAGGGGAGGTCTAGGCTGGATGTTAGGAGGAAGTTCCTGGCAGAGAGAGTGATTGGCATTGGAATGGGCTGCCCAGGGAGGTGGTGGAGTTGCTGTCCCTGGAGGTGTTCCACAAAATCCTGTATGCGGCACTTAGTGCCATGGTCTGGTTGACTGAATAGGGCTGCGTGTTAGGTTGGCCTGGCTGATCTTGGAGGTCTCTTCCAACCTGCTTGGTTCTATGATTCTATGATCTGTGATAAGCTGGACCAATTCCTGATGCACTTTTTTTAGGGAGTGTCTCATTACTTTTAGTTGCATAGATGTGATAGCACTAGAATCATAGAATCAACCAAGCTCAGCCAGTCCTACCTAGCACCCAGCCCTAGGAATTCCAGCATAGGAATGACCTATAGTCCAGATTGTAAATGGGATCATTGAATGGTTTGGGCAGAAAGGGACCCAAATGATCTCTTATTGTGACCTGCCAGGATCTGAAGGAGGCCTAAAAAAAGCTGGGGAGGGACTTCTTAGGTTCTCAGGGAGTGACAGGACTGAGGGGAATGGAGCAAAGCTGGAGGTGGGGAGATTCAGACTGGACATGAAGAAGGAAGTTGTTGAGCATGAGAGTGGTGAGAGGCTGGAATGGGTTGCTCAGGGAGGTGGTTGAGGCCCCATGGCTGGAGGTGTTTCAGGCCAGGCTGGCTGAGGCTGTGTGCAGCCTGCTCTAGGGTAGGGTGTCCTTGGGCATGGCAGGGGGGCTGGAACTGGCTGATCCTTGTGGTCCCTTCCAACCCTGACTGATTCTATGATTCTGATTCTAAGTGTGACCACACAGACAATACTCTGAACTGAAAAAATAAAAGGATGTGCTCTTGGGAAAAGTTAATTGAAAATTACTCTTTAGCTATTAAGCACTGAATAACAGAAATTACTTTGAACCCTTAAATTAATATTGCATATGACTAATTAGAACCATCCACTGCTTAATCATCACCATCAGGAGCCTTTATCTATTTGTTCCCAAATTTTATCAGCTTTTATTACCCCAATGTTTTATTTCTGTGGTGTTGCTAAAAGATGGATCTGCTTAGAAACAGAGATGCATAATTACAAATAAGAAACAGAATTTATCATTTCTTCACACTGGAGAAAAGAAAACAAAAATCCAGACCAAAAATTTAACAGCAAATTATCAACACATTTGGGTTCTCTGTTTTGAGAAGCATTATTAGCACAACAGTTAATAGTTTGCTGAAAACAGCAACAAATTAATCCAAACAAGTATTAAAGTGAGTGTTGAGAAAACAACAGGCTGGCCTGAACTGCCTCCAAAACTGATGTAGTTTAAAAGCAAAGAAAATTATCAGAAATAAAAATCTGCCCCTTTTGAGATGGTGAAAGAACTTGAAATGTTAGCCTGGAGAAGAGGAGGTTCAGAGGTGACCTCATGGCTGGCTACAGCTACCTGCGGGGAGGCTGTAGCCAGGTGGGGTTGGGCTCTGCTGCCAGGCAAGCAGCAACAGAAGAAGGGGACAAAGTTTCAAGCTGTGGCAGGGGAGGTCTGGGCTGGATGTTAGGAGGAAGTTGTTGTCAGAGAGAGTGATTGGCATTGGAATGGGCTGCCCAGGGAGGTGGTGGAGTCTCTGTGCCTGGAGGTGTTCAAACACAGCCTGGCTGAGGCACTTAGTGCCATGGTCTGGTTGCTTGGGCAGGGCTGGGTGCTAAGTTGGACTGGATGATGTTGGAGGTCTCTTCCAACCTGACTGATTCTATGATTACATGCAAATGAGCCTGGACGTCTCTTCCAACCTGGTTGATTCTATGATTCCATGAAACTATAGCACAGGAGGGAAAATGAAGAGGGTGCCCAAAAATCCCCTCTCTGCATGTCCAATATAAAAATAAGAAGCAAGACCAAGAAATGTTCTCATCATCAACTTCCTAAACACATTTCAAACACATCCAGAGCAGGAAAGCAAAACTCCTGCTTGGAAAATATATGTTCAAGGTAGAAAAATTGTATTTAAACTGTAACTGAAAACCCACATCAGCTTTCCCTGTGTCTGTTTTATTACAGAGGAATCACAGGGGTTGTCAGCTTGTTGGAACCATTTCTAACAGGGGATGTGTTGAAGAAGATGTCTCCAATGGAGGATTAGAGGAGATGATAAATTGCAAGAAATAAAAACTCTAAAAAGTGAGTAACAACAGAGAGTATTCACCCAAAAAGCTTGGGGGGGAAGGAGAAAGGAAACTGGAGTCTCATTAATTGGCTGATTAAATCAGAAGAAGAGATCATAAATTTGCATCATTTTTAGAAAGGGGTGATCCCTGCATCCAGTTCTGGAGCCCTCATTCCAAGAGAGATGTGGAGGTGCTGGAGTGTGTCCAGAGCAGGGCCAGGAGGATGCTCAGAGGCTGCAGCAGCTCTGCTGTGAGCACAGACTGAAAGAGTTGGGGCTGTGCAGGCTGGAGCAGAGGAGCCTCCCAGGTGACCTTCTTGTGGCCTTCCAGCATCTGAAGGGGGCCTCCAAAAGAGCTGGGGAGAGATTTTTTTATGCTGTCAGGGAGTGACAGGACTGGGGGGAATGGAGCAAAGCTGGAAGTGGGGAGAGTCAGACTGGGTGTGAGGAGGAAGTTGTTGAGCATGAGAGTGGTGAGAGGCTGGAATGGGTTGCCCAGGGAGGTGGTTTTCTAGGTGACTAAAATCAAAACATGAACTTTGCATTCAAGTGGTTGTTGGAAAGGGAAGATGAAGTTGAAAGTGTAGGTGAAGGAGGAATTTGTTCAGCATGAGAATGGTGAGAGCCTGGAATGGGTTGCCCACGCCTGGAGGTGTTTAAGGCCAGGCTGGATGAGGCTGTGGCCAGCCTGATATAGGGTAGGGTGTCCCTGCCCATGGCAGGGGGGTTGGAACTGCCTGATCCTTGTGGTCCCTTCCAACCCTGACTGGTTCTATATATGATTCCATGATCTAGTTGACTGGACAGGGCTGGGTGCTAGGTTGGACTGGATGAGCTTGGAGGTCTCTTCCAACCTGGTTCGATTCTATGAAGAGAGGATCGAGAGACAGCAAAAAACCTGCTCTTGCTTGGACACAAAGATCAGCAGCAAGATGGGCATATGAAAGACAACAGCCACCCTGACTGATGCTATGATTCTATGATAAATGGCTGAGGGCTCCAGTAAAGGATGTCGAGGTTAAAAAAATCTCTGAAGCAATCAATAACTATGGAAAAAAATAACAAATTAACTCCTTGATCTGCTCACCTTTTGAACTGAATTTTCATTAGGTCCTTCCCCAGAAGCTGATCTTCACAAGCAGCTGTTACTAAATACTTGGATACTAACTTCAATTCTGCATGAGAATGAGATCAAACTGGGAAAGCTTCTGCTGTTAAGCATCCTAACCCTGGCAACTGAAGATTTATGTTTTAATGAAGCCTCTAAAATCTACCATTTCATTGTATTTGCCCAAAGCAAAATGATTTCTGAAGCTTTCTGAGTATTACTTCTCCAATTACGCTTCTTTAGTTTTAAGTAACCTTTGGGACTTGATATTGCTGAAATATGATGCAATTAACCAAAATAGCCTCCAAAATAAGGATGCTGCCTACAGATACCACCATAACACTGTATTACTAACAAAGGATCTAAGATTAATTGTAGATTTATCTTTTCAGCAGGCTGAGGAGCATAAAACTCTGTCTTTCTGCATGAAATAGGAAAACAAAGCAAATTCCCCAATACCCTACTGCCACTGCAGTCATTGTAACTTCATCACTTGGAGAGAATGGGATTTTTCCCATGACAACCTGGGACAATGCTACAGCCTTTGGAAGTTATTATTTTCTGAAGCTCTTGGGGAATCTCCAATCACAATACTTCAGTTAGCTGAGCTCTTAAATATTCTCTGTGTTACAAATGGGACTTAAGGAAGGTTCTGACTCGAAACCTGCTTGCATTCATTTTAACTAACTAAAGATCTCACTCAGAGGATTAAAACATCTTTTTGATAGCTGGCTGTCTTCTGAGGAGGAGAACTACTGCACAGATACTAGTGCAACATCACCAGAAAGTGAGAACTTAGGAAGCAACAGAGAATCCTCCAAGAAAGTGACAGAGAACTGCCTGCATGTTGGGCAAGTGTTCAGCAAGTGATTAAAGAATCCAGGGATGGACAGCCTGGACATGAGGAAGTTGTTGAGCATGAGAGTGGTGAGAGGCTGGAATGGGTTGTCCAGGGAGGTGGTTGAGGCCCCATGGCTGGAGGTGTTTGAGGCCAGGCTGGCTGAGGCTGTGGCCAGGCTGCTCTAGGGTAGGGTGTCCCTGGGCATGGCAGGGGGGTTGGAACTGGCTGCTCCTTGTGGTCCCTTCCAACCCTGACTGATTCTATGATTCTGTGATCTTTACATTTGCACGATTCTATAACAACAGGAACCAACACAATTTGGGGGCTGCTCCCCTGGAAAGCATCTTCATGGAGAAAGACCTTGGAGCCCTGGTGGACAGCAAGTTCTGCATGGGCCAGCAATGTGCCCCTGTGGCAAGAGAGCCAATGGCATCCTGGAGTGCATCAGGAAAAGTGTCTCCTGCAGATCTAGGGAGGTTCTTCTCCCTCTCTGCTCTAGTGAGACCACACTTGGAATACTATGTCCAGTTCTGGGCTCTGCAGTTCAAGAGAGAGGGACCTGCTGGAAAGAATCCAGCAGAGAGCCATGAGGATGACAGTGGGACTTAGAGCATCACTCCTATGAAGACAGAGAGCCCTGGAGCTGTTTAGTCTGGAGAACATCTCCTCAATGTATACAAATATCTGAGGGGTGGGTGTCAAGTGGATGAGGCCAATCTCTTTTCAGTCATCTGCAGCAATAAGACAAGGATCAACAACTACAAACTGGAACAGAGAAGGACCTCAACATGAGGAATAACTTCTTCACAATGAGGGTGACAGAGCACTGGAGGCTGCCCAGAGAGGTTGTGGAGTCTCCTTCTCTGGAGACTTTCAAAACCCACCCAGATGCGCTTCAGAGTGAACTACTCCAGGGGACACTGCTTGGGCAGGGGGCTTGGACTCAAAGATCTCTGAAGGTCTCTTCCAAACTCTACGGTTCTGTGGTACCCTCTTTTCCAGTATGGAAGATTCACAGTCCTGACCTTTTCACTAGCAGGGTCACAGCACAAAGCCCATGTGCAAGAACAGGAATATTGCTGCCTTGCTGAGCACAGATGCACAGAGAAGGAGCCTTATTAATATGCAAATGGGAGATGAGATAACATTTAAAATCCTTTGCATGAAACACAACAACAGTATTCACTAAAATTGCTCCTCAACCCAGGAGTAAAGAAAATAAACAACTAAAAATAGAGGAAAACCAATTCTTAAGTGGTTCTGTTTATGCTCCAGCATTTGTTCAAATTTGGCCAATAGATTCCTGTAGGAAAGGAGAGAATCATAGAATCAAGCAGGTTGGAAGAGATCTCCAAGATCATCCAGTCCAACCTAGCATCCAGCCCTGGCCAATCAACCAGACCATGGCACTAAGTGCCTCAGCCAGGCTTTGCTTCAGCACCTCCAGGGACAGCAACTCCACCACCTCCCTGGGCAGCCCATTCCAATGCCAATCACTCTCTCTGCCAACAACTTCCTAACAACATCCAGCCTAGACCTCCCCGACACAACTTGAGACTGTCCCCTTCTTATGTTGCTGCTTGCCTGGCAGAAGAGCCCAACCCCACCTGGCTACAGCCTCCCTGAAGGTACTTGCAGACAGAAATGAGCTCTGCCCTGAGCCTCCTCTGCTACAGGCTGCACACCCCCAGCTCCCTCAGTCTCTCCTCACAGGGCTGTGCTCCAGGCCCCTCCCCAGCCTTGCTGCCCTTCTCTGGACACTTCTATGTAATAGCTGGATGTTAGGAGGAAGTTCTTCACAGAGAGAGTGATTGGCATTGGAATGGGCTGCCCAGGGAAGTGGTGGAGTCACCATCCCTGGAGGTGTTCAAGAAAAGCCTGGATGAGGCATTTAGTGCCAGTGTCTAGATGATTGGATAGGGTTGGGTGATAGGCTGGACTGGATGAACTTGGAGGTTGATTCTGTGATTCTGTGATCAGGCTGGAAGAGATCTCCAAGATCATCCAGGTCAAACTATCACCCAGCCCTGTCCAATCAACTAGACCATGGCACTAAAAGCCTCATCAAGTCCTTGAACACCTCCAGGGACAGCGACGCAATCATTTCCCGACAGAAGGGGAAGCACTCCCTGTCTTTTCCCAGTTTGCCCAGTAAGAACACTCACCTAGCTAACCTGATTGATCTCCCTGCAACATACTGACCTTCTCCTATTAAAGCCACAGTGGTTTGTTGTCAGGTTGGAGGGACTGAGCAGAGAATGAGAGCAAACGTGTCCCCTGTTCTATTCTGCACCACATCCCCTCCAGGCTGCTGAGAGGAGCGTCTCTGCCAAGTGCGTGGATTCCCTGGAGCACCGAGCTGTTAACTACACATGCAGGCAGGGAAGTAGGTCGAGAGTACTATTCTGTTACTCATTGCAACACAGTGAGTGAGCTCCTGAAATAAGAGCTGGGATCTGCAGAGTACTGAAAGAGAAACACAACTCTTTAGCCAAAGATGGCTGCCCTGTGCAAAGCTAACTTAACACCATGTCCTCCAGCAAACATCTCCCATCCAGCATCTGGAACTCGTTTCATTCCTTATCACCATTGTCAGCCTGAAAGTTTATTTTTAGAGACAGAAATGTTCTGCAACTGAACAAGTTTCCATCTTTCCAGATTTCCTGCTGTTCTGAAGAAGAGATTAAGAGATGGAACTAAAACTGACAGACCTGTTAAAAGTAGGCAGTGAGGTTTTTAATGGCTTTCCTTTTTATCTGACAGCTTGCATCATCTCTCATTTCAGTGGGAAATGAAGAAAAAGCTCCTCAGTTTTTTACCCTCCCACTTCAGGATAGACCTTTTCTAGCCTCACTCAAGAATCCCATTCTTCAAATATCTTGCTTTCATATTAGAAGGGCAGAAGGGCACAGCCCCTCTGTTAGAAGTTATTTTAGTAATAAAGAGTCTTTGATCCACTGAGATATTTGATGTGTCAATGTGATCCACAGAGATATTTGATGTGTCAATGTGATCCACAGAGATATTTGATGTGTCAATGTGATCCACAGAGATATTTGATGTGTCAATGTGATCCACAGAGATATTTGATGTGTCAATGTGATCCACAGAGATATTTGATGTGTCAATTTGATCCACAGAGATATTTGATGTGTCAATTTGATCCATTGAGATATCTGATGTGTCAATTTGATCCACTGAGATATCTGATGTGTCAATTTGATCCACTGAGATATTTGATGGGTCAATGTGATCCACTGAGATATTTGATGGGTCAATGTGATCCACTGAGATATTTGATGTGTCAATTTGATCCACTGAGATATTTGATCTATCAATTTGATCTATTGATATATTTGGTATTTCATAGAATCAACCAGGTTGGAAGAGACCTCCAAGCTCAGCCAGTCCAACCTAGCACCCAGCCCTGGCCAATCAACTAGATCAAGATATTACTTTCAACATTGATGGCTATTTTTCTCCAATGGAATCACAAGTTTCTAACCAAATTAATTAGCTTTGAATCATATTTCTCCAAAACTCACAACACCAACAATTACACTCAATGTTCACTCAGACTTGGCCACAGCTAGGTCACCAGTAGAATAGAGTCTTAAAGGAAACAATGCAAAGATCATAGAATCAGTCAGGGTTGGAAGGGACCACAAGGAGCAGCCAGTTCCAAGCCCCCTGCCATGCCAAGAGACACCCTACCCTAGAGCAGCCTGGCCACAGCCTCAGCCAGCCTGGCCTTAAACACCTCCAGCCATGGGGCCTCAAGCATCTCTCTGGGCAGCCCATTCCAGCCTCTCACCACTCTCATGCTCAACAACTTCCTCCTCACCTCCACTCTGACTCTCCCCACCTCCAGCTTTGCTCCATTCCCCCCACTCCTGGCACTCCCTCACAGCCTCAAAAGTCCCTCCCCAGCTCCTTTGTAGCCCCCTTCAGATCCTGGAAGGCCACAAGAAGGTCACCTGGGAGCCTCCTCTTCTCCAGACTGCACAGCCCCAACTCTTTCAGTCTGTGCTCACAGCAGAGCTGCTGCAGCCTCTGAGCATCCTCCTGGCCCTTTTCTGGACACACTCCAACATCTCCACATCCCTCTTGTATTGTGGGCTCCAAAACTGGATGCACTACTCCAGGTGGGGTCTCAGCAGAGTGGAGGGGGAGAATCACCTCCCTGGCCCTGCTGGCCACACTTCTCCTGCTGCAGCCCAGGCTCTGCTTGGCTTTCTGGGCTGCAAGTGCACACTGCTGGCTCCTGCTGAGCTTCTCCTCCACCAGCACCCAGGATGAAGGAGAAGTTGCTGCCTAGAAACCTACAGAGCATTTGCGTCTGAGTTCAACGTCGGTAAGTAGGTGGAAACTGTCAAGAAGCAAAATCAGTAAACTTATGAATAATTCAATGCTGAAGACTGGATATGGAATCATTGCTTCCCAAATCCTTCTTCAAATCGGTGAGCACAGAAAAGACTGAAGCAGTCAATAAGGTCCACCAGGATTGTTAGACCACCTTCAAAATGATCCCTTCCTAAAGGCTTTTTAGGGAAGGAAGCTGCTACAGAAAGTCCTCTGATGGACTGAAATACATGATCAATAGTCAAGAAGCAGGATAGGAATAGCAACAAACAGTCAGTTCTCACCCACAGAATGAAGGTGAGGTCATTTGCAGAACCTTAGGGGAAGATGTGCTAGGGCTGTTGCTGTGGAAATTACTCACAAATCAAAGAGAACATAACAATAGCTCAGCAACAAAGACTGCTGATGAGACAAAGCTGTTTGAAGCACTAAATTAAAAGCAGACTGCAAAGATGCTACATAGAACATGTTCATATCAAGTGGCCAAGTGGTGGAGGTCATTTAGCTGCAGAGAGATACCAAATCTTTCACAAAGCAACCCTCAATATGCTGGCAGGCATCAAGAAAAGAAGATCAATACCTGCAGCATCTCTCTGCAGGAACAACAGAGGCCCTGAGAGCAGGAGGATCATAGAATCAAGCAGGTTGGAAGAGACCTCCAAGATCAGCCAGTCCAACCTAGCACCCAGCCCTGCCCAAGCAACCAGACCATGGCACTAAGTGCCTCAGCCAGGCTTGGCTTCAACACCTCCAGGCACAGCAACTCCACCACCTCCCCTTCTTCTGTTGCTGCTTGTTCTATTGGTGGTTGCCTGAGAGAAGTTGAGATACTGGAAGTTGGTCTCTTCTGCCAGGCAAGCAGGAAAAGAACAAGGGGACACAGTCTCAAGCTGTGCTGGGGGAGGTCTAGGTTGGATGCTTAGAGGAAGTTGTTGGCAGAGAGAGTGATTGGCATTGGAATGGGCTGCCCAGGGAGGTGGTGGAGTTGCTGTCCCTGGAGGTGTTGAAGCCAAGCCTGGCTGAGGCACTTAGTGCCATGGTCTGGTTGATTGGCCAGGACTGGGTGCTAGGTTGGACTGACTGAGCTTGGAGGTCTCTTCCAAGCTGGTTGATCCTATGACTCTAAGATTCTATGTACATTTTGGTCACATTCCAACCTGTCCAGCATTCATACATTTTTCACATGGCAGACTCCACGACCTACAGGATTTCAATGAAATTACCTTCACCAATGAAACCTGTATTTATGTTTTTTTTTCCTTTGGATTAGCTTGTCAAGATCTATTCAGAGGCAACTCACAGGCATTCATTACAATATGCTTCTCACGTCTAACTCTTGATAAGCTGAATGCTATTCCATCATTTTTCACTTAACTGATATCAAACTGACAAGCCCACAATTACCTGCATTGTCCCAGCTACTCCTTTAAAGGTTGGCACAGGAACTGTTTTCTTGCAGCCTTATAGAGCCCTTCAAGATTAGTGAGAATTGGTTCAAAGTTCTCTCTGCTCCTTTATTTTTTAACTGCCTTTTTTTTCCATGACAATGAACTTAAATGTATGTAACCTAAGCAGCTGTATTTAACATTCATCCAAATGATTGTTTGAGAAGGAATCTGTACCCCAAAACAATTTATCTGGAGAACAGGAATAAGTATCATCCTACCCTAAAGGCAGGACATTCTTTTTCTGCTTGTTAAGACAACTCCATCTTTTCTGTCTATTAATCAACTAGAGGTGGAAACAGACGAATGAGGAAAAGGAAGGGAAGTGGATATGGCTTTGACTAAGGCAATAATTTATTTTACATATAGGAAAAAAATGTAAAGGGAAAACTGACTCCCAGAAACATCATAAAATCTGCAACTGACAGCTAGAGAACTGCCTACTCTAGCTGCAGTGTTCTGTCTTCTGGATCTCCCCTAAGCAACCAAAGTCTGTCTGTACAAGCTGGATCAGTATGTTTATTTAATGCCTCAACTTTCCCAGCTACAAATCAGTAAAAATGAGAATTTTCTTCAACCAGAGGGGATCTAGGAGCTATGAGTGAAAAGCTGCACACATACACTGCTTGTGAAAAGGTCAGCTAACTTGTTCCTTACATCCCCATCTAGAGACGTTCTTGCCTAACCTCTTAGCAGAGTGTTTCTCTTCCTCTACAAACCTCTCGAACAGAAGAGCAAAAAGAGTTTTACTACATCATTCTTCTGTTGAAGAGGGCCTCTGATGTCATAGAATCAAGCAGGTTGGAAGAGAGCTCCAAGATCATCCAGTCCATCCTAGCACCCAGCCCTGCCCAATCAACCAGACCATGGCACTAAGTGTCTCAGCCAGGCTTTGCTTGAACATCCCCAGGGACAGCAACTCCACCACCTCCCTGGGCAGCCCATTCCAATGCCAATCACTCTCTCTGCCAACAACTTCCTCCTAACATCCAGCCTAGACCTCCCCTGACACAACTTCAGACTGGGTCCCCTTTTTCTGTTCTGGTTGCCTGGGAGAAACCAGCAACAGAACAAGGGGACAAACTGCCCATCAGTAAAGCTAGCTTGAGGCTGACTCTTCTCATCTGCGTCTTTAGAGATGCAAAATGCAAGGCTATAAAAAGTCCTTCAGGCTATCCAGCACTGCCGAAATACCACACTCTCCACATGCAGTCTAAATAAAGCTTTAAAATCTTATTGATTAGTCGCCTTGGGTCAGCAGAGGGTTAGCAGGGCAAAACACAGTCACAGCAAAATCTGGACCAGAGCTGAAAATTCAGAGTACTGACTGTACCTTACAGATTTTGTACAGAGATTCTTGCCCGTCTCCTTCTGTGTCTTTGAAATAATCATGTGCTGGAAATGTACGATGGATGTCTCGAGTAATGACACTCTCTTGAGCAGAATCCTGTTTAAAAAACAAACAAACAACAGAAAAAAAAAACAAAGAGAGAAAAATCCCAAAGTATTAGCCTGGTGCCAGCATAATTAAAGAGAACAGAAGCTAAAATCCAACGTGCAGTCAGCATGGATACATTAGATAACTGCTTTACTGACTCATCCCCCAAAAATGCTTGCAGAAGGAACTGAAAATCCTCCAGTCTCATATGCAGCAATAACTTGACAGTTTAACAAGAGCAACGTGGCATGTTTGCTGCCCTTCGGGCTTACAGTTCAGCTTGCAGCCTGCAAGAGAATGACTCCAGTCCTTTAATTGTAGGTGCCTTTGACCACATTTGCTTTCTAGATAGCTACCCTGGAAAGGGAGAAGAATTAGGTTGTCTCTTTCTCTTGCAAACTCAGAGGGATTCGTTTGAAATGTGTAGCAATCTACCATGAAAACTGTTAAGTAGAAATTGGAATGATTACTAAGGTTCAAAGTTTGCCATTAAGTGGTCCTTGAAAGAACAAAACCAGAACAAGCACTGGAATAATGCTGTACTTTTAGACAAATCCCTTCTCTTTCCTTGCTACCACCTTCGAATTGATTACATTTTCACATTGACTAGCAATTAAGGATAATTTTGGTGCCTAAACATGTGTGTCAGATGCCATTTTAGAAGCTCAAAGATAACCCTGCCTGGTGAGCAGCTGCTGCTGCTGCTGCAGAAGGATACAGGTCTGCTGCAAGTGCTGCATCATCCCTGCAAGCTCCATGTGGATGATCTGCATATATACAGCTAAAATGACACCAAATGCCCACGTTTAGGCAACTGAGTTGTTCCCTAGACATACTTGGGCCTGTAGATAAAGAAGCATCTGCTTGCAACACTGCATTTCTATCACAAACTGGGAATCACTGCAATCAGACCTGTGAAACGCCACTCTCTGTGTGTGGAAGTGGTATCAAAATGTCAGAGCTGGAACTATCACAGTTAATCATTTCTCTTCAGGTTCCAGTTACCCTCACTATGAGACAGCACCTTTAGCCTGGTAAATACCAAAGGGTGCTTTTACCTTTGTAATCCTAAAGGAAGAACCAACAGAATCCTCACCTGTGACTTAGAAAATAAATCCTTTATAAATGCTTTTACCTTGAAAATAAAATACAGGAGAGCTTCTAAACTCTCAGATTGAAGTCTGTAATCCAGGACTCTCTATGAAAAAGCCTTCTTTATATCTGCTGGAATCAGCAACCAGGTAATCTCCCAAACTGAGGTGGTTTCCCAACCCCACAGAGGCTCTACACTGAACCCATGTCATAGAGTAATGCTGCTGCATGGGGGGAGCTGAGCCAGAAGCTCACAGCAATTCCCAGCTGCAGTTTGCCTTTGGGTCCAGCTATAACCAGCATACACAAAGACACAGCAGCACAAATGTCACTTAAATGTTTCCTAACAGCATTCCACTGACTGTTACAGACTAAAAAACAAAATACAAAAAGAGGAAGTGTTTCTTGGCTTTTATTAAATCTACTCTCATCCATACTCTCATTTCCTTTTGATTCTCTCCACCTTCCATATTAAACTATGGCTTCAACTTCCCTCCCCATCCCTCTCTGCACTGAGCACAATCTTCCAGTCTTTGCCCACAGAAGTCTTCCCTTTCTTTCTCTCTCAAATCTCCCTCTGAAGCTCACACTTTCTCTGCATCTTTGCTATCATTAATTTATCCATTTATGATGTCCCTGTTTTCAGTGATGTCAACTGCTGCTTTCCAATAACATCTCTAATCCAATCTGGAGGCTGTCAAATACCAGGCGTGTTGTTCTGTGCTATGGCAAAGAAAGCTTCCAGAGAGAAGTGGGTTTATTGTGCTGACTGAAACTGTTGGAGAAAATAAACACTTTGGTGCTCTTATCAGGTTATCTGGGGATAGAGTGGCCGGAGAGCAGCCAGGCAGAAAGGGACCTGGGGGTGCTGGGAGATACTAGGCTGGACATGAGCCAGCAGTGTGTCTGGGAAAGCCAATGGCATCCTGGGCTGGCTCGGGAGCAGTGTGGGCAGCAGGACAAGGGAGGTTCTTCTGACCCTGGACTCAGCACTGCTCAGGCCACGCCTTGAGTGCTGTGTCCAGTTCTGGGCTCCTCCATTGCAGAGAGATGTTGAGGTGCTGGAAGGTGTCCAGAGAAGGGCAAGGAAGCTGTTGAGTGGCCTGGAGCAGAGCCCTGTGAGGAGAGGCTGAGGGAGCTGGGGGTGTGCAGCCTGCAGCAGAGGAGGCTCAGGGCAGAGCCCATTGCTGTCTACAACTCCTTGAAGGGAGGCTGTAGCCAGGTGGGGTTGGGCTCTTCCGCCAGGCAAGCAGCAACAGAACAAGGGGACACAGTCTCAAGCTGTGCCAGGGGAGGTCTAGGCTGGATGTTAGGAGGAAGTTGTTGGCAGAGAGAGTGATTGGCATTGGAATGGGCTGCCCAGGGAGGTGGTGGAGTTGCTGTCTCTGGAGGTGTTCAAGCCAAGCCTGTCTGAGGCACTTAGTGCCATGGTCTGGTTGACTGGCCAGGACTGAGTGATAGGTTGGACTGGATGATCTTGGAGGTCTCTTCCAGCCTGGTTGATTCTGTGATTCTACAATAAGCAGGAGCATTAACCCATTCTTAACCAAAAACATCCACCTGAAGCAGAATAAATTCATAATCCAAGAGAAGTTATCCTAGAAGGGAAGATCTTCCCCTAGAGGGAAGATCAGTATGGAACTGCTCCTTGAAATGTTTTGGTGAAGCTTCTACCTTTTACCTTTTTGCAGAGAGAGTCTGTTGGTAGGGCTGGTCTCAGGAGCACCACAGCATATGGGCTCACAGTTACCCTGGTTTAGGTTTTCAGAGGTGGGGGGAGCAGCCTTCTGAAAGTGATGATTTGTGAATTTAAGATGAAATCTAGCTAGGGTGAGATGGCTATCAAAGCATTCAGAGTTCTAACAATCTTTGTCAGTTCTAATAATCATTTCTGCACTGCCAACTTGGAGAAACAATATTCTACTGAGGAAAAGAATTATCTTCATATGTCAACTGTATGACAGCTGACATCCTACTGAACAAGCTCTCTACTTTGAGTTGTCTCCCTTTTGAAATAGCTGCACTTCTGCATCTGTGAAACTCTTGGAAGTGCTGGGATACTGACTCCTTGCACCATGCTAGCTTAAAATGGTAGCAGTGTCCACTGAATGTGGGCATTCTATGGCAGAAGGCAGACTAGACACCAAAATACAGAAGGGAACAGAAAAACTGATTGCATTAAATAGATGTTAAGGAAAATTAAGGGCACACAAGCACTCTAAGTTTAAAATATCAGACAGTCTTAATGTCTGTACATTAAAAATCGTGTTTTAGTTAGGAATCATAGAATCATAGTGCTGTGTCTAGTTCTGGGCCCCTCAATTCAAGAAAGATGTTGAGGTGCTGGAACATGTCCAGAGAAGGGCAACAAAGCTGGTGAGGGGCCTGGAGCACAAATCCTATGAGGAGAGGTTGAGGGAGCTGGGCCTGTTTAGCCTGGAGAAGAGGAGGCTCAGAGGTGATCTTATTACTGTCTACAACTACCTGAAGGGGCATTGTAGCCAGGTGGGGGGTGGCCTCTTCTCCCAGGCAACCAGCAACAGAACAAGGGGACACAGTCTCAAGTTGTGCCAGGGTAGGTATAGGCTGGATGTTAGGAAGAAGTTCTTCACAGAGAGAGTGATTGGCATTGGAATGGGCTGCCCAGGGAGGTGGTGGAGGCACCGTCCCTGGGGGTCTTCAAGAAAAGCCTGGCTGAGGCACTTAGTGCCATGGTCTGGTTGATTGGCTAGGGCTGGGTGCTAGGTTGGCCTGGATGATCTTGGAGGTCTCTTCCAACCTGGTTGATTCTATGATTCTAAGGGCACACAAGCACTCTAAGTTTAAAATATCAGACAGTCTTGATGTCTGTACATTAAAAATCATGTTTTAGTTAGGAATATTTCAAAGATGCTCCAAAAAGGACATCCACTCATTTGTCTTCACAAATTAAACCATTCTGGTGATGGATTCCAGTTGGAAGAGACTCCTGTATGTACAACTACCTGAAGGGAGGATGTAGCCAGGTGGGGTTGGCCTCTTCTCCCAGGCAACAACCAATAGAACAAGGGGACACAGCCTCAAGTTGTGGCAGGGGAGGTCTAGGCTGGATGTTAGGAGGAAGTTGTCGGCAGAGAGAGTGATTGGCATTGGAATGGGCTGCCCAGGGAGGTGGTGGAGTCGCTGTGCCTGGAGCTGTTGAAGCCAAGCCTGGCTGGGGGACTTAGTGCCACGGTTTAGTTGACTGGATGGGGCTGGGGGATAGGTTGGACTGGATGATCTTGGAGGTCTCTTCCAACCTAGTTGATTCTGTGATTCCTCTTGTTGGAAGAATTGGAGGCTAAGTATGGTATGAGCCAGAAGAATGTATTATGAAAGAAAAATCCCTTGGAGTATAACATCTCAATGCTATGGTCAGACTCAGATCCTTTCCCCACTTCTGCCCAAGGTTTCTTATGTGAAACCAGACACTATGGGCGATGCAAAAGATTCTATGAGTGGCCAAGCTCTCCTCACTATACGGCTGCCTAACAGCTGTTGACTCAGTATGGAGAAATGCAGAACTATTTACAGTTACAATTAAAGGAATTCAAGAGTTTGATGTGAACACTAAACCAATAATAAACCAGGTCACAGGTGCCTCAGACCTGGCATTCAAACTGAGCAGCACTTCTGACCTCAATCTCCTTGTGCTCCATTTCCCTGGTTAGTAATAATTCTCCATCTCAGTAGGGTGTTATGAAAATCAATTAACATCTGAAGCACTGACATACTGCAGTGATGAGTCCTACAGAAACACCAAAGAGGAAAAGAACCACTTCATCCTCAAATACTGACCTGAAGAGTATATAGTTAAGGCTGAGGGTTACACAGTGAAAAATAAAGGGGAAGAAAGAAGAAAGAAAAAAAAGAAAGGGGAAAAAAAAATCTGTTCATAATGTAAGCAGAGTTCCTACTGTACACAGCAAGGCTGAGATGCTGAGAGGAAGACAATCTAAACCCACAGAACTATATGCAATCAAGAATATATCATTATTCATATGAGCAGGCAATTTTCATCTTGTATTTAATTTCCAAAAGCTTATCTCTAATCTAAAGCTCCTTCAAGTTTGGCTTTATTGCAGATGTTTGTATACAAAATCAAAGTGGGTTTTATGTTCTAGAGATCCAATACATCTAGACTGGATCCCTTTGAATGCTCTGCATGTCTGATGAGGCTCAAACAGCTGATCTCACCATGCCTGTGCTTCATCTCTTCACTAGCTAAAGCTACCAAAGTCCAGAGTAGCAAAGTAAGGGGAGAGAGCAAGGCAGAGAGCAAGGCAGAGAGCAAGGCAGAGAGCAAGGCAGAGAGCAAGAAAATTCAAAATGGGCTTTCAGCACCTAAAATTGCCAGGGTCTGGAAATCTGGTGTCTCATGTGTTTCATGTGCCTTCAAGGTTAGATACTGAAACTTTTCTCCACGTTGATTGGAAAGCAAAATCTCACAGGTGTTCATCACTCTTGTTTAGCCAGAGCTGTATGATGTGGAAATGCCAGCTGCTGAGAGCAGGAGTTAGAGGCACCCTCCATGGAGCCATGCCTCTCAACCCTGAAAAGCTGTAGAGCCCAATCTTGGCTTGCCAAGTGCACATTCTTTGTGCATGACTTGTTTCAGCACATTTTGCTGGAAGAACAGATTTGGGGAATGCTGCTAACTTTTGTTCCTTAAAGTTCTTTATGGCCCTGTACAGCTCCACGTAGGAATACAAACAACAACTTGAAATTCTGCAAACCACAATCTCAAACAGGCAGCAAATGTAAAACACACAGAAAGGTGGAGGTCAGACAGCAGGGTTTGAAATGACCTGCACAACTGGCTCTTCTGCAGGCTGCACACCCCCAGCTCCCTCAGCCTCTCCTCACAGGGCTGTGCTCCAGGACTCTCCCCAGCTTCATTGCCCTTCTCTGGACACCTTCCAGCACCTCAACATCTCTCTTGAATTCAGGAGCCCAGAACTGGACACAGCACTCAAGGGGTGGCCTGAGCAGTGCTGAGCACAGGGGCACAAGAACCTCCCTTGTCCTGCTGCCCACACTGCTCCTCAGCCAGCCCAGGATGCCATTGGCTCTGCTGCCCACCTGGGCACTGCTGCCTCAGCTTCAGTTACTATCTACCAGTATCCTGTATCCTCAGCTCCCTCTCTGCCTGGCTGTCCTCAGCCTCTCTGTCCCCAGCCTGTAGTGCTGCTTGGGGTTGTTGTGGCCAAAGTGCAGAACCCTGCACTTGGCCTTGTTCAGTCTCATCCCATTGGCCTCTGCCCACCCATTGCAGGCTGGCCAGGTCCCTCTGCAGGGCTCTCCTACCCTCCAACAGCTCCACACCTGCTCCTAGCTTGGTGTCCCATCACATTGTGCCAGCACATTATGCACATCAACAATCCCTCTCCTCTCATCTTTACCATGCACATTATAAGCCTCCAAGCAGGGATCTAAGAAAACCCTGGGCTCCCTACCCATCAATATTTGGAAGAGGGAAAAAAAAAACCCCAAACCCAAGGAAATCAATAGCTCTTTTTTTAAAAGACACTGAATAAAAGCTGTTTGGCTTGTGCTCAGCTCCTCTGTAGCATTTTTGTAACACATACCTTGTAGTTCAGCTCTTTTCTATAAATACATTTCCTTTCAATCATCATCTGCTTTTATTCAGCTGAGAGCACGTAATAGTCAAAGAGTACTAATTAGCAGAGAAACAGAAGCTGAGAAAATAGCAGGGGACTATTCTTTAGAGATTTTGAACAGCTGGGTAGCAAGATATTTAAAGGGAAGAGAGTATTTAGGTTAGCTCAGTAAATGGAGTGGTCAGCTGAACTTTGCAAATTCTGGCTGGGTCTCGCCTCTGTTTTTTGCTGCTTGGGCAAAAGCACTTCCTATAAGCAGAAAGGAAGAACAGTTCTACTGGGCACGAGCCTAAATCAGTAGTTCAAAGTCTGAGCAGTCCTGACCTGCCAATAGGTCAAGCTTGGAGCTAAATTTAGAATCATAGAATCAATCAGGTTGGAAGAGAGCTCCAAGCTCAGCCAGGCCAACTCAGCACCCAGCCCTGGCCAAGCAACCAGACCATGGCACTAAGTGCCTCAGCCAGGCTTGGCTTCAACACCTCCAGGCACAGTGACTCCACCACCTCCCTGGGCAGCCTATTCCAATGCCAATCACTCTCTCTGACAACAACTTCCCCCTAACAGCCAGTCGGTAACCTCCTCCACCACAACTTCAGACTGTGTCCCCTTGTTCTTTTCCTGCTTGCCTGGCAGAAGAGCCCAGCCCCACCTGGCTACAGCCTCTCTTCAGGTAGTTGCAGGCAGCAATGAGCTCTGTCCTGAGCCTCCTCTTCTGCAGGCTGCACACCCCCAGCTCCCTCAGCCTCTTCTCACAGGGCTGTGCTCCAGGCCCCTCACCAGCTTCACTGCCTTTCTCTGGACACCTTCCAGCACCTCAACATCTCTCTTGAATTGAGGAGCCCAGAACCAAGATAACCCCAAACTCCATCTGCTTACCTCTTTGGGGGAGTCAGGGAGCTTTCAGGGTAAGTGTTTAACTCTGAACTCACAGCATACCATGCCATTAGCAAAAATTAGAGCCTGATACATTTCAAAGGTGATCTCCTGCCCAGCAGCACATGCAGTGTTTTTCTTTTGACAGCATCTTTCAGAAAGGATATGGCAGAGTAAGGAGAATAAATTATGTCTCAGTAGCAATGTGGGGGGAGCTGTACAGAATAGGAGAGGGAAAACAAAGCAGGCAGATAGTAAAGGTCATGGCTAGCTTTTGTTTTTCAGAAGAAAGTGTGTGCAGGACTGATATGCTTGGGTCTGAGCTGGTTCTGCTGTGATTTTTTTACAGACCAGTGTCATCTCCTCTGTTGGTGATTGGCAGCTCAACCCTGTTAAGATCTGAGCTGTTCCTGCCTTGCATCTCACTGCTGCAGTATCACTTTATTATAGCCACAGACAGAACAATATTTACATAGGTTTCTGCCTTGTGCTTCTCTGCAGTCTTTAACAATCTTGCATTTAGCATTCTCTGTGGTCCCAGTCTACATCATCCAGCATCCTGTAGCTGAAAACTCGTGTGACCAGCTTCTGGGAGAGTGCAAAGCCTTGTGGTGAGCATCTGGTCAGTGTGAGGACACAGGGCTTCTTGTCCTCCCAAGTAGTTTTGACTTAAGTTTTGAGAGAAAGACAGTGAGAGGCTTTCACAATGAGCATTGTTCCCATGTGTGATGGTTTGGGTGTTACCTGCCCCCCCCCACTTATAAGAATCACCCAGAGCAGACTCAGCTGAGCTGGAAATTAAGGAATGAAGCTTTATATTTACAGCTCAGCACAAGATACAAGCAGGTGTTTACAATAGCTACACCTACAGACAGAACTATACAAGTTAAAAAGTGGTACAGAAACACAGCAGCCCTCCCAGAAACCAGAGTCCCCAGGAGGGGCTCCCAACCACCCTAACACCTCCTCTCCACTGCTCTTCCTCATCCCAGACCTTGCCTTACATTCAAAGTGAGTTTGGAGAATCAGCCAGGGGGGTTAGGAAGCAGAAGGATTAGTTACACAGCAGGTTAGAGAGAGAAGGGAGGCAGCCAGAGCCAGAGAGCAACTCTGTTATCTGTGTTTGTGTTCTTGGTTTTATCCATCTCAGCAGGCCTGTGAGTGCAGCAGCCATCACCATTGTTTCCTTCCCACAGCCTGGCATCCCATTCTTCTCACCAAAATATTCCAGCTAGCTTCAAAGCAGAACACCATGTGTCTGATCACATCAATGACAGAGTAGTTCCTTAGAAGCCCTTGGCCAATCCAGCCTCAGGGATACTCCATCTAAAAGGGTTAGGCTTTGTACCACCTGGAGGACTGTATGTTTGGAAGCCATTGGTCACTTTGCTGTGCCAGTCTTTTAAGAGGAGGCATGACATAGCTGCCTTTTGGAAGGTCTTGTCTTGGCAGTTGATGAGCAGCTGCCCAGTACCTTGTCAAGCACAGCCTGAGAAGAATGGGAGCTGATCTGAGGAAAGATGTCTGTTTCCTTGGGCAGAGCAGTGCTAGTAACCCAGCATATTACCCTGATGAGGGCAAGAGCACAGGCTGGGGACAGAGTGGCTGAGAGCAGCCAGGCAGAGAGGGACCTGAGGGTGCTGGTAGAGAGTAGCTGAAGACGAGAGGAGGCAGCAGTGTGCCCAGGTGGGCAGCAGAGCCAACAGCATTCTGGTCTGGCTCAGGAGCAGTGTGGGCAGCAGGACAAGGGAGGTTCTTCTGCCCCTGTGCTCAGCACTGCTCAGGCCACACCTTGAGTGCTGTGTCCAGTTCTGGGCTTCTCAATTCAAGAGAGATGTGGAGGTGCTGGAAGGTGTCCAGAGAAGGGCAAGGAAGCTGGGGAGGGGCCTGGAGCACAGCCCTGTGAGGAGAGGCTGAGGGAGCTGGGGGTGTGCAGCCTGCAGAAGAGGAGGCTCAGGGCAGAGCTCATTGCTGTCTACAGCTCCCTGAAGGGAGGCTGTAGCCAGGTGGGGTTGGGCTCTGCTGCCAGGCAAGCAGCAACAGAAGAAGGGGACAGAGTCTGAAGCTGTGGTGGAGGAGGTTACCAACTGGCTGTTAGGGGGAAGTTCCTGGCAGAGAGAGTGACTGGCATTGGAATGGGCTGCCCAGGGAGGTGGTGGAGTCGCCATCCCTGGAGGTGTTGAAGCCAAGCCTGGCTGAGGCACTTAGTGCCATGGTCTGGTTGCTTGGCCAGGGCTGGGTGCTGAGTTGGCCTGAGCTTGGAGGTCCCTTCCAACCCTGAGTGATTCTGTGATTCTGTTGTGACAGAACAAAGGGTGACAGGTTTAAACTAAAAGAGTGAGATTAGACTAGAGAGAAGGAAGAATTCTTTATGATGAAGGTGGTGAGACACTGGCCCAGGTTGCCCAGAGAGGTGGTAGATGAACCATCCCTGGAATAATTTCATGTCAGATTGTTTGGGGCTCTGCAGAACATGATGCAGCTGCAGATGTCCTTGCTGACTGCAGCAGGAGTTGATCTAGGTGACCTTTAAAGGTTGCTTCCAACCCAAACCATGTAGTGATTCTATGACAGGACAAAGGAAGGGGCACTCTATGGAGCTCTGCCTGTAACTGGGACCTGTGGGGCTGGGTGTGAACCATCAGAAGCAGCTCAGTTGTTGCCTTTGTGTTGATCAGTTCATTCCTGTCATTTGAAAACAAAAACCCATTTCAGATTCAGTGCTCTCTAAGTTTCACTACTGTCCCTGGAAGGTTTCTCTGTTCACTTATGGGTCATAACAACAAAGAGCAGACACTGGGAAAACAGCAGGGCAGAGAAATCATCTTAACTGGGGTCCAAATGGGACCACTTTTCCATACACCACTTTTTACTACATCTGAACAATTCACAAGCAATAAGCAGATTTCAGGGATACTTCAGCTGTTCTCTCTCCTTGAAACAAACCAAGGGACCTTATGTCCATCTCTTATTTAATCATTAAATTTAACTGCTCCAATTATCCTGATGATGATGGAGAGGTTATTGGAGTTTACAGATAATACAGTTACTTCTCGAGGATTTCTTACTGAATGCCTTCATCTTCAGCAGTAACACACAAACAAAACGCCTGTGTGCACACTCTGCATGACAAAACAAAAGGCAGTCTGTTTAAATATGCTAATTCCAAGTGAACCAACACTGCCTTTCTTGGCACTTCTGACATCTCTGCCAAGGAGCAATACAAATAGGAAAATCAATGATTTTCCACCCCCTAAGAAACAAGGAATGACTGTGAGACGCAACTAAACCAGCAACTTTCAGCAGCAGCAGATGAAATTAACTAGCTCAGTACCAAGCCTCAGGTAGGGAAGAGTAAAACAAAGGCAGAATGAGAAACTAAAAACAAAGCATCCCTTCAGATAAAGAATAGTACTGAAAAAATAGCTGCACTTGGGTTTAATACTGCAGAAGCACCTGCCACACATTTGCAGTCCTAGCATGGCTCAGTGATGTTAGTCAGCTATGTCAGGGTCTGCCTTAAATGCCAGCAACCAGGTAACACTGAAGTAAGCTAAAGTGGTGACGTTTAAACATCACCATCCCAATCACACCCCTCATCTGGATTGAAGCCAAGTGTATGTCATAGAATCACAGAATCAACCAGGTTGGAAGAGACCTCCAAGCTCATCCAGTCCAACCTAGCACCCAGCCCTATCCAATCAACCAGACCATGGCACTAAGTGCCTCAGCCAGGCTTTGCTTCAACACAGCAGTGCCAGGACTGGGGAGAATGGAGCAAAGCTGGAGGTGGGGAGATTCAGAGTGGGCATGAGGAGGAAGTTGTTGAGCATGAGAGTGGTGAGAGCCTGGAATGGGTTGCCCAGGGAGGTGGTTGAGGCCCCATGGCTGGAGGTGTTTAAGGCCAGGGTGGCTATGGCTGTGGGCAGGCTGCTCTAGGGTAGGGTGGTCCTGGGCATGGCAGGGTATTGGAACTGGCTGATCCTTGTGGTCCCTTCCAATCCTGACTGATGCTATGATTCTACCTCCAGGGATCACAGTATCAACAAGGTTGGAAGAGACCTCACAGATCATCAAGTCCAACCCTTTACCACAGAGCTCAAGGCCAGACCATGGCACCAAGTGCCACATCCAATCCTGCCTTGAACAGCTCCAGGGACGGCGACTCCACCACCTCCCCGGGCAGCTCATTCCAGTGTCCAATGACTCTCTCAGGGAAGAACTTTCTCCTCACCTCCAGCCTAAATTTTCCCTGGCACAGCCTGGGGCTGTGTCCTCTCGTTCTGGTGCTGGCCACCTGAGAGAGGAGAGCAACCTCCTCCTGGCTACAACCACCCTTCAGGTAGTTGTAGACAGCAATAAGGTCTCCCCTGAGCCTCCTCTTCTCCAGGCTAACCAATCCCAGCTCCCTCAGCCTCTCCACCTCCCTGGGCAGCCCATTCCAACTAACCACAGTTTTACCATCTGGAAGGTTTGTTCACTGTGCTCCTATTCCCTTGCATTGAAAACAAAAGGAAATACTCCCCATTTTTAAAATAAGGCTGAACACACAGACAGTTAATCCTCACCTCCCAGGTTCTCCCCAAACCCCATGGAATTAACCTGGCTGAGTAAATTCCCCATTCCCATAACCTGAGCTTCACCTCCAGGAACACTTAAAGCAAAAGGCAGCAGAAGAAACACAATGGGCATCCCATCACCAGGTATGACAGAAAAGTGGAAAGGCACACAAGGTGCTTCCCACAGGGCTCAGGTCTGGCTGCAAAGGAAGGTGCTTGGGCATTCTGAAGACTGCCAGCAGAAATGACTCCTCATAAATCAAGACGGATCAAGTTAAGCTGCTCTCTGCAAAGGCATCCCCCAGAGCTCTGCAACTGCAAGCAGGTTTTTGCTGTGTAAGGAAGGATCACACATAGAGACAAGGTTACAGTGAAGGGGTAACCTTGATTCAGCTTTTGCTCCTCTTGCTTTCTTCCTGTTGGTTTTCCAGGCAAAACACTTCTCATTCAGATGTGTTACTTAATTATATATACATTTGCTTGAGGTAAAGAAGAGACTCCAGCTTGTTAAATGACCTCAAGTACTTCACAAACACAATTACAACAGGATGGCCAGCAGCAAAATAGGGTAAAAAGCTTTATCAGTCTCTCACTCTGCAAAAGTCAACAGACAAAGCAGTGACTGAAATACAGAAAAATGGAGATAGGGCAACAGAAGGGACAGAAATGAAGAAGATGTGTTGAAATGTAGAGGAGCAAGAAGAAATAAAACAAGATAAAGGATGGGAGATGAGAGAAGTACCAAATAAATTGTATTTAGTTCTCCTTGACTCATAAAAAGAAGCTATAAATCAAATATGTTATCTTAATTTAAATCAATGGAAATCAGTTTGAAAGGAAATCCAAATTACCTTTTTACTATGCAGGCTAAGGAATTCTCTAAAATCAAGTTATAGCTATTAGACAGATGAAAAGGAGGTTTTTCCTTCTGAGTATTAGAATCATATGCTACACTGCTAAAACCATCACAACATGTCAAGATTTCCTCAACTCCTACAATAAACAACTGATGTAGATCCAAATTGAAGTGTCTTTAAAGTTGCTTAGATGCTTTGGGGCTATTTAAGTGGCCATTGGCTTTTGGTACATATATCATAGAACTATAGAATCAATTGTCTTGGTTCTAATTAAAATTGCCCAGAGACTCAAATATCACAGTATCACCAAGGTTGGAAGAGACCTCATAGATCATCAAGTCCAACTCTTTAACACAGAGCTCAAGGCTAGACCATGGCACCAAGTGCCACATCTAATCCTGCCTTGAACAGCTCCAGTCTAAACCTACCCTGATGCAGTTTGAGGCCATTCCCTCTTGTTCTATCACTATCTGTGAGAACAGACTAGCACCAACCTCTCTACAATGCACTTTCAGGTAGTTGTAGAGAGAAATGAGCTCTCCCCTTGGCCTCCTCTTCTTCAAACTAAGCAGCCACAGCTTCTACAGTTGCTCTTTGCAAGATTTATTCTTCATGCCCTTCACCATCTTCCTTGCTCTCCTCTGCACTCACTCCAGCACTACAACATCTCACTTGCTGGCTACAACCACCTGAAGGGAGGCTGTAGCCAGGTGGGGTTGGGCTCTTCTCCCAGACAACCAGCAACAGAAGAAGGGGACACAGTCTCAAGTTGTGCCAGGGGAGGTCTAGGCTGAATGTTAGGAGGAAGTTGTTAGCAGAAAGAGTGATTGGCATTGGAATGGGCTGCCCAAGGAGGTGGTGGAGTCTCTGTGCCTGGAGGTGTTGAAGCAAAGCCTGGCTGGGGCACTTAGTGCCATGGTCTGGTTGATTGGCCAGGGCTGGGTGCTAGGTTGGCCTGGCTGAGCTTGAAGGTCTCTTCCAACCTGGTTGATCCTATGACTCTAATTTCCAGCTGGCTGAGCCTAGTCTGGGTGACTCCATAAGAAAGAGGGGGACAGGTAACACCCAAACCTTCACAGCCTGGCACGTCCAATCCTGCCTTGAACAGCTCCAGGGACGGCGACTCCACCACCTCCCCGGGCAGCCCATTCCAGTGTCCAATGACTCTCTCAGTGAAGAACTTTCTCCTCACCTCCAGCCTAAATTTCCCCTGGCATAGCTTGAGGCTGTGTCCTCTTGTTCTGATAGAACCAATAACAATTTAATAGGATGCCCTTCCCTCTTCCCTCTTCTTGTCCAAAGAAAAGGAATTAGATGGAGAGAGAGGAAAGGTAAAGCAGACCCAAATAAATCATCTCACTGCGGTTTGGAAGTTAAAAGAAGAAAAGTTTAGCACAAAACAAAGTTAGAAGAGGTAGGGAAGTTATAAAGGTGTAGGGAAGGGGAAACAAGATACGAATCATGTAAATATACAACCAGATTTGATGGCAATGGGTTTTGTCCACCTCGTGGGGTGATGGTCATGTCATAAAGTAAAGAGCAGCAGGGAAACAGGAATGGTGATTTCTGGTGAGCAGGAAGGCAGGCAAGAGGAAGAGCAGAAGTCCCCCTGCTTTTATGGATCTTAGACAGGAAGGGGGAGTGGGCTAACCACCATCACCTGGTAGTGTTCACACCCACCCCTGGGGAGGGGTCAAGACCACCTGGAGTCAGGTTCAAGATGACTCGCCCCAGGAGGGTTAACCCTGTACATCAACCAGGTTGGAAGAGACCTCCAAGATCATCAACATCTCTCTTGAATTGAGGAGCCCAGAAGTGGACACACGACTCAAGCTGTGGCCTGAGCAGTGCTGAGTACAGGGGCAGAAGAATCTCCCTCGTCCTGCTGCCCACACTGCTCCTGAGCCAGGCCAACCTTACTGTCTTTAGATACTGCTTTTAATTACTGAATCTTGTGTTTGATTATTTTAACTTTAGAGCTCATCCCTTCCATCAGTCTTAGGGACCTTCCATTCTTCTTATCCTCCTTTCAGACCAGTTCATTACAAATTTACTCAGCCTAAAAGTTTTCAAGTCTCTCCTTCTGTCATTATGGTGTTGGAGGAATGCAGAGTCAGAAGCAATGAGAAGCTGCCCTTATTTGAGACATTCTCTGCTACACATTTCTCAGGTTTTCAGTAGACCTTTCAATTACTATTTCCCCAGCTAAGATGGTGGTAAAAGTGGCAGCTTCTCTCATTACAACGCTGCAGGTTAAGCCTAAGTGAGCTAAGGTCAGATAGATAAGGATTCACACATTCTAACCAGCTGAGATCTTAAAGTGCCTATTAAGAAATGTGCTGCTGAAGTGTAATGCCAGAGAGAGAAATGAAAGCAAGACCAACCATCTGTCATCTGTATTCTTCTCAGGAAGGCTTTGAAGCAGCTAGATGAGAAAGTATTGCAGCTGGTGCAATGTTTCCTGCCATCATGCTTGCTAGTGACTAAGTACAAGAAGTTGGGGGGGTTGGACTCGATGATCTCCTTGGGTCCCTTCCAACCCCTAATATACTGTGAAGAAGTGAGCATAAAAAATATCCTCCTGCCCTCCCCTCAAAAGTGAATAAAAATATATATTAACCTCCCCAATAATATATATTATATATATAAGATATATTAAACCCCCAATAATACATACGCTATATATATTATATATTATATTATTTCAACTTTAATTAATACATGTAATAATTTATATAATAGATTATATAATAAATACATGTATACTTTTATATGGGGGTCACTATATATAATATAATGTTATATATAGTTAGATATATATATATATATATATATATGGGATGAGATTGAACAAGGCCAAGTGCAGAGTTCGGCACTTTGGCCACAACAACCCCAAGCAGCACTACAGGCTGGGGCCAGAGTGGCTGAGAGCAGCCAGGCAGAGAGGGAGCTGGGGGTGCTGGGAGATACTAGGCTGGACATGAGGCAGCAGTGTGCCCAGGTGGCCAGGAGAGACAAGGGCATCCTGGGCTGGCTCAGGAGCAGTGTGGGCAGCAGGACAAGGGAGGTTCTTCTGCCCCTGTACTCAGCACTGCTCAGGCCACTCCTTGAGTGCTGTGTCCAGTTCTGGGCTCCTCAATTCAACAAAGATGTTGAGGTGCTGGAAGGTGTTTGGAGAAGGGCAGCAAGGCTGAGGAGGGGCCTGGAGCACAGCCCTGTGAGGAGAGGCTGAGGGAGCTGGGGGTGTGCAGCCTGCAGCAGAGGAGGCTCAGGGCAGAGCTCATTGCTGTCTGCAGCTACCTGCAGGGAGGTTGTAGCCAGGTGGGGTTGGGCTCTTCTGCCAGGCAAGCAGCAATAGAACAAGGGGACAGAGTCTCAAGCTGTGTCAGGGGAGGTCTAGGTTGGATGTGAGGAGGAAGTTCCTGGCAGAGAGAGTGATTGGCATTGGAATGGGCTGCCCAGGGAGGTGGTGGAGTTGATGTCCCTGGGGGTGTTGAAGCCAAGCCTGGCTGAGGCACTTGGTGCCATGGTCTGGTTGATTGGTCAGGGCTGGGTGCTAGGTTGGACTGGATGAGCTTGGAGGTCTCTTCCAACCTGGTTGACTCTGTGATTATTTTCCCAGTGGCAAAGTAAAGAGTAACCAATAAGAGCAGAGCTATTTTAGAAAGTTATTGCTGACAAATATGGCCAAGTTGATGTCAAAACAAGAGGCACCAATCAACAGCACAGCTGGTACCCTTTCCTTAGAATATGATGTGCACCTAAATTTAGACAGAAGCCATCCCAGGTACCAGCTGCGTTGAAATTTGAACTCATCTCCCATGGATTGTGGCAGAGTGGCCAAATCTAACCTTGGGTGTGCTTTCTCTTCAGGTCAAGCAAAACCTGCAGAGCAGTTCAGCACAGTGGTGGAAGAAACCTGTCCTCAGTTGAAGACTCTCATAATTAATTCTGCCTGCAGGTGCTGCTGGCATTTGTTAAAACTTTAGTTCATACGGAAGAAATGGGGGAAAAAAGGTAGGAGAAAACCCAAACTACTGTAATAAGTCATCCTAAGAACTGTGGCACAGCTATCACACTGCATTACTGCAATAAAACCTGAGCTGTGGAGCAGCAGGATGATAAAGCTGCACAGCCCATTGTGAGTGGCATCTCATTTTGCTGCCTCAGGCAGGCATTTTGATGGTAAAGAGTGTGTCTGGATAATTTGCCTTTAATAAAACTCCTGGTCAGCCCTGAGATATTCAAGCAGCTGGACTAGATGATCACTGTAGGTCTTTTCCACCCCATTTTATTCTGAACCTTCAAAGACACAACCCTTACGCCTCCACTCAGTTCTCTGGCCTTCCAATTCCTGTGTAGTGTCCTCAGTACTGCACTGAGGCTTCCTGTGCTAGTCTGAGCCTAGCTGGGCTATTTTGGTGAGAAGAATGAGATGCTAGGCTGTGAAAAGGAAACAAGGGTGATGGCTGCTGCACTCACAGGCTTGCTGAGATGGACAAAAACAAGGACATAAACACAGATAACACAGAGATCTCTCTCTGGCTTTTCGGGCTGCACTCCTCTCTCTAACCTAACATGCTGCCTGCCTAATCCTTCTGCTTCCTAACCCTTCTGGCTGACTCTCCAAACTCACCTTGAACGTAAGGCAAAGTCTGGAGCAAGGTAGAGGGGTGGGAAGAAGGTGGAAGGGTGGTTGGGAGCCCCTCCTGAGGACTCTGGTTTCTGGGAGGGCTGTTGTGTTTCTGTATTACTTTTTTGAACCTGTGTATTTCTGTAGCTATCTGTGTAGACTGTAAATATCTGCTTGGATATTGTGCTAAGCTGTTAAGTATAAAGCTTCATTCCATTTCCAGTGGCTGAGTCTAGTCTGGGTAATTTTCTTAAGTGGGGGAGCAGGTAACACCCAAACCATCACACTTCCAAACCACATAAACCTATTTGAGGGCACAGAGCTCAGAGCAGAGTCAGAGGGATATTTCTCTCAGATGAAGGAGCAGACAGAGAGATTCTTAATGAGTAAAAAGACCAAAACTAGCACATTTCTTTGGGGATATTCTAAGTTGCATGGGGCAGCATTATGGTGAAGAGCCTGAGTGTTGGGTTTTGGCACCATCCAACTCCCCAAACTGCTTTCTACCTATGAACCAAAAGCCTGATCTACCAATCCATCTAAATGACTTTATTCTTACAAAAACCAGACTAATTACCTTAATGGGCAGAACAAAGGTTGATCAGGGCATTAGCAATATTGAGTCTTAGCAGCACTTTCACCTTCTCAAGATCAAGACAGAAAACTTAATTTGCTGCTACAGGAAAGTGGGTTACAGCCTCTCATGGAGAGATTAAGCAGAGGGAAAAGATTAATGTCCCACTGTATAAATGACTGTCAAGACAGAATATAAAAGATGGAAACCACCAAAAATATATAAAGCCAGCTCTGAGTCTAAACACGGTACAAAGTTTTCCATCAAATACCTCCATCTTTTTCTGCAAGGAACCAGTGAGCATAAACACAGAGTGCTATTTATAGGCAAGAGAAAAATGTGTGTCCAGGAAACACCTGGAGCCTTTCACTGGGATTCTGCTTAGTGCTCTTTCCTGTGACAGTTACCATTTTCCCAGGTCTTCTCTTAATCAGAAAATAGCTTATCTCCAAAGGCTGCAGAAGTCACTGCCTTGATGCATAACTGCTTGAGGATCTAGCAGAAAACTTCGGTCTCCTACTGGAATCACAGAATAGAATCATAGAATCGGTCAGGGTTGGAAGGAACCAGATCTAAATGAACAAAATACAGAATAAGGTGGGGAGCTACTAATATCTTAGAATGGCTGAGGTTGGAAGGGACCTTAGAGATCATCTGCTTCTGGTAACACACTGCTCCAACCTCCCTGCCAAGGGCAGGGGAGACTCTCAACTACACTTGGTTGCTCAAGGCCTCATTCAACCTGGCCTTGAACAGCTTCAGGGAGAGGGCATCCACAACCACACTGGGAAACCTATACTCACCACCCTCATACTGAAGAGCTTCTTCCTAAATTCCAGTCTAAACCTACTCTCCCTCAGCTTACCATCAGTAAGTTTGGAGATGACAGCAAGCTAGGAATAGGTGTGGAGCTGTTGGAGGGTAGCAGAGCCCTGCAGAGGGACCTGACCAGGCTGGATGTGTGGGCAGAGGCCAATGGGATGAGATTGAACAAGGCCAAGGGCAGGGTTCTGCACTTTGGCCACAACAACCCCAAGCAGCACTCCAGGCTGGGGACAGAGTGGCTGAGAGCAGCCAGGCAGAGAGGGAGCTGGGGGTGCTGGGAGAGAGGAGCTGAAGATGAGGCAGCAGTGCCCAGGTGGGCAGCAGAGCCAATGGCATCCTGGGCTGGCTCAGGAGCAGTGTGGGCAGCAGGACAAGGGAGGTTCTTCTGCCCCTGCTCAGGCCACCCCTTGAGTGCTGTGTCCAGTTCTGGGCTCCTGAATTCAAGAGAGATGTTGAGGTGCTGGAAGGTGTTGAGAGAAGGGCAGCAAGGCTGGGGAGGGGCCTGGAGCACAGCCCTGTGAGGAGAGGCTGAGGGAGCTGGGGGTGTGCAGCCTGCTCAGGGCAGAGCTCATTGCTGTCTACAACTCTCTGAAGGGAGGCTGTAGCCAGGTGGGGTTGGGCTCTTCTGCCAGGCAACCAGCAACAGAACAAGGGGACACAGTCTGAAGCTGTGCCAGGGCAGGTCTAGGCTGGATGTTAGGAGGAAGTTGTTGGCAGAGAGCTTTTATCTAACAGGGTTTTTTTAACCCCTTTACTTCTCCCTGCATGTTGTTGGTCTTAACATGCAAACTGACAGTGTTTCAACCAACAGTTAACAACACTGAAGTTCACAGCTCATTATTTTAAGTTCAGCCTTGCTTTGTGTCACAGCTAAAAAGGAGGAATTATAGAAGTTCAGCCTGAAGAGAGATCTTAAAATTATCTCAACACTTTTCCTGCAGCTCAATTTGCTGCTTCAAAGAGAGCAGCAGAAAAATGACCCAACAGTTCTGCCTAATCTCAGAAGCAGGGTAAGTTGCATGCCAAAAAAAGGGCAAATTTAAGTGATATGGAAATTCAAGGGGGAAATAAGTGTGGGGAAGGTTCCAGCTGTAAGACTCCAGGGATCTATCAAATCTAACATATCATGATTGTAATGATTAAGATATCTTAATCCTCTACTGCCCAAAGAGCTCATCACAACTTCAAGCAGTGGGGAGAAAGATTAGAAAGGGCACACCACACATCCCATAGACTTGAACAGGTTGGAAGAGACCTCCAAGCTCATCCAGTCCAACCTAGCACCCAGCCACATCCAATCAACTAGACTATGGCACTAAGTGCCTCTGACCTGAGCCTCCAAGGTGACTCAAACTCAGAAGAGGGCAGATGGTGTTTCCACCTTCCCTCTGATAGCACACACAGAAATTGCAGGTTCATGCTGTCCAGGAGAGAAGTTAGCTCAGCGTATTTCCAAGCTGACCTAATGACTATTCCTTCTGCCACAAAGCACATTTTAGGTTGGGCTCTTAGGAGGCAGAAAAGCAACCCATTACAGCACAGCCATGGATCAGATGGCTTGTTTGTAAGAAAGAGGACTGCAATCTGATTGCAGTGCCTACAAATACCTGCAGGGAGGCTGTAGCCAGGTGGGGTTGGGCTCTGCTGCCAGGCACCCAGCAACAGAACAAGGGGACAGAGTCTGAAGTTGTGCCAGGGGAGGTCTAGGCTGGGATGTTAGGAGGAAGTTGTTGGCAGAGAGAGTGATTGGCATTGGAATGGGCTGCCCAGGGAGGTGGTGGAGTCGCCTTCCCTGGAGGTGTTCAAGGCAAGCCTGGCTGAGGCACTTAGTGCCATGGTCTAGAGGACTGGACAGGGCTGGTGCTAGGTTGGATTGGATCAGCTTGGAGGTACCTTCTAACCTCATTGATTCCATGATTCTATGCTTGTCCCTAATTCTCAGGCTTATCATAGAAGTCTTTAATTGCACCTTGAATGCTGTGTTCAGTTTTGGGGCCTTCACTCCAAGAAGGACATTGAGGTGCTGAAGTGAATCCAGAGAAGGGCAACAAAGCTGGTCATGGGTCTGGAGAACAGCTCTTGTGAGGAGCAACTGAGGGTACTTGGGTAGGTTAGCCTGGAGAAAAGGAAGCTGAGGGGAGACCTCAGGCGCTACAACTCCCTGAAGGGAGGCTGGAGTGAGGTGGGAGTCAGTCAGGAATTGGCCCCTCAAGTTGCACCAAGGGAGATTCAGGTTGGACATCAGGAACAATTTCTTCTCTGAAAGGCTTGTCAAGCCCTGAAACAGGCTGCCTAGGGCAGTGGTAGTGTTCCCACCTCTGGAAGGAGAGAAAAGGCATGGAGATGTGCTGCTGAAGGACATGGGATAGTGGTGGACCTGGCCACACCAGATGAATGGTTGGACTCAATAACTTTAGAGGCCTCTCCAACCTCAACAATTCTGTGATTCTGTGTAACCCATGGTTTAGATTGCAATGACATTGGTGAGAAAAGATTACTTTCTGCACTGCAAATAAGTCAGTCATAATTTACTAATTAAAAATAGCACATCATCAAATTAACTACCTCCTCTTCAGACTACTCCTTAAAGTAGGCTCTTCTACTTCTAAACCAGAATTTCTTGCAATACCTCCTGATCTATGAGGATGATGAGGGGACTGGAGGGCACTGCCTGATGAGGAGAGGCTGAGGGACCTGGGGCTGTTTAGTCTGGAGAAGAGAAGATTGAGAGGGGATTTAATCAATGTTTATAAACATCTGAGGGCTGGTCAGGAGTGGGGGGACAGGCTCTGCTCACTGCTCCCTGAGACAAGACAAGGAGCAATGGGTGTAAGCTGCAGCACAGGAGGTTCCAGCTCAACACAAGGGGGAACTTCTTTACTGTAAGGGTCACAGAGCACTGGAACAGTCTTCCCAGAGAGGTTGTGGAGTCTCCTTCTCTGGAGACTTCCAAGGCCTGTCTGGATGTGTTCCTCTGTGATCTGCGTGGTCCTGCTCTGGCAGGGGGGTTGGACTCGATGATCTCCTTGGGTCCCTTCCAACCTCTAATATCCTGTGAGCCTGTGTACCCAAAGTACTGATCTATAAACCACCAACTTAAAAGAAGTGTTTGTCATTCCATTTGCAAATCACACAATCATTGTTATTCATCCTAGGTATGTCACATATTGTAGCTTCACAGCAGAAATATCCATAATGCATCAAATTTCAAACAAAACAGCTTTTGCTCTGGATTGCTTTTTTTTCCCAGGGCACTGTTGCAAAGAAGCAATATAAGACACTACAAAAGGGCAATACATTAAATTTGCAGAGGGGTCTTTTATTTGTCTTTGAAATTATTCATCATGAACAAATGCTCCAAGACCAGACCTCATCAATAATTGACAGAATGATAGAAAGAACCTTGCAACAGAGAAATGAGTGGTACTGGGAAACCTCTGGGGAGAAATAAGGTAGAAAATGCTCACCAGCTATCCTGGCATGGGTTAAGATAACATTCTCACTCACTGCTGACGCTGTGATGGTCACTGGCTAAAGAAGCCAACCAGGCATGGTGTTTAAAGTTGGTAGTGGTGTCTTTCTGGCACTGGCACAGGTTGCCTGGGGAGGTTGTAGATCACAGAATGTGATTCTGTGATTCACAAACTTCCTGGAAGTGTCCAGGACCAGGTTGGATGAGGCCTTGAGTGAACTGTTCTAGTGGGAGGTGTCCCTTTACAAGACAGCCATGAATCAGATGGTTTGTTTGTAGGAAAGAGACTGTAATCTGATTGCACTGTCTGCAACTACCTGCAGGGAGGCTGCAGCCAGGTGGGGTTGGGCTCTTCTGCCAGGCAAGCAGCGACAGAACAAGAGGACACAGGCTCAAGTTGTGTTAGGGAAGGTCTAGGCTGGATGTTAGGAGGAAGTTGCTGGCAGAGAGAGTGATTGGCATTGGAATGGGCTGCCCAGGGAGTGGTGGAGTCGCTGTGCCAGGAGGTGTTGAAGCCAAGCCTGGCTGAGGCACTTAGTGCCATGGTCTGGTTGATTGGCCAGGGCTGGGTGCTAGGTTGGACTGGATGAGCTTGGAGATCCCTTCCAACCTAAACCATTCTATGACCTCCAGGAAATAGAGTAACTGACACAAAAATGTGACAGTCAAAGTACACTGAGGATTCCTGTTAAATGCAGTCTGCAGTGCATTATTCTCACTGCAGGTGCACTGCAGGTGCACTGCAGGTGCACAGCCAGTGCACTTTTCAGAGGTAGCCTTCACCTGTATTTCCCAGTGCCTTAGTGAGAACCACATCAGTGATGCTGCAGAGTTGTTTTTTGAGAGGACAAGAATGTATGCCTGGATCTTTGCAAAGAAAAAAATACCAACGAAACAAAACAGCCAAACAAACCCTCAGGTGTTTAAGTGTTCATTTGTAGGCCAATAATTCTTCATGCTTTGTTAAGCTTACTACTGATTTTGCAGCTGGCTCCCAGAGAGAGGAGTAGAGCATCTCTTACGAACGGCCAGGCAACAATTACAGCTTGAGTGCTGCGAACGTGAGGCTGTGTGGCAGTTCCCACCCATCACTTCAAAGAGACAAGGAGAAAGCCAAGTCAGGGACTCATTCCAGCTAGTCAAAATAAAGTAGAAGTAACAGCACTCTTTGAAGCCAGAAATGGTCTAACCCCCAAGCTTTAAGGAGTTTTTATCACTAGGGAGAGCACCAAGGGATGATTGAAGCTATTGAAGATGATGCCCAGGTTCTGTTGGTGGGGGTTTTTTCCCACCAGAACTACTACATGTTTTCAAGACCTTGAGGCTTTGTTTAGTGTGAATGATGAAAAGGAATCTTTCCATTTATAATGATCACAGAAGCATAGAATGGTGGAGGTTGGAAGGGACCCCTGAAGATCATCTATTCTGACATGCAAGTTAAATCAGTCACCCACAGCAGCTCTCCCAGGATCACCAAACCAGGCAGGTTTGGAATCTCTCCAGAGAAGGATACTCCACCACCTCTCTGGGCAGCAAAGAAGTTTTTTCCTCCTGTTCAGATGGAACCTCTTGAGTCTCAGTTTATGCCTGTTGCCCTGAGTCCTTTCACAGGACAGAGACTGGCCCCTTCCTCTTGCCACCTACCCTTCAGATATTTATAACCACTAATAAGATCTCCTCTCAGTCTGCTCCTCTCCAGGCTAATGATAATTAAATGATAATTGCCATTATGGAAATGCATTTCCAACCTGCACAGCCACTCACAAAAACTAGGGTCAGTAACTGAGAGAAGCTTGGTTTATATTTCACTGCTAATTTTGTGAGGCCAAGCACTGGCAAGTGAACTTTAGAAAGAAATCACAATCCTGTTGGAAATTAAGGAGATTAAACATCCTGAACATCATCACTTCAAGTCAAAGGGCAAGCTAACCTCTGCTTCAATCAGCCACCCACTTCTAAAATGCTGTCTCAGGTTGGTGCAGCACAGAATAATGACCCTGGCTTTGGCTGAAGGCTGCCCCAGCCTGCTGCTGCTCCTCCCTTTGGCTGTGCATCCCTGCACACTCCCTTAAGCCAGTACCAGCACTTATCTGATCGTAGGCTGAACTAATCTAGGCCACAGCTACCCCAGAGGAAAATGTATCATTAATTTCCATCCAGGTCAGCTCCCTAATGCCTCTTCCTGGTGGCTCACATGAGCTCCAATGGTGGTGGAAAAGAGAGGAGGTAGGAAGGGTCAGGCAGGGAGGGCAAGAGGTCAGGACTCCAGCCACCCTAATTTAGATCAACTTAAGCTAACAATGAACTCTTGATCCACCAGCTTTACAGAAAGCAGCAGCTCTGCATCACATAATACCTCATGTAGCAGAGAGTTTAAAGTTCCTTTGCAACTGGAAGTACTGGAAAGAACTGTAGCACAGAAGCTGTTTCCTAAATGGGAGCTCAGGCACGAGTTGTTAGCAGGTTTGATGTGGAATTCCCCAGATGATTTGTGTACTGTTACATTCAGTTCTATCACTTCAAAAACAAACAATACACCCAAAGACCTCTGGAGGTGTTCAAGAAGGCTGTGGGCATGACACCTGGGGACACTGTTTAATGTCCATGGTGGTTGGACTCAATGATCTTAGAGGTCTTTTCCAACTGAAATAGTTCTGTGACTCAACGATTCACCAGACAGCCTTGAGGGGGGTTAGAATCATAGAATCAGTCAGGGCAGGAAGGGACCACAAGGAGCAGCCAGTTCCAAGCCCCCTGCCATGCCCAGGGACACCCTACCCTAGAGCAGCCTGGCCACAGCCTCAGCCAGCCTGGCCTCAAACACCTCCAGCCATGGGGCCTCAACTATCTCCCTGGGCAACCCATGCCAGCCTCTCACCACTCATGCTGAAGAACTTCCTCTTCATGTCCAGTTTGAATCTCCTCACCTCCAGCATTGCTCCATATTGACATGGGAGTTGACAAAGCAGGTCATAGGAGCTCATCTTAAGTCAAACAGGAGTAAAACTTATTTCCCTGAAAGGATTCTAAAACACAGGAATAGGCTGCCCAGGAAGGTGGTTTGAATCCTTAACCCTGGAGGTGTTTCAAAGCTGCAGAGCTGTGGTGCTGAGTGGTATGGTTTAGGCCCAGCCTTTGCAGAAAACAGTTGGACTCAGTAATCTTCAAGGTATCCAAAAACCTTCTGTGATTCCACAAAACTCCCTTTTATGAAGCACTGTCGGAATGGCCAGCTGCAATAAAGAGATGGGGCAACACCACCTCTTCATTACAGTAGCTACTCAGAGTCAGTATAAAGTTTTAAGTGCTTGCTACCTTCACTCAGTGCTTCCTCTAACAACTGCTCATTCCCTGGTTAGCTCTGTGCTTCCTCTAACAACTGTTCATTCCCTGGTCAGCTCTGTGCTTCCTCTAACAACTGCTCACTCACTGGTTAGCTCTGTGCTACCTCTAACAACTGTTCATTCCCTGGTCAGCTCTGTGCTTCCTCTAACAACTGTTCACTCACTGGTCAGCTCTGTGCTACCTCTAACAACTGTTCACTCACTGGTTAGCTCTGTGCTTCCTCTAACAACTGCTCACTCACTGGTTAGCTCTGTGCTACCTCTAACAACTGCTCACTCACTGGTTAGCTCTGTGCTTCCTCTAACAACTGTTCACTCACGGGTTAGCTCTGTGCTTCCTCTAACAACTGTTCACTCACTGGTTAGCTCTGTGCTTCCTCTAACAACTGCTCACTCACTGGTTAGCTCTGTGCTTCCTCTAACAACTGCTCATTCCCTGGTTAGCTCTGTGCTTCCTCTAACAACTGCTCACTCACTGGTTAGCTCTGTGCTTCCTCTAACAACTGCTCACTCACTGGTTAGCTCTGTGCTACCTCTAACAACTGTTCACTCACTGGTTAGCTCTGTGCTTCCTCTAACAACTGTTCACTCACTGGTTAGCTCTGTGCTTCCTCTAACAACTGCTCACTCACTGGTTAGCTCTGTGCTTCCTCTAACAACTGCTCACTCACTGGTTAGCTCTGTGCTTCCTCTAACAACTGCTCACTCACTGGTTAGCTCTGTGCTTCCTCTAACAACTGCTCACTCACTGGTTAGCTCTGTGCTTCCTCTAACAACTGTTCATTCCCTGGTCAGCTCTGTGCTTCCTCTAACAACTGTTCACTCACTGGTTAGCTCTGTGCTTCCTCTAACAACTGCTCATTCCTTGGTTAGCTCTGTGCTTCCTCTAACAACTGCTCACTCACTGGTTAGCTCTGTGCTACCTCTAACAACTGCTCACTCACTGGTTAGCTCTGTGCTTCCTCTAACAACTGTTCATTCCCTGGTTAGCTCTGTGCTTCCTCTAACAACTGTTCACTCACTAGTTAGCTCTGTGCTACCTCTAACAACTGTTCACTCACTGGTTAGCTCTGTGCTTCCTCTAACAACTGTTCACTCGCTGGTTAGCTCTGTGCTACCTCTAACAACTGCTCACTCACTGGTTAGCTCTGTGCTACCTCTAACAACTGCTCACTCGCTGGTTAGCTCTGTGCTTCCTCTAACAACTGTTCACTCACTGGTTAGCTCTGTGCTTCCTCTAACAACTGTTCACTCACTGGTTAGCTCTGTGCTACCTCTAACAACTGTTCACTCACTGGTCAGCTCTGTGCTTCCTCTAACAACTGTTCACTCACTGGTCAGCTCTGTGCTTCCTCTAACAACTGTTCACTCACTGGTTAGCTCTGTGCTACCTCTAACAACTGCTCACTCACTGGTTAGCTCTGTGCTTCCTCTAACAACTGTTCACTCACTGGTTAGCTTTGTGCTTCCTCTAACAACTGCTCACTCACTGGTTAGCTCTGTGCTACCTCTAACAACTGCTCATTCCCTGGTTAGCTCTGTGCTTCCTCTAACAACTGTTCACTCACTGGTTAGCTCTGTGCTTCCTCTAACAACTGCTCACTCACTGGTTAGCTCTGTGCTTCCTCTAACAACTGTTCACTCACTGGTTAGCTCTGTGCTTCCTCTAACAACTGCTCACTCACTGGTTAGCTCTGTGCTACCTCTAACAACTGTTCACTCACTGGTTAGCTCTGTGCTTCCTCTAACAACTGCTCACTCACTGGTTAGCTCTGTGCTTCCTCTAACAACTGCTCACTCACTGGTTAGCTCTTTGCTACCTCTAACAACTGTTCACTCACTGGTTAGCTCTGTGCTTCCTCTAACAACTGTTCACTCACTGGTTAGCTCTTTACTCCAGAAAGTTTTCTGCATCTCTAGCAATCCCTGCTGGGTTTCTATCTTCCTTCAAATTCTTTCCAATGCCGTCCAGCATTCTCTCAGACAACAGTATTTCTAACTACCTGAGGGGAGGCTGTAGCCAGGTGGGGTTGGGATCTTCTGCCAGGCACCCAGCAACGGAAGAAGGGGACAGATTATCAGGTTGTGGCAGGGGAGGTCTAGGCTGGATGTTAGGGGGAAGTTGTTGGCAGAGAGAGTGATTGGCATTGGAATGGGCTGCCCAGGGAGGTGGTGGAGTCGCCGTCCCTGGAGGTGTTGAAGGAAAGCCTGGCTGGGGCACTTAGTGCCATGGTCTGGTTGACTGGATAGGGCTGGGTGCTAGGTTGGACTGGATGATCTTAGAGGTCTCTTCCAACCGAGTTGAATCTATGATTCTATGATAACATACTGCAGTGTTTCTCAATTTGGAAAACACACTGAACCCAACAGATACAACTCAAAGCTTTAAAGAAAATTTACATGGCAACCAGTCGAGCACAGAAGATCAAAACTTGGCCCAAAGACTCCACTGCCAGGTAACCAAAGCCAAAAATAAAAAGCTCAGCTACAAAGAAATGGAAGGCAGCCAAGTTAATTTTGTCCAAACCCACAGAAAATAAGAGGTCAATACGGCAGGGGAGAATTGGATTTCAAAGCTCTCATCTTTTCAGGGGAAGATGTACCATCCTGACAGCACAGATGGCACCGACTCAGCCCTAATCAAAACTAATGAAGTTGAACTTGAGATGCAACCCTTTAATGAGCAGAATGTAGTTTTGCTTTCCCATCCATTTGAAAGCTATCACACAGCAATGCAATCATTAAGCTGGCACATTAAAAGCACAATGTGTTGTAAGAGAGGTAGGATTTTGTGAACACACCGGCAAGGTGGTAGCAAATAATGCAATAGTGAGATATAATTGAATTGCAGGTGGCTTCCCTGGCCCAAACTGAAGCTTAAGTGGTATCATAGAATCAACCAGATTGGAAGAGACCTCCAAGCTCAGCCAGGCCAACCTAGCACCCAGCCCCGGCCAAGCAACCAGACCATGGCACTAAGTGCCTCAGCCAGGCTTGGCTTCAACACCTCCAGGGACAGCAACTCCACCACCTCCCTGGGCAGCCCATTCCAGTGCCAATCACTCTCTCTGCCAACAACTTCCTCCTCACATCCAGCCTAGACCTCCCCTGACACAACTTGAGACTGTGTCCCCTTGTTCTGCTGCTGCTTGCCTGGCAGAAGAGCCCAACCCCACCTGGCTACAGCCTCCCTGCAGGGAGTTGTACACAGTAATGAGGTCTGCCCTGAGCCTCCTCTGCTGCAGGCTGCACACCCCCAGCTCCCTCAGCCTCTCCTCACAGGGCCCTGCTCCAGGCCCCTCACCAGCTTCATTGTCCTTCTCTGGACACCTTCCAGCACCTCAACATCTCTCTGGAATGGAGGTGCTCAGAACTGGACACAGCACTCAAGGGGTGGCCTGAGCAGTGCTGAGTACAGGGGCACAAGAACCTCCCTTGTCCTGCTGCCCACACTGCTCCTGAACCAGCCCAGGATGCCATTGGCTCTGCTGCCCACCTGTGCACACTGCTGCCTCATCCTCAGCTACTCTCTACCAACATCCCGAGGTCCCTCTCTGCCTGGCTGCTGTCAGCCACTCTGTCCCAGCCTGTAGCGCTGCTTGGGGTTCTTGTGGCCCAAGTGCAGAACCCTGCACCTCACATCACATGCTATTAATCTTAAAGGGAAGAAGTCATGCTCAGTTTTGTTATTTTTAAAACAAACTTTGCAAGACAAGACACACACACACAAAAAAGTCACTCATTAGCATTCAAATTCATCTGTTGCACACATCCAGTGAAAATCATGCTAATGAGCTAGATGACATTTCACTTCACTAGCAGCTATGGCACTAAAATCTTCATGCTTGAGGGTCAGACAGAAACATGTGGAATGACTAAACAGACTGATTACCATGTCTAGATCACTATGTTAGTACTGCACTCAATTCAAAGCCTGATCTTTTATGGAGTTAGTTCTTCTAAAAATAAAGCCCTGCAAATACTTCCTATGAAACAATATGAACTACTCACAAGAGGGCACAAGTAGTGCACGGCTACAGGCATAAGAAAGTGCCAACAGCAAACCTGCACAACAGAATTTAGATGTCAATAAGGTGGAGTAGGAGATTCACTTCCAGCACAGAAGAGGCACAGTGTGCCCCACCTCCATTTCGAGCTGTCCACAGCACTGTGCCTCCAGGGCTATGTCACTCTATGCCAACGTGGCTGTCCTGCACGATGGATGGGCTGAGAGGAGAAGAGTGAGGCTGGCACACGCTGGGCAGGCACAGCAGCACCCGCGTGGGACCCAGCGCCTGGCCACTGCTCACGCAACGCTACAAAACCAACGGTAACTGTAAGGTGAGCTAAGTTCCCTGGGACAATAATAACAAGAAGGAAAGGTTATTTGCTCTCTCCTTACTCTTCCTTGTCACAGACTCCTGTCTGGATCTGCAGGATTGCATGCATCTGATTGCACAAGTTCCTCTGCTTTGGTATGAAATACTGCTTCCAGCTTTTGCTCTGAGAGCCATCAAACCCCAAACCAGCCACTGAAAAGATGATGGTTCACCTGATCTGAACCATAGAGTCATAGAATCAACTGGGTTGGAAGAGACCTCTAAGATCATCCAGGCCAACCTAACACCCAGCTCTGTCCAGTCAACTAGCCCATGGTACTAAGTGCCTCAGCCAGGCTTTCCTTCAACACCTCCAGGGACAGCAACTCCACCACCTCCCTGGGCAGCCCATTCCAATGCCAATCACTCTCTCTGACAACAACTTCCTCCTAACATCCAGCCTAGACCTCCCCTGGCACAACTTCAGACTCTGACCCCTTCTTCCATTGCTGGTTGCCTGGCAGAAGAGCCCAACCCCACCTGGCTACAGCCTCCCTTCAAGGAGTTGTAGACAGCAATGAGCTCTGCCCTGAGCCTCCTCTTCTGCAGGCTGCACACCCCCAGCTCCCTCAGCCTCTCCTCACAGGGATTGTGTTCCACAATTTAAGAATACAACCAATAGACCCCTAAACTTCAGGATGCAAGCAGCAAAATTATGTCATTTTAAAACCCCTGCCCCACAGGAATTCCTGTTGTGGCAAGGAAGAGTAAGAAAGAGAGCCCAGAAGATACAGTTAATGCAGTAAAACCCTCCCTGCTTTCATTAATGATTTTCATAAACATGTTTTGTGCCTTGCAATTAACATTCCGTGTGCGTGAGTTACCATGGCAGCACAACTTCCACAGAACAATGAATTCTTCCAGCTCAGCCCTGACCAGCACGACACTGCTTGGAGGAAGGCTCTATTTGGCAGGTTGGTGGGGTGACCAGTGGAGACAGGGCACAAATCAGGAGGGAAAAAGAACACCTTCCCCTGGTTTGAAGCCGCCAAAATCGATACCGAGCGCGACTCAGGCGCTGCCAGGGTGGCTTCAGAGGAATGCAGATTCTGGCTTCTGATTTTCTCCAATCCCTCTGCCCCCTCCATGAAATCGTCTTCCTGGTCCTCTAATAGCTGCAAATAATCCTGCTAGACTCTTTCACCTCGGGCAGCGTGGCCGCAGCTATAAATAGTGCCTGCTGCCATCTGCCACAGTATTCCTGCGCCGCCGGCGCTGCTGGCGCGGGGCTGGTACTGCTGGCGCTGGGCTGGCCCCGCTGCCAGGGCTGGGGAGCCAACAGCCACACAAGGCCCCGGCACAGGACAGATAATGAGGTGAGGAGCAGAAGCAGGCACACTGTAATTAACCATTGGCTTGACAATCATTACAGTAAAGAAATCACAGAATCCCAGCACTGCGGGAGTTGGAAGGCACCTCTGGAGGTTATCCAGTCCGCTCCCTCTGCTAAAGCAGTGTCACCCACAGCAGGGTGCCCCAGATCACAATGTCCAGGTGGGTTTGGAATCTCTCCAGAGAAAGAGACTCCACAAACTCTCTGGGCAGCCTGCTCCAGGGCACCCTCACATTGAAAAAGTTTCTCCTTAAATTCAAGTGAAACCTCCTGGGTTCCAGTCTGTACCCAGTGCTCCTTCTCCTATCTCTTTGAAGAGCCTGGTCCCATTCTCATGACCCCCACTCTTTAGGTAATTCCATGCATTCACAAGATCCCATCTCAGCCTGCTCTTTTGCAGTCTGAAGAGCCCCAGGTCTCTCAGCCTCACCAGCTGAACACTAATCCAACCTTAGGAAGCATAGTTAGTAACACTGCGCGCAGTCTGCGGGCCCTCTTCTGACTGCAAGGTTCAGGCGCAGCTCCTCTCGGTGACAACCATCCCTGCTTTTGGTTTCACAGAAATTAGTAATAGATAAAAATAAAACTCAAGTATCAACTGCAGCAGCCAAAAATAATCCAGTTGGTGAGCCAAATCTAACTGTCTGAATGAGTCAGCACCAGGAATGTGTAGCGAGTTAAGAGACCGGGTTCTGCCCTTCTATTCCCTAGTCTCTCCACACTGTCTACCATCAGAGGCACTGGGGATAGACCCTTTTAGCACAGTTCCAAAACCAAAGGATGATTTTAAAAGCAGCTTTTTACTTCAATAATAATCCAGACAGCTCAGACTTTCAGAAGCAAACCATCATGCCACTGGTACATCTGGAGGTGACCATCTTTCGTGCAATGCCCACTACGTGGAATGATCATAGAATCACAGAATCAACCAGGTTGGAAGAGACCTCCAAGATCATCCAGTCCAACCTAGCACCCAGCCCTAACCAATCAACCAGACCATGGCACTAAGTGCCTCAGCCAGGCTTTTCTTGAAGACCCCCAGGGACGGTGCCTCCACCGCCTCCCTGGGCAGCCCATTCCAATGCCAATCACTCTCTCTGTGAAGAACTTCTTCCTAACATCCAGCCTATACCTACCCTGGCACAACTTGAGACTGGGTCCCCTTGTTCTATTGCTGGTTGCCTGGGAGAAGAGCCCACCCCCCACCTGGCTACAATGCTCCTTCAGGTAGTTGTAGACAGTAATAAGATCACCCCTGAGCCTCCTCTTCTCCAGGCTAAACAGGCCCAGCTCCCTCAACCTCTCCTCATAGGATCTGTGCTCCAGGCCCCTCACCAGCTTTGTTGCCCTTCTCTGATGTGAGTGAGCCCTGTGAGCACACTCAACCACCACGGCTGATAACCACCTTTTTGCACTACAAAACAGATTGCAATGAAGTTGATCACAAAATCAGTTGTCTGGCACTGCCAAATAATGTGTGAAAAAATGAGATAGAATTTTATTCCTTTCCCCCCCTTTGGGGGCTTGATCCTGTTTTCGCTGTGGTCAAAAGCAGAACTGCTCTGCTATGGTTCTGCTATGGGTTCTGAAATAAAAGGGCACAGAATCATAGAGCTATAGAATAGTTTAGGTTGCAAAGAACCTTAAAGATCATCTAGTTTGGACCTCCTTGCCATATGCAGAGACACCTTCCACTAGACCAGATTGCTCAAGGTCACATTCAACCTGGCCTTGAACACCTCCAGGGAGGGGACATCCACAGCCTCCCTAGGCAACCTGTTCCAGTGTCTCCCTATCTTCACTGTAAAGAATTTCCTCCTGATATCCACAGAATCACAGGATTAACCAGAATGGAAGGGACCTCTAAGATCATATAGTCCAACCTATCACCTAACCTTTCTAATTAACTCAACCATTAACTAAACCACTAAGTGCCTCATCCAGCCTCCTTTTAAACACCTCCAGGTACAACGACTCCACCACCTCCCTGGGCAGCACATTCCAGTGGGCAATCACTCTCTCTGCCAACAACTTCTTCCTAACATCCAGCCTAGACCTCCCCTGGCACAGCTTGAGACTCTGTCCCCTTCTTTTGTTGCTGCTTGCCTGAGAGAAGAGCCCAACCCCTGCCTGGTTACAGCCTCCCTGCAGGTAGTTGTAGACAGCAACTACCATTTCTTTCCATGTAAAACTTATTCCTAATGTCCAGCCTAAACCTGCCCTGGTGCAGTTTGAAGTTGTGTCCTGGCAGAAGAGACCAACCCTACCTGGCTACAACCTCCTTCTGGGTAGTTGTAGAAAGCAATAAGGTCTCCCCTGACCCTCCTCTTCTCCAAGCTGAACACCCCCAGCTCCCTCAGCCACTCCTCATAGGGCTTGTGACAGTTTAAGTCTCTCCTCTTCCAGCTTCAATCCATTTCCCCTCACCCTATCACTACAAGCCCTTGTAAAAAGTCCCTCTCCAGCTATCTCTGCACAGAGATTTTGGCATCACTATTCAGCAGTAATATAAAATCCAGCAATGTTTCCCTTCCATCTAGAAATCTCTGCTTGCAGAGTTGCAATCAATAGATTGAGCAAGCACATTTTGCTTATTATTTTGCACAGTGTAGTCCCAAGTACATTTGTTGTATCTCACATATTTGCTTCTTTGGGATTCTTAATGCTTTCAAAAGACATCTCTCACTTCCCAGCCCATTCCTGCCCACCTCCCAGAGAGCAGATCAAGGGAAATGATAATTCTTATGTGCTCAGCACTGGTGATGCAGCATCCTGAGTACTGCCTGCCTTGTGTCAAGCCTGTCAGCACAAGCGATGCACCCACAAAGTAGAAGGAGTGCAGCAGAGGTCCACCAAGATGGTTTGAGGGCTGAAGTGTATGACATGAGGAAAGGCCAGGGCTGTCTGGTTTAATCCAAGAAGGAGAAGGCTAAAGTGCAGGCTAACTGCAGTCTGTTGAGAGGTGAATTCCAGGGAAGCTGGAGGCAGAGATCTACGCCTCCCTATGATTCTCTATGTTCTATACTTATCTGTGCTAGTTAGAAGCCAGTTAGAACATCTTGGTGAGAAGAATGAGATGCCAGGCTGTGAAAAGGAAACAATGGTGATGGCTGCTGCACTCATAGGCTTGCTGAGATGGATGAAGACAAGAACACAAACACAGATAACAGAGCTGCTCTTTGGGTTCTCTCTCTAACCTGCTGCCTGTGTAACTAATCCTTCTGCTTCCTAACCTCCCTGGCTCATTCTCCAAACTCACCTTGAATGTAAGCTGAAGTCTGGGATAAGGCAGAAGGGAGGTGGAAGGGTGGTTGGGAGCCCCTCCTAGGGACTCTGGTTTCTGGGGGGGCTGTTGTGTTTCTGTATTACCTTTAACTTGTCTGTTTCTGTCTATAGCTGTAGATACTGTAAATACCTGCTTGGATCTTGTGCTAAGCTGTAAAAATAAAGCTTCATTTTAATTTCCAGCTCGGCTGAGTCTAGGCTGGGGGATTCTCATAAGTGTGGGGGGATGGGTAACACCCAAACCTGTGGCAGGAATCTGTTTAGCTTGCTGCAGGAAACATGGTCAAGGCCACACAGATCAGTGTGATCAAGGCGATGCCACATGGACTCCAGACTATTCAATGTGAATTATGCCAGAGGCATTTATGGATCGTTTTGGTTCTCAGTATATACCTTCAGGGCATAGAGCACACACCTACACATTAGCATAATTAGGCAAGGACAACCCACTCTATCAGCATAAATCATGCCTTGTTCTCCTCATTATGTGTCCATTATCTATCCTTTCTGAGATAAGTTAGCCAGCAGCTGGTGGGAACCATGGTCAGCATCTGCCTGTTCTTATCCTTCTTCGCTTTGCATTCCCACCCAAACCATCACATTATGAAATCTCAAAGTCACTTAAGTGAAGTGGTTTTCTTCTGCCACCAGGACAGGGCTTGCTTGCATTGCTACACTGGCATCTCCTTTAATGCAGGAAATTGTACTTCTCTGTCATTTTTATACACACACAAAAACTTGACACAAACATTAACTGCCTAAGCCCTTTTCATTTAGAAAGAATAACATAAAGTGAAAACCTTATTTTGTCTACTATACTAAAAGAGTAACTTTACAGCCTGTACACAAATGTCTTTGCCCAAATCTACTTTTAAAGTGTTCAGTCATCAAATTAATCAAATTAGTTCCTAATGCTTTTCTAAGAAATCATGCTAAGTGCATCATTCTATGATAATGCACTCTTGCAGCTTTTTGCAGTCTAATGCTAAAAGTCACACATGCTTCCAGTGCCTAGAAAATCTAACAGATTCAGAGTGATATTGGGAATTGGAGTTCCAAGCCTGGTCCAGGCTGGTGAAATGCAGCGGATTGCCAGCACATAAGTTATTCACATAGAATCCCAGCATGGTAGGGGTTGGAAGGGACCTCTGGAGATCATCCAGTCCAAGCACCCTGCTAAAGCAAGGTCACCCACAACAGGTGGGTGCCCTGCATGCGTGGTGGTAGGCCTGATAGGGCAAACATGGGCTTATCTATGTTTGCTTGCCCAGACTGTTCCTCTGCTCCTCCTGCGCTGGGGGAAGCAACTGTGGGAGGGGAGGGTGAAAGCCCTGACTTTGCCTAATATGGTGAAGTGCCATTCTGACTGGCTAATCTATGTCCAATGTCCCATTAGTCTCAGGCCAGATATTGATAAAAAGGATAAGCAGGTAGCACAGGGTCCTGCTGCCTCATTTTGCATGCTGAATTTGCCTGGAGACCTTACCAGGAACAGGCTCTAAATGCTTGCATGCAATCGGCCTGCATAGCTATCATGACACTGTGCTGAGACTGCATGTCACCAGACATCCTGCCTGCACCTGAAAGTCTCCTGTCATGATGGGAAGTCCTGGAGATACACAGATCATCCAGAGGAGCCAGGAGACAAGGTCAGAGATTGTCTGCCTCCTTTCCCCAGAAGTCTGGGAAGAATCAAGTCTCAGTGGCCGATAAGACAGAGATCCCTGAAAGCCTTTGGGTACTGTTGGGACTGTGGCTAGCCCCATGAGTTGGGTAATAATCATTTTGTGAGTAAATACCTAAAAGTCTCTTCCAGTATGACAATTGCATTTGCCACTTTAAGAAGTAAGTGCTCCAGTTTTGCCTGTGCCCTGCGCGTATAAAATTCCACCCTGAGCATTTCGAACCTTGTGAATAAGTTTTCTGGCAAGTCTTAATGTTAACAAACAGTTTTCAGTTATTAACTATCATCACCTGGATAGCAAAATTAACACAGATCATTCATTTTGCATAATCTGCCACAGAATGACATCCTGACAGATTTGGAAGGAGACTCCACAACCACTCTGAGCACCCTGGTCCAGTGCTCTTTCGCCCTCACAAGAAAGAAGTTTTGATGGTGACACTAACAACTGCTTGGTCACGGCTATGCCAAGAGTACTGCCACTCATTCCCATGAAAGAGATGTGAGAACACTGAAAGCTTCCTTACTTCCAGCTATGTGAGGTGTGCTCCATCCATGTATGTTCACGCTGTGCATTAACAGGACACTAGGAAAGCAGTGAACCAGTACAACACAACTAGAGGAGGCTCAGAACCTTTCCTTGGAGGTTAGTTAGGCCTTGATAGACTAAGCTGTAGTTGTCTTGACTTGATAGCAACAGTTCCACTTTGAGAAAGGCTTGACTAGATGACCTCTAGACATCCCTTCCCCACCCTTGGCTGTGTCTTCCAGATGGACCCCTCAGACATGCCACATCTGCTTCTATTTAGGACCTTTACTGCAAGGATTAGAGTTCTCCAGGAAGACCTGGAGAAGAATACAGTAAAGGAAGATCTCACTCAGAAATAAGGTACTAACTTGGACTGCAAGCCACCTTCTGTGGTGAGAATTTGTCTCAGTTCTGGTTCAGAAGGATGACACCTGGTGATTTGTATTTTTCTCCCTGACATGAGCCAAGATTTTCCAGAGCTTCTTATTTATACTGTATGAGTGTACACAAAGCCTGCTCCCAGGCAAAGGAGCTTACTTTGGATGTAGAGTGGAATAGCTAGCAAGTAGTAGTCACTTTAGTACCTACAGAGCAAGTCAGTAGGAGGAGACAGCAAATACTCACATTTACTTTTCACAAGGTAATCTTTTTGACAAGGTAATCTCCAACATACTTTAACCCACGTACTGTTAACTTGCACACTCTTGACACTTTAAATATCCACTTTTGCTTCACATGGGAATTCGCCTCAGCAGCAGAGCTGGTGAAACAGGAACATTCATTCCCTCTTCCTAGGCAGCTAGTAGAATTTTAGCTGCTCTTAAGTGACTCCATCAATGATTTTGTTTCAATTATATGTTCAGACTGCCAAATTGAATAAAACACAGCCTTGGTAAAATTTTCATCTCATCCATGAAAAGATAAATTCATCTGCCTGAATAAGCAGAGAAGAGGTTTCCTCTAAGCACAGAGAAACACTAATCCATTCAAAACCTGGGGTATAATCAACACAGCTTGAAAAAAGTCTTATCAGTACAGAAATATACAGCTAAATTCTGCAGTATTAACAGTTCTTTGGTCCTGTTCAGTATCTTTACTGATGATCTGGACCAGGGGATTGAGTCCACCATCAGTACATTTGGAGGTGAAACCAAGCTAGGAATAGGTGTGGAGCTGTTGGAAGGTAGGAGAGCCCTGCAGAGGGACCTGGCCAGGCTGCATGAGTGGGCAGAGGCCAATGGGATGAGATTGAACAAGGCCAAGTGCAGGGTTCTACACTTTGGCCACAACAGCCCCAAGAAGTGCTACAGGCTGGGGACAGAGTGGCTGAGAGCAGCCAGGCAGAGAGGGACCTGGGGGTGCTGGGAGAGAGGAGCTGAAGATGAGCCAGCAGTGCCCAGGTGGGCAGCAGAGCCAATGGCATCCTGGGCTGGCTCAGGAGCAGTGTGGGCAGCAGGACAAGGGAGGTTCTTGTGCCCCTGTGCTCAGCACTGCTCAGGCCACATCTTGAGTGCTGTGTCCAGTTCTGGGCTCCTCAAGTCGAGAGAGATGTTGAGATACTGGAACATGTCCAGAGAAGGGCGACGAAGCTGGTGAGGGGCCTGGAGCAGAGCCCTGTGAGGAGAGGCTGAGGGAGCTGGGGGTGTGCAGCCTGCAGAAGAGGAGGCTCAGGGCAGACCTCCCTCTAGACCAGGCTGTTCAAAGCCTCATCCACACCGACCTTGAACATCTCCAGGGAGGGGGCAACCACAACTTTCCTGGACAACCTGTTCCAGTGCCTCACCACCCCTACTGTAAAGAATTTCTTTCCAAGATTCAGTTTAAATCTGCCCTCCTCAAGCTTAAATCTATTTCCTCTCATCCTTGCTGTGACAAGCCCTGGTGAAAAGTCCTTCATCACTCACTCTTCCAAAACTGCAGCATTGCTACGAGTGGTTAAGACATGTCAAGCTCACAAACGAGTACCTTTTGGTTTCTTTAGCAATGTATATATTTCAAGGAGACTAATAACATTTTTTCCATGTCTGCAGCAGACAAGTTTCCATCACAGCAGAGTTTTCAGGCCAGAAACTCGTGTTTTGATTGTAAAACACTAAGCCTGAAGCACTACAGGAGAGCAGCAGAACAAAAGGGTTTTATCATTACTCTTCATGCTTTAATTACCTTTATCAAATACCATCTGAGACTAGCTACTTTTAAATCCCTCCACTGATTCTATAATTACACTAACTTAACACAGATCTTATTCTTAACTACTTACAGGGTTCTACCCTAAATAAAACATAATATATTTGTGTGGAAAGCACCAGAGGAGATTCACACAGCAATCACGCTGAAAGCAGCAACTCCCAGACACAATTCTAGGCTTAAGTTGTCATTTAGAATCATAGAATCAAGCAGGTTGGAAGAGAGCTCCAAGATCATCCAGGCCAACCTAGCACCCAACCCTGGCCAATCAACCAGACCATGGCACCAACTGCCCCAGCCAGGCTTTGTTTGAACACCTCCAGGGACAGCAACTCCACCACCTCCCTGGGCAACCCATTCCAATGCCAATCACTCTCTCTGCCAACAACTTCCTCCTAACATCCAGCCTAGACCTCCCCTGCCACAACTTGAGACTGTGTCCCCTTCTTCTGTTGCTTGAACACAAAGTCTATAAAAGGGAAACAGAAGCAATACACCAAAATCATTTAGCACTACAAGAGACTCTGGAAGTAGAGGTAAGTGGCCATTAAAAGATTTCTTTTTCCATGGTGGAAACACAACCTGTGCTAATTGAAATACAAATTGACATGGTGCCATTTATTATTATACCTCTGGTGTCATTTTTAATGCAGCCCTTGGGTAAATGGAAACCAAAGTACTCTTTGCTTCTATGTTTAACATGTCTCTGAGTCTCCAGCATTGCAGAGTTAGGATCTGTCCCTAAACCCAGCAATATTTGCCAAAAAGAGAAAAGAGCTGTTATTAAAAACTTTGATTGGATTCTTACTATTAATATTGAACTTTTGTTTCCAGTTATTACCAAGTTCTTAAGCAGACTTCTTTAACTCAGCTACATCTAAACTTTGAGTTAAACATGAGACAAGCTTCAACATGAGGACACATTTCTTTCTTGTGAGGGTGCTGGTGCCCTGGAGCAGGCTGCTCAGAGAGGTTGTGGAGTGTCCTTCTCTAGAGACTTTCAAGACCCATCTGGATGTGCTCCTGTGTGATCTGCCTCAGGTGATCCTGCTTTGGCAGGGGAATTGGAGCTGATGATCTCCAAGGTCCCTTCCAACCCCTACCATTGCATGATTCCAGAAGCCCTGGAGAGTCATAGAATCATAGACTCACACAATCACAGAATCAACCAAAGGCCCTTCCAACCCCTACCATTCCATGATTCTAGAAGCCCTGGAGAGTCATAGAATCACAGAATCATAGAATCAGAGAATCAATCAAGGTCTCTTCCAACTCCTACCATTCCATGATTCTAGAAGCCCTGGAGAGTCATAGAATCACAGAATCAACCAGGTTGGAAGAGACCTCCAAGCTCATCCAGTCCAACCTAGCACCCAGCCCTGGCCAATCAACTAGACCATGGCACTAAGAATCATAGAATGAACCAGGTTGGAAGAGATCTCCAAGCTCTTCTAGTCCAACCTCTCACCCAACCCTATCCAATCAACTAGACTACGGCACTAAGGGCCTCATCCAGTCTTTCCTTGAACACTGAACCATCCTCACCACTGAGCTGCTGGAAAAGCTGTAACTCCCCCCCAAAAGCAGAATAGCTAAACAAACTATGCATGGGAACTGAGAGAAGGCTGAAAACAGCCCACTGCAGAGAAGGGAGAAGTTGCCCACTGACAACTCTAAGAATGCAGCCCAGCAAAAACTGACACCACAATTACATCAAAAACTGAAGCACAGTAATGAGGCAGGCAGGGAAAGAAATGAGTAAACTGTCATGGGACTAACACACACCAGCGATGCTCAGAGCTGGAACTGGAGTAAAAAATTGTCTCTGGCACATTTCCCTGTTGAGGGGTGGTTGTGGCCAGGAGGAGGTTGCTCTCTTCTCTCAGGTGGCCGGCACCAGAACGAGAGGACACAGCCTCAGGCTGCGCCAGGGGAGATTTAGGCTGGAGGTGAGGAGAAAGTTCTTCACTGAGAGAGTCATTGGACACTGGAATGGGCTGCTCGGGGAGGTGGTGGAGTCGCCGTCCCTGGAGCTGTTCAAGGCAGGATTGGACGTGGCACTTGGTGCCATGGTCTAGCCTTGAGCTCTGTGGTAAAGGGTTGGACTTGATGATCTGTGAGGTCTCTTCCAACCTTGGTGATACTGTGATACTGTAAATGACAAGGTTTTGGTCACGTTCAGGCTGGCTTTTGCTGGCCAAACCAAACTTAATGTTTTTTTCATGTGCAGTGGCAGAGCATACCGAGAGAAGCAGAGCTCACCCATCTCACATCTGCTGTTTACCTCAAAGCTGGGACCTTGAGCCACGAGCAACAGCTATTTAAATCCTTCTTAAGCCAAGGACAACACTTAATCCAATTCTTCCATGTCCTCCCCAGTGAGTGTTCAAAGGTAGCTCTCTGTAAGCTCTTTCTCAAACACTCAAAGAAAGCAGACCATCATCACAGAAGAGGTCAAATGATAACAAAGCAGGGACTGCTCCTTCAACGGGGGGGGGGGGGGGGGGGGTAAATCAATATATTACCACGAAGAACTATTTGTAATAAATCAAAATCGTGGCAGAGAGTCTATTAGCACAAGATTAAAAGGTGAAGAACAGAAAGCAGGGGCCAAGATCCCCCAACATAAAAAATGCATGCTGTTTGATTTCAAAGGCTCCTCTCTCTTTCACACATTTTGAGCTGGATCAATACATGCTTTTTAGGAATAATATTGCAAGTATTGTGTAGCTTGCACATATGTGTTACCTCCAAATATAATGCAACCCCTCCATTGTTCTGGAAAGCTAAAGGAGCACTAAGTATAGCTCAGATCCTGACAATATCTTTTCAAATATCTAATTTGTTCATTCTGTGTTCTTCTGCTTTGATAATTATTTCTTTTCAGCTCTCCCTGACTCACACACTGAGGCGACCAAAGGAGAATGAACAAATAGAGGTGGGAGGAGAGTTGAGAAGTGGCACAGACTTGAACAGCTCTGAATGCCTTCAATCATCTGGAAAATCACAAGCACCAACCTTTTAACTTCTGTAATTAAAGACTCATGACATGTAGTACTGAACAGCTTTTAGTGGTTCACTACTCAGTACAATTACATTTTAAAGGCTTTTCCTCATTCTTGTGCCATTTTTGGTTTCTAACACAATACCTAAACAACTGTACTTCAAATGTTGTAGTGGAAAACAGAACCTGACTTGCAGATGCAAAGAACAGGAACAAACTGAATGGGAAACAGCAGAGAGAGGAGCCAGCACTCGGCTGTTCTTCAGCCATGCTGACTTTCAGACACTAGGACTTAGCTGTTGACAGAAAAATCAGTTCTATAGGAGAAAGAAATGACAGAAAAAGCAATGCTGAAACTTCTAACTGAAACAGAGTAGAAGTTGCATTTATCCACAGTGAAGCATGATGAATCAGCAGTGCTGCATCCTGTGCACACTGGGAGGGCTGGTGGATGACAAGTTAACCATGGCACAGCAATGTGCCCTTGTGGCCAAGAAGGCCAATGGGATCTTGGAGTGTATTAGGAAGAGTGTGCCCAGCAGATCAAGGGAGGTTCAGACCTCATCTTGAATACTGCCTTCAGTTTTGGGCTCCCCAGTTGAAGAGGGACAGAGATCTGCTGGAGAGGGTCCAATGGAGAGCTACAAGGATGATGAGGGGACTGGAGGGACACTGCCTTATGAGGAGAGGCTGAGGGACCTGGGGCTGTTTAGTCTGCAGAAGAGAAGACTGAGAGGGGATTTAATCAATGTTTATAAACATCTGAGGGCTGGGGGTCAGGAGAGGGGGGACAGGCTCTGCTCACTGCTCCCTGGCATAGGACAAGGAGCAATGGGTGGAAGCTGCAGCACAGGAGGTTCCACCTCAACCCAAAGGGGAACATCTTTACTGTAAGGGTCCCAGAGCACTGGCACAGGCTGCCCAGAGAGGTTGTGGAGTCTCCTTCTCTGGAGATTTTCAAGGCCTGTCTGGATGTGTTCCTCTGTGATCTGTGCTAGATTGTGTGGTCCTGCTGTGGCAGGGGGGTTGGACTCAAGTATCTCCTTGGGTGCCTTCCAACCCCTAATATCCTGTGAGCCTGTGATCCTTCCCCACTGCCTTCATGGCCACCAACATTTAGTTTCAAAGTCTTAACTTTAAAATATAAAACCATACAAAATCTCACTAGAATACCATCATGTTACAGGATATAAACCAAGAGCAGGCAGAACCCTAAACATGAGGAAAAACAATATGCATGATCATAGAAGGTTGCTCAGAGTCCCATTCAATCTCACCTGGAATGGTTCCAGGGATGGGGCATCTATCACCTCTCTGGGCAACCCTCAGCCTAAACAGTTCATACAATCAACCAGGTTGGAAGAGACTTCCAAGATCATCCAGTCCAACCCATTCCCCCAGTTTGAATTTCTCTCTTTGAGTTTAAACCCATCACCCCTGCCCTATCACACTAGGCCCTGCTAAAAAGTCTTTCCCCATCCTTCATGTCAGCCTATTTAAGCACTGAAAGGTCTTCTCTTCTCCAGGTGAAACAACCCCATCCCTCTCAGCCTTGCCTCACAGCAGAGCCCTTCCAGCCCTCCCATTATTGCTGTGGCTTCCTCTGGCTCCACTCCAACAGGTCCACGTCTCTGCTGTGCTAAGGACTCCAGAACTGGCCCTAGCTGGTGGGGGTCTCAGCACAGTGCAGCAGAGAGGCAGAATCCAATCCTCCCACCTACTGCCCACACTGCTGTGGATCAATGCAGGAGATGGCTGGGTGACATCCAGCTTCCCATCCACCAGCACCCCCATGCCCTTTTCTGCAGGGCTGCTCCACCTCCATTCATCTCCCAGCCTGTTTCGACACCAGGAATTGCTCTGATCCAGGCGACCTTGCACTTGGCCTTAATGAACCCAACAAGGTTTAACAAGGCCAAGGGCAGGGCTCTGCACTTTGGCCACAACAACCCCAAGCAGCACTACAGACTGGGGACAGAGTGGCTGAGAGCAGCCAGGAAGAAAGGGACCTAGGAGTGCTGGGAGAGACGAGTTGCAGATGAGGCAGCAGTGCCCAGGTGGGCAGCAGAGCCAATGGCATCCTGGGTGGCTCAGGAGCAGTGTGGGCAGCAGGACAAGGGAGGTTCTTCTGACCCTGGACTCAGCACTGCTCAGGCCACATCTTGAGTGCTGTGTCCAGTTCTGGGCTCCTCCATTGCAGAGAGATGTTGAGATACTGGAAGGTGTCCAGAGAAGGGCAGCAAGGCTGGTGAGGGGCCTGGAGCAGAGCCCTGTGAGGAGAGGCTGAGGGAGCTGGGGGTGTGCAGCCTGCAGAAGAGGAGGCTCAAGGCAGAGCTCATGGCTGTAGCCAGGTGGGGTTGGGCTCTGCTGCCAGGCAAGGAGCAACAGAAGAAGGGGACACAGTCTCAAGTTGTGCAGGGAAGGTGTAGGCTGGATGTTAGGAGGAAGTTGTTGGCAGAGAGAGTGATTGGCATTGGAATGGGCTGCCCAGGGAGGTGGTGGAGTCACTGTGCCTGGAGGTGTTGAAGCCAAGCCTGGCTGAGGCACTTAGTGCCATGGTCTGGTTGATTGCCCAGGGCTGGGTGCTAGGTTGGTCTGGCTGAGCTTGGAGGTCTCTTCCAACCTGATTGATTCTATGATTCTAGGTTCACATAGGCCCACTTTCTGAGCTTGTTCAGGTCAAACCTGGCCATCATAATAAGATTTCAATGGATACTCATTACAGAACTGTGGCAGGGCAAGTTCTTGCTTGGATTACCTTTTTTCCTCTCCATCTTTTACCTAATTTTGGCAGCTATTGTCAGCAGGTACTTCAGAAGTACAATACCTACTTCTCAAAAGGGAGATTACACATCACCACTTGCTGTGGCACATTCCATGCAAACCCACACCCACAAGGGATTGTATTAGATAACTGGTCACATTTTAAGAATAAGAACCTGAATTTGTCAGAACTAAAAATTGTTCTCCCTCCCTACAATTAAAAGATAATGGCCTGTACAATATGCAGCATTTCAACTCTAAATTTAGAGAAATATAAATCACTGCCTCCAAATGCAACACAGAACTCTGAAAGAAATTGTATGTATCAAACATACAAACAACATTTTAAGAGAAAGAAGTTAAATACTAATTGAATTTAAAAAAAAAAGGTTGGGGTGGTTTAGCCTGGAGAAGAGGAGGCTCAGGGGTGACCTTATTGCTGTCTGCAGCTACTTGAAGGGAGGCTGTAGCCAGGTCGGGTTGGGCTCTTCTGCCAGGAAACCAGAAACAAAACAAGGGGACACAGTCTCAAGTTGTGGCAGGGGAGGTCTAGGCTGGATGTTAGGAGGAAGTTGTTGTCAGAGAGAGTGATTGGCATTGGAATGGGCTGCCCAGGGAGGTGGTGGAGTCTCTGTACCTGGAGGTGTTGAAGCCAAGCCTGGCTGAGGCACTTAGTGCCATGGTCTGGGTGCTAGGTTGGGCTGGTTGATCTTGGAGGTCTCTTCCAACCTGGCTGATTCTATGAAAATAAGCTGAAATGGACCAAAATCAAACCATGCATACAGAAAGCCAGGCTGTAAAATAAGGAGCTTGCAGGCTTGTTTTCTTCAAGGAGACAGAGCAGTAAGTAATTATATCAGTGTTCAGCCCAGGAGATGGGAATCAAGCTGAAGAGAATGCATTGGAAAGTAATGCATGTCAGACCTGTTAATACCACAACATACATCTCTTTGACATTAACAGAGCCCAACAGACACAAATAAAGTGCAGGCAGTAGATAATCTGTTTATATTTCTGCTTTGCTTTTTAGTTAGGAATGGATTTTGTGAAATGAAAGGGTTTACTGAATGCTATATGTAAAGTCCTCCTGGTGCTCTTCAGTAATTATTCAGGAATTGTTGCAATTAATGAGACAAAAATAGTGACTGATTAGTTCTCCTGAACAAGATAGCATCCCTGTTGCTATGAGCAAGGCTCTCCACCACTAAATGTTTCATCCTGTTTAGCCTATGCAGATGTGTTGCAGAAAATCAAATATCTTTCCCTTTTTAATACTAAATATATACATTTTATCAAGGTCTTCTAAACAAAAGTGTTCTTAAATGCTGAGAGCTTGTGGACTCTAGTTCCCCTGGGTTTTAGCAATATAATCATATGCAGAATTGGCTTGACTTGAAGATGTAGCAAAATAACACGTTCAGGGGCAGTCAGTTCCTACTGACATGCATGTGTAAAGAAACATAGCCCTTATTTTCCCCAAAACAGTGTTTTTTAGCAGTAAGACTGCTTCTAAGTACTGCAAATAACCCTCCATTTCATAAAATCATAAAACAATAGAATCATAGAATCAAGCAGGTTGCAAGAGACCCCTAAGATCATCCAGGCCAACCTAGCACCCAGCCCTGGCCAAGCAACCAGACCATGGCACTAAGTGCCTCAGCCAGGCTTGGCTTCAACATCTCCAGGGATGGCAATCCTCCACCTCCCTGGGCAGCCCATTCCAATGTCAATCACTCTCTCTAACAACAACTTCCTCCTAACATCCAGCCTAGACCTCCCCTGGCACAAGAAATGTGTGGAGAGGGCACTTCAGGACACGGTTTAGTGGCCATGGTGGTGTTAAGTTGATGTTGGAAGGCTGCCATTGGAATGGGCTGCCCAGGGAGTGGAGTCGCCATCCCTGGAGGTGTTCAAGAAAAGCCTTAGTGCCATGGTCTGGTTGACTGGCTAGGGCTGGGTGCTAGGTTGGACTGGATGATCGTGGAGGTCTCTTCCAACCTGGTTGATTCTATGATTCTATAAAGGACAAATACTTATAACCATCTTCTTTCAACCCACTCTCCTCACAGCAGTGACCACCCAAGGATGGGAGAAGAGACCCCAGCAAAGCTCAACATTCTTCAGCATTTGCTGTCCTAATGAAAATGGACAAGTGCATGAGGAGCACAACATGAGAAGTAGGCTCAACTGAATGATCTCACTGTCTCCTTAATATCTATGGTCTACCAAGTATTGTCCCCTAGGAGAGCAAAAAAATCCAGGACTTGGCAATCTGAGGAACTACCAGCCTAGGCAGGCTGTGCCTGTGTCTTCTCCTCTGCCTCCAGTCCCTTGCTTTTCAAAGCTATGAATGAAGTGTTTCATTCAGATTTGCAGATTGCATTGGATTGGAAAAGACCTGCAAAGGTCATCTTGTCCAACCCCCCCTGCAGTCAGCAAGGACACCTTCAACTAGGTCATGCTACCCAGGGCCACATCAAGTCTGATCTTGAATGTCTCCAGGGACAGGGCCTCAATCTCATCCCTGGGCAATCTGTTCCAGTATTTCACTACTCTCTTTGTGAAAAGCTTTCTCCTAATGTCTGACCTAAATCTCCCCTGCTCCAGTTTCAAACCTCAGCCCCATGTCCTGTCATTACAAGTGCTTCTAAACAGCCCTTCCCCAGCCTTCCCGTAAGTCCCCTTCAGATACTGAAATGCAGCTCTAAGGTCTCCCCAGAGCCTTCTCTTTTCCAGGCTGAAGAGCCCAAAGTCTTTCAGCCTATCTTCACAGGAGAGGTGCCCTACATCTCTGACCATCTTTGTGGCCCTCTTCTGGACCTGCTCCAGCAGGTCCCCATCTCTTGTGTCAGGGTCCCCAGTGCTGGACACAGTGCTCCATGTAAGGTCTCAGCAGAGGAGAGTAGATCTCAGTTTTTGCTCTGTATACTGTAAACCATCAGATCCAAAGCCAAGCAAGCAATGTCCAGAGGGCATGAAAATCCACACACTGCTGCAGACAAAACCAAGTTATGATACCCTCCACTTTTAAGGTATTTTTTACCCATTCTCCTTCTTTTCTCAAGTATTAGGTTCTTGACTGGATTGAGCAGGCTTTACAAAACTTTGCCCTCCTACTGAAAACACCTTCTGTTTCAGTAACTTCAATACCACTGCCTAAGTCATAGAATCATAGAATCAACCAGGTTGGAAGAGACCTCCAAGCTCATCCAGCCCAACCTAGCACCCAGCCCTGGTCAATCAACCAGACCATGGCACTAAGTGCCTCATCCAGGCTTTGCTTCAACACCTAATGTTGGCACTGACACCATTCATACACCACTTTGCCATCAGAAGAGTTCACCTCTATTGTTTCTGCTTTAAATCTGTTTTTAAAAGCTTCATCCCCATTCTGCAACCTCTCCTTTATCTTGTCACTTCCCTGGTATTTGTTGCAACAAACAACCAGCTCTGCTTTCAGCACCCAATTACAGGAACAATATTATCCCCTAACTGCATAAGACAGCTTTTCATTAGACTTGCTCTCACCAATACATCACCCTCAGCAATGCATTACAATGTATTTTTAGCCTCATTTCTTATGGAAATGAAGCTTCCCCAACCACTCCCTGGGTTCCTCTCCCTTTGTGTCTGCTTTCAATACCCACAGTGAGTGAGGGGGAGAAGGTGAGGATTTTCAGTGAGACACAAAGCAAAGGTGCTCAAAATTAATTGTTGCTTGTTTCATTATTTCTAGACAAACTCTTTATGATCAGTAAGTCAGAAACTAAAAATGGATCTACTTTAAAAGTGTCATTTTGACTTCATCAGGCTCTTCTTTGCCTCTGCAAAGCCATACTGCCCATCAGTGACTGCAAAGGCGTTCAGTTGTGCAGCCTGTGAGCAACTAGGCAGTTACTTAAACTCCACCTTTATGTTTCTTTAAGGCCAGAACATTACACTTGGGTTAGGTCTTTCTTTGTTTGGAGGTGGAGGGCTTGAGGAGAGCAACACTGGGAGGTTACTGTTCTTCACAAAGGACCTGAAATTTTGGGCAAAACATTCTTCCTCATTATTAAGAAGACATTTTTGTCTGGCATTAGGTAACTCTGAACATCTTCTCATAGAAATTTCTTTGGTGTTGGCCACTTTGAGAAACAAAAAAAAAAGGGGGGGAAAGAAGTTATTTTATAAGATTCAGATTAATTACACAGAGAACATCTCAACTCCTGCCATGAAAAGGACTGCAATTGCTCCCCTCTCCAAAATCATAGAATCAACCAAGCTGGAAGAGACCTCCAAGATTGTCCAGTCCAACCTAGCACCCAGCCTTGTCCAATCAACCAGACCATGGCACTAAAAGCTGCCCAGGGAGGTGGTGGAGTCGCTGTTCCTGCAGGTGTTCAAGCAAAGCCTGGCTGAGGCACTTAGTGCCTTGGTCTGGTTGACTGGCCAGAGCTGGGTGCTAGGTTGGCCTGGATGATCTTGGAGGTCTCTTCCAACCTACCTGATTCTATGATTCTGTGATTCATCCACTCTTTTCCTGAACACCTCCAGGGATGGTGACTCCACCACCTCCCTGGGCAGCCCATTCCAATGCCAATCACTCTCTCTGTGAAGAACTTCCTCCTAACATCCAGCCCAGACCTCCCCTGGCTCAACTTGACACTTGTCACCAGGCAGACTGTTACTAGAAGGTTACTGCTCTGTCCATACAGACTGGGTGTCATTCATATCTTCCTAGCCAATTATGAGTGCCATAAGCATGCATAACTCACTGTACCTGGAAGCATACAAAGAGTGCTGAGGCTGCTATTAAAAAGTTCCTTTCTCACTCTGCAAGATTTTTTCTCTAGTGGTAGCAGGCTGAAGCTGACTACTGATGACTGTGCCAAGGGATACACAGCAGCCATCACATCCTGGAACAGAGGCTGTACCAGAAGTCACTGCTAAATGCTTTTCTGCTTTATGCAGCCATTACAGAGGCACATTATGGAGCAGGATGTTTCTCTGGGATGAAGTTTTCTACACATTACACATTTCTACACATTATTTTTATATGGCCAAACTTGCCTCTAATGGCAGTGTAAGATTTTTCTTACTGGTTTTATTTTATTTTAAGGTATATTTGGGGTTGATCTCTAGAAAAAATGCAGCATCACAGAGTATAAGGCATTGGAAGGGACCTCCAGAGATCAAGTGGGGAGTGCTGGGAGAGAGGAGCTGAAGATGAGGCAGCAGTGTGCCCAGGTGGGCAGCAGAGCCAATGGCATCCTGGGCTGGATCAGGAGCAGTGTAGGCAGCAGGACAAGGGAGGTTCTTGTGCCCCTGTGCTCAGCACTGCTCAGGCCACCCCTTGAGTGCTGTGTCCCCTCTGGTGAGGGGCCTGGAACACAGCCCTAGAAGGAGAGGCTGAGGGAGCTGGGGGTGTGCAGCCTGCAGAAGAGGAGGCTCAGGGCAGAGCTCATTGCTGTTTACAGCTAACCTGAAGGGAGGCTGTAGCCAGGTGGGGTTGGGCTCTTCTGCCAGGCAAGCAGCAGCAGAACAAGGGGACACAGTCTCAAGTTGTGCTGGGGGAGGTCTAGGCTGGATGTGAGGAGGAAGTTCCTGGCAGAGAGAGTGATTGGCATTGGAATGGGCTGCCCAGGGAGGTGGTGGAGTTGATGTCACTGGGGGTGTTGAAGCAAAGCCTGGATGAGGCACTTAGTGCCATGGTCTGGTCAATAGGACAGGGCTGGGTGCTAGGTTGCCCTGGCTGAGCTTGGAGGTCTCTTCCAGCCTGGCTGATTCTATGACTCAGAGTTCATGTACATGCAGCTGGTGGGGGCAATTTTAAGAAGTGCAGTTCTAAACCTGGGGTTTTTGAAACATATAATTCAAAAGGGCAGCTCTGGCCTACTGAAGAGCTGATTGATGATTCCTTAGACAATGGATGCTGCTAATCACTCGGGTGCAATTTTGCCACACACCAAGACTTAACCAGGGGCAAGCAAACAAAGTGTTCCCAAACAACTGCTTCAGCTGGTCCTTTTCTAAGCCTGTTTTGCAGTTACCAATGCTCAAATCAAAAGAGAATCACAGAATCAACCAGACTGGAAGAGACCTCCAAGACAGGACATAGAGATGTAACAGTGCCAACTTCTCAGAAAACTCTTATCTCTATTTTTTGTTGCACAAACCATGGACATGGAAGAAACACAACAAATGAATAAATGTTGGCTACTTCTTGCCATTCACATGCTAAAAAAAACCTTTACTGTATGATGGAAAGAGACAGGAAAAAAGTGATTCCAAATGAGTAGAAATGTGATTTATTCTTACCCACCCTCTACCACCTAGCAGCATTTTAAAACACCCTCACATATATTAGATGAATAAGAGCATAAGTCACTCATCCTATCACTCATGTGGTGAAAGAGGATCATCACCCACTACCTCTCATCACACTGGACTAAAGTGTGACTAGTGAGTTTGAGAGCAGCCCACTTCAAAAGTGCCTGTAACTGACATGCAGCCCAGCAAGATGAAGCTCTCCAGTAAGCTTGCAATGGATGCTACTCACTGTGAAAGCAGTGGAAAACACAGACTGCAGCAGGTGATTATTTCACCTGATTTCATTTTTCCACATACTGTCCAACCTCTCATCTGAGTCTTTTACCCAGCTAAAATCTCCCTCTCAAAGTATGGCTCTGACTCTTTGAAATGTGTTTTGATCAACAAGATCTTGCTCGGTTTGCAACTGCTCTCTACTAATTGCTCATGCCCTGGAGACTTCCATTTCTCAATTTAAACTAAAACACAGAATATAAACAATATTCTAACTCTAAGCTACATTCAGAAAGGTTACTGACCTTCCTGCTCCCTTCTGATCTCCATCAAATTCTAAACAAGCACCAGATGCAAAAGGTGAGCTGATAATATCCTAACACAGATGTGTGCAGTGCTTCCCTCATCAGTCAGTAGGAACCACCTAAATAGGGCTTTGAACAGAATTCAAACTGTCCAGTTAGTTTCAGTCTCCTCTTACAACAGCTCTTCCTCTTCTCCATCCACACTGCTTCCATTTCACAACAAAGCTGAGTGAACCCCAGAGAGGTTGTGGAGTCTCCTTCTCTGGAGACTTTCAAGATCCATCTGGATGCATTCCTGTGTGACCTGCACTACATTATGGTACCTGGAAGGTAGGAGAGCCCTGCAGAGGGACCTGGACAGGCTGGATGGGTGGGCAGAGACCAAGGAGATGAGCAAGTGCAGGGTTCTGCATTTTGGCCACAACAACCCCAAGCAGCACTACAGGCTGGGGACAGAGTGGCTGAGAGCAGCCAGGCAGAGAGGGACCTGAGGATACAAGATACTGGTAGATAGTAACTGAAGCTGAGGCAGCAGTGCCAATGGCATCCTGGGCTGGCTCAGGAGCAGTGTGACCAGCAGGACGAGGGAGGTTCTTCTGCCCCTGTACTCTCAGCACTGCTCAGGCCACCCCTTGAGTGCTGTGTCCAGTTCTGGGCTCCTCAATTCAAGAGAGATGTTGAGGTGCTAAGTGTCCAGAGAAGGGTGACGAAACTGGTGAGGGGCCTGGAGCACAGCTCTGTGAGGAGAGGCTGAGGGAGCTGGGGGTGTGCAGCCTAGAGAAGAGAAGGCTCAGGGCAGACCTCACTGCTGTCTACAACTGCCTGAAGGGAGGTTGTAGCCAGGTGGGGTTGGTCTCTTCTGCCAGGCAAGCAGCAGCAGAACAAGGGGACACAGTCTCAAGTTGTGGTGAGGGAGGTCTAGGCTGGATGTTAGGAGGAAGTTGCTGGCAGAGAGAGTGATTGGCATCGGAATGGGCAGCCCAGGGAGGTGGTGGAGTCCTTGTCCCTGGAGGTGTTGAAGCAAAGCCTGGATGAGGCACTTAGTGCCATGGTCTGGTTGATTGGCCCGGGCTGGGTGCTAGGTTGGACTGGATGAGCTTGGAGGTCTCTTGCAACCTGGTTGATTCTGTGATTCTATGATTCTGTGCTCTGGCAGAGCGTCTGGACTCAGTGATCTCCAAAGGTCCCTTCCAACTCCTACCATCCTGTGATCCTGCTGCCTGTTAGAAAAGCTTGGGAACACCTGGCTGCATCCACAGGGGAAAAGGAGAATTGGAAAGAGACAAAAATTAACAAAATAAATAATGTCAGAAATATGTAGGAGGGATGAAAACAACCAATTACACTGATGGATCCATGAAATGTAACTCATAATAGCACTTCTGTCAGCGACATATCCATCAGATCCTGGGAGACAACAATCAGAACCAAAGCAGATCCAGGCTGAGTAACTGTAACCCCTAAACTAGTTAAGCAACATTATCATGCAACATGAATAAAATCATAGCATTACAAATCTCAGTAAGTTTACAGACTACTTGTGGGGAATATTTCCTTGGTTTACTAACAAATGCACAGTTGTTGGGTTACTTGATTGGGATTTTGGGTTCCTCAGGAAGCCTGAAGAATCAGGCCAGGTCTACATAACAGCCTCAAATGGATATTTAGGGATTTAGCTTTAAACCCTCAGCTTTCCTAGTGCCATTTTCTCTCTTTCTGTCACATCTCCAAAAAGAGCACAATATGGAAAGCTTTCAAAGCCATGAGGTATAACTTTTGCCTCCAAAAGTCATGGCTATTCGTGATTATTTATTGTCTCTCTAATAGCCATTTAAGAATGACCTTTACATCTAAAGATCTTGCCCTGTGGGTAACTACAGTACAATACTGAGGTTTGGAAGATGGAGTGCATGACAATGAAACACTGATTTGTGGCTGGGTGGGAGCCTGAGAGCTTCTCTCTAACAACTTCTCGGAGTAAGTGTGATCTTTTAAATGTAAAAGACAGACCTCAAGTAGAGATCTGAATTAGTTTTGGGCACAGAGTGCTAAAAACAGAGAGGAGCCAGGAAAAGGGAGCCTCAGAGAGCATAACCAAGGGTGATCAAAAAGTGCAAAATCAGTTAAACCCCACCTCATCCACTCTTAGAATAGAGTCATAGAATCAACCAAGTTAGAACAGATCTCCAAGCTCAGCCAGTCCAACCTAGCACCCAGCCCTGGCCAAGCAACCAGACCATGGCACTAAGTGCCTCAGCCAGGCTTGGCATCAACACCTCCAGGCACAGCGACTCCACTGCCTCCCTGGGCAGCCCATTCCAATGCCAATCACTCTCTCTGACAACAACTTCCTCCTCACATCCAGCCTAGACCTCCCCTGACACAAGCTGAGACTCTGTCTCCTTCTTCTGTTGCTGCTTGCCTGGCAGCAGAGCCCAACCTCACCTGGCTACAGCCTCCCTTCAGGTAGTTGTAGACAGCAATGAGCTCTGCCCTGAGCCTCCTCTTCTGCAGGCTGCACACCCCCAGCTCCCTCAGCCTCTCCTCACAGAGCTGTGTTCAGGCCCCTCCCCAGCCTTGCTGCTCTTCTCTGGACACCTTCCAGTATCTCAACATCTCTTTTGAATTGAGGAGCCCAGAACTGGACACAGCACTCAAGGTGTGGCCTGACCAGTGCTGAGTACAGGGGCAGAAGAACCTCCCTTGTCCTGCTGCCCACACTGCTCCTGATCCAGGCCAGGATGCCATTGACTCTCTTGGCCACCTGGGCACACTGCTGCCTCAGCTTGAGCTACTATCTACCAGCACCCCCAGGTCCCTTCCTGGCTGCTCTCAGCCACTCTGTCCTCTTGTCACTCTTGGTTATATCTTAACAACCTCAGGAGGGGTTGATTTGGTTTTAAACAGAAGATATTACAGGATTGAGAATTCCTATGTGGTGGCAGGACTGAAATAATATGATTTGAAGTTTAAGTAATAAACAGAACATACATCTACAGACAGACAGCACACCAGAGCAGATCAAATTTGGACCATCAGGTAAAAAAGTAATGATGTGCAACCATGACAAAAAGTAGCTGGCTGAAGCCATCAACAACAACAAAAGAAATATGGGTCTTGTTTTTCTAAGTCTCCTTCCACTTCATAGGTTTAAGAAGTAACTTCAAATAGAATGAAAAAACCCCAAATTACAGAAACCAAAGCTCTCTTCCAACCTGGTTGATTCTGTGATTCTAAGGATGCCTGCCTAAGCTGCTTCTCTTCTCTTTCACCTTCAGTCCTACTGAGAGAAATAAATTAACTAATCAAGAAGTGTAAAAAAAACCTCACTGCAGAAGCCAATATTTGAGAACAACACAAGAAACAGCCTCAAAAATAAGGCACAGGGTATCAGGCAAAACATCCTTAAAGCACTTCAACCTTACACCTTTCCAAACCTTCCCACACTGATGGAGGGAAACGAATGCTGTGGAGTACCAGGCACATGAAAAACATCATCCTGTCACTGAATGCATCACTGCTGCTGAAGGGCTTCCTTTGGTTATGTTTTCTTCTGTTTGCTTCAAGGTTTCTGTAACATTTTCTGGCTGTGTTCCAGGTCTGATCTGGAGTTCATCCCATACACCCAGATGGTATCTCTGCATGTGACAGGGTGGGGAGGAAGGACGTCCTCCTTCAACCTCAGCTGAGGAGCAGCTCTGAGTTTACATAAGCCAAACAACAGCCCTACACAGAGTATTCTGTTCAAACACAAAACAGGCACAGAATTCCAGTGCCTTCAGGACAATTCTCGGGTGCAAGGTGAGCACTCAGGCCTATTTACAATCACATGTCATAGCACTAGAAGATGTCTGGACCACAACATGTGTAGATGCCTGGACCATGACATGTGTAGATGTCTGGACCACAACATGTGTAGATGTCTGGACCACAAATGTGTAAATGGCTGGACCACAACATGTGTAGATGTCTGGACCATAACATGTGTAGATGTCTGGACCATAGCATGAGTAGATGGCTGGACCATAACATGTGTAGATGTCCGGACCACAACATATGTAGATGTCTGGACCACAACATGTGTAGATGTCTGGACCACAACATGTGTAAATGGCTGGACCACAACATGTGTAGATGTCTGGACCATAGCATGAGTAGATGGCTGGACCATAACATGTGTAGATGTCCGGACCACAACATATGTAGATGTCTGGACCACAACATGTGCAGATGTCTGGACCATAGCATGAGTAGATGGCTGGACCATAACATGTGTAGATGTCCGGACCACAACATATGTAGATGTCTGGACCACAACATGTGTAGATGTCTGGACCACAACATGTATAAATGGCTGGACCACAACATGTGTAGATGTCTGGACCATAACATGTGTAGATGTCTGGACCACAACATATGTAGATGTCTGGACCACAACATGTGTAGATGTCTGGACCATAACATGTGTAGATGTCTGGACCATAACATGTGTAAATGTCTGGACCACAACATGTGCAGATGTCTGGACCATAACATGTGTAGATGTCTGGACCACAACATGTGTAGTCTGCCTCGCTGGTATGAAATTCAGAGTACATGCTCAAAGGCTGCAGTGTTCTCCAGGGGAGTGTAACTCATAAGCACACACAGCCTAAAAGTGTCATTTCTTCAGGCACTAATTCTGTGAATCCTGCATGAATTGTAGATGTGAAATCCTTCAAACTGGCACTGCAGAATCTCCAGTCAAAGGCTTCTCAATGGATTCATTGCCTTTTCCTATATATAGGTTTCACCTCCTGTGAAGTATCTAATGATGAAACGAGTGTGAAGTGAGAGTTGCTTGGTTTACACCCAATAACTATATATTTGATCAAGATCCAAGTCCTTAAATACAAGAGACCAAAATAAAAATGAAAAGAAGAAAGAAATCTCTTCTATCACTGTTGACAGTCAGCTTACAATCAAGCTGGTTATCAAACCCACTGATGGATGAGGAGAAGCAAACAACTGGGTCTAAATTCAGCATTAGAGTTACATTTTCCTAAGTGTCACTGCTAAAATGATTACAAATATTAAAAATCATAGAATCACAGAATGCAAAGGGTTGGAAAGGACCTCCAGAGATCACTGAGTCCACCCCTCCTGCCCCATGCAGATCAGGACTACTTAGAGCAGGTCACACAGGAACACATCCAGGCAGGTTTTGAAGCTCTTTAGAGGGGAAGACTTCCCAGTCTTGCTGGGCAGCTTGCTCCAGGGCTCTGTCACCCTCACAGTAACAAAGTTGCTTCTCATGTTGAGATGGGATTTCCTAGATTTGAGTCCCACCACTGGGTATCACTGAAAAGAGACTGGCTCCATCCTCCCTACCACCACCCTTCTGATATTTCATAGAATGGTTTAGGTTGGAAGGGACCTCAAGAATCAGCCAGTTCCAACCCCCTGTCATAGGCAGGGACACCTCCCACTAGAACAGGTTGCTCAAGGCCTCATCCAACCTGACCTTGAACACCTTCAGGGAGGGAGCAGCCACAACCTCCCTGGGCAACCTGTGCCAGTGTCTCACCATCTTCACTGGAAAGAACTTCTTCCTAACATCTAGTTTGAATCTCCCCTCTGCCAGTTTAAACCCATTCCCCCTTGTCCTGTCATTACAAGACCTTGTCAGTAGTCCCTCCCCAGCCTTCCTGTAGGTCCCCTTCAGATACTGGAAGGCCACTATAAGGTCTCCCAGAAGACTTCTCTTCTCCAGGCTGAAAAGCCCAAACTCTTGTATCCTGTCCTCACAGCAGAGCTGCTGCAGCCCTCTGAGCATCTTTGTGGCCTCCTCTGGACTGGCTCTACCAGTTCCATGTCCTTCTTGTGTTGGGGGCTCCAGAACTGTACACAGGACTCCAGGTGAGGTCTGATGAGAGCAGAGTAAAGGGGAAGACAACGATCAGATCTCCTCTCAGCCTCCTTGTCTCCAGCCTAAACAGCCCTGGCTCTCTGTCTTTCCTCATAAGAGAGATGCTCCAGTCCCTTAATCACCATCATAGCCTCTGTTGAATTCTCTCCTGTAGTATCCTGTCCCTCTTGAACTAGGGAACCCAGAACTATACACATAAAGAGTAAGTTTTATCAGGGTTCAGAGTCCAGATGTTGCTACCAATCTTCTGAACCACTTCTAAGAGGTGGCAATGGTCACCAAGACAGGATAGAAACCCTTTAGCAGAAAGTATTAGATCCACACTGCAAATATCTAAGTGTGAGTTCATGGAACTCCAAGAACAATGCCATCTAAATATATCATGAGGTATGCTAATATTGCCCTAAATTTGAAACAAAACCATTAATAAGAAAGCAGGTCAGCTCAAACACAGCTAGAGACGCTGCTGCAAAGAACCAGAAAGAACTGAGGAGACTGAATTCACAGAAATAACTTTGTCCAGTTATAACAGCAAAAAACATAACCCACACTTGATTTATAGGCATGAAATTATGGTGGGCAATAAGGGTGGCACTGATCCTGAGCCAGCCCAGGATGCCATTGGCTCTCCTGCCCACCTGGGCACACTGCTGCTTCATCTTCAGCTACTCTCTGCCAGCACCCTCAGGGCCCTTTCTTCCTGGCTGCTCTCAGCCACTCTGTCCCCAGCCTGTAGTGCTGCTTGGGGTTGTTGTGGCCAAAGTGAAGAACCCTGCACTTGGCCTTGTTCAATCTCATCCCATTGGCCTCTGCCCACTCATCCAGCCTGGCCAGGTCCCTCTGCAGGGCAGGGCTCTCCTACCTTCCAGCAGATCAACAGCTCCTAGCTTGGTGTCATCTGCAAACTTACTGATACTGGACTGGTGCACCCCAGGAGAGCATTGGTTCTAATACAGAAGTTCTAGAGCCCTACTGTTGAACCTCTCATGTATTCACAACAACAATAATCTGCATTTAAAGGTCTTCAGTAGTGTGAAATTACACAGCATAATATCTTTACAACACTTTTACATGCACAGCAGCTGAGTTACTGGTTTCAAATCCTGCCTGTCAATCTTCCTATTAAGAAAATATGAAGTGCAATGCAGCAAACCAGAGCTCAGTGTTCTCTCCCTTTTCTCTTCCATGGTCTGTGCTTTTTAGCAGTATGTCTTAAGTGAGATGAGAAATGTGAGCTTTGGACATATGTTAACATATTGTCTTCAGTTCAGCAGACAAACACAGATGCACACTTGTTCCATGTGGGACTTCTGGCCTCATTAGTAATGCTTCTGCTGTGTCCCCTTCTACTGTAGTGGGGGATACTCATGAGTCACATTGTGTACTTGCCAAAATCCCTGAAGCTGAAGGCTTTCCATGTCACTGCTAGACTGACTAGAGAAAACTCAGCCAAATTCCCTTCAAATTCCAAGGCTGGCCTGAAGTCTGCTTGCAGCAAGGGTGAAGGGTTGAACCAAACTGTATATAATTAAGAATATACTAACTAATAATAGACTAACCAACAAGCTACCTTGTTTAAAAGCTGCAAAAATAATAGAATCAGAGAATCAACCAGATTGGAAGAGACCTCCAAGATCTTCCAATTCAACCTATCACCCAGCTCTGTCCAGTCAACTAGACCATGGCACTAAGTGTCTTACCCAGGCATCTTTCCCTATACAACATCTGTGCTCTCTGTAAAATGCTGGTACAAAGTGCTACAGTAAAAGAACTGTCTTGGGTTTGTGCACAATGAGCTGGCACCCTTAAACATGGCACTAATCCTGTGTGCACCCAGTATTGTAGAATCAACCAGGTTGGAAGAGATCTCCAAGATTATCCAGGCCAACCTAGCACCCAGCCCTAGACAATCAACCAGACCATGGCACTAAGTGCCTCAGCCAGGCTTGGCTTCAACACCTCCAGGGACAGCGACTCCACCACCTCCCTGGGCAGCCCATTCCAATGGCAAATGAATCTCTGTGTGCAGAACTTCCTCCTAACACCTTTGGGTTTAATTAAAATACTGCAAAGTTTTGATGGCTTTCAGACTGCATTGTTAGGAGGGATGTTAAATATGCCTGCTAGTGCCCACACTTTCATGTTTCAGTATTTTAACTTGCCAGTAACAAGAATGTTTCCAATAATAGAAAACCCAAATGCACACTTTAAACCAAATATTCACCTGAAATGTCAAAGTTTTCTGTGTGAGCCTACTGCTTTTCAAATAATGGTTACTTTTAGGGAAAGACAATCCCCATGATCTTGCTGCTTTCTGTCAGTTGACTTCAATTCTATACAAGAAAATGAACAAGATAGAATCATAGAATTGACCAGGTTGGAAGAGACCTCCAAGATCATCCAGTCCAACCTAGCACCCAGCCCTATTGGTCACAAAAATAATTTAAACATTGGCATCACAGCTGAAATTTTGCCTGATATTTTCCCATCTTTTCCACCTCTGCAGTCCATGAAGATGAGGAAGAGGACTCTCAGCCTGAAGATGCAATAGTGCATGGGATCGCAACACAGGAAGATGATTGCATGATTTAGCCACTTAAACAGAAGGCACAAGCACAGTCACAGAAAGACAGGGGTTGGAAGGGACCTCTGGAGGTCATCTAGTCCAACCTCCCTGCCAGAGCAGGTTCACCTAGAGCAGTTTGCACAGAACAGCATCCAGGTGGATTTGGAATTACTCCAGAGATGGAAAACTCATTGCTGTCTACAGATAACCTGAAGGGAGGCTGTAGCCAGGTGAGGTTGGTCTCCTCTGCCAGGCAAGCAGCAAGAGAACAAGGGGATAGAGTCTCAGGTTGTGCCAGGGGAGGTCTAGGCTGGATGTTAGGAGGAAGTTGTTGTCAGAGAGTGATTGGCATTGGAATGGGCTGCCCAGGGAGGTGGTGGAGTCACTGTCCCTGGAGGAGTTGAAGCTAAGCCTGGCTGAGGCACTTAGTGCCATGGTCTGGTTGATTGGCCAGGGCTGGGTGCTAGGTTGGACTGGATGAGCTTGGAGACCTCTTCCAGCCTGGCTGGAACTACCTGACATCTTCATTTAATTGTAGCAATGAGGTCACCCCTGGGAGGTGGTGGAGGCACCATCCCTGGAGGTCTTCAAGAAAAGACTGGATAGGGCACTCAGTGCCATGGTCTAGTTGACTGGATAGGGCTGGGTGCTAGGTTGGACTGGATGATCTTGGAGGTCTCTTCCAACTTGGTTGATTCTATGATTCTATGATTCTAAACACCCCCAGCTCCCTCAGCCTCTCACCTGTCACAAGGGACTGTCAGGAAAATCTTCTCAAGGATTTACCACTGCAGGTCCTGTGCTGCTAGTGACCTCTGTGTCGGTTTTGAATCAGTATGACACCACCCACCTCCCAGTGGCAGGATGAAGTAGGGGCCTTGTCAGACTTCTGCTGACCAGCTGCAGCTTGGGAGGGCTACCTGACAGTCACATGTAGTGTAGGCATTCCTGTTTTAAAACAGCATGGTATTTAGGTAGGGTAAATAAGGCCTTTCAGATGAAGACTACCTAAAACACCAGCTTGGCTCTTAATTACTATCATTACTGACAAAAAAAGTTTATTCCCCTAATATTTGGTATCAGAACTAGCAATATAATCACAACTGTTTTGTTGATGGTCACCCCAGAGGTACTTTGCTTTAGAAATGAGAAAAAATGGGGACAGTTGATCATGTTGACACTTCCACTCTCACAACCACCTTCCACACACACGCAGAGAAGCATAGTCACAGATGGTCATTTTTCACCCACCGTATTAATCACTCAAAAGGAGCTAAAGTAAATGGTGCATTCTTTTCCTGACAGGCCAAATATAAAAGGAAACATCCAGAGTTGGTACATGAAAACTAATAAAGATACAACACCACGAGAGAGCAGGAAGGTAAGGGCAGACACTTAGCACAGCTCTTGGTTCCTCTCACATGGATAGTGGCAACTGCAACTACCAACGCCTAAGGACGAGCCTCAGAGCAACACAAACCTACTGTGACAATTCCTCCATCACAGTTTTCCAGCCTTTAGTAATCTGTAGCATACGGATTTGCAGGCCAGAAGCATGATGACATCATTTAATCCACTATTCCTCTTGAATGCCTTTGAATTTTCAACTCATGTCAGCTTTGGACATGCAGAGTGTCCTTCGCCAACACACTGCCCAATTGGCTACATGCTGCTGCCCTGACTTTGATTCTTTTGTGCTAGAAGAGAAACAAGGAGCAATTACATCCACTTTTCCCCCATGGCATTCACAACCTTTTAGACCTCCTCTGCTCCCCTGCACTTTAATTCTGTCTTTTTTAGGTTGGAAAACCCCAGAGGACTTTCATCCTCTCTTAGAGAAGAGCAGTTCCTTTGTCATTCCTCAGAGCTGCTTTCCAGCTGTGCTACCATGGACCAGTTACAAGGGCCAGATGCACCACAGTGGTGACAGTGATGCTTTCTAACAGTTTTCTTTATTACTCAGATAATTACTAATATCTCAGTACTTTTGGGTAAGCCATGGCTCATTAAACTACCATTTCCATAAGGTGATTTATAGCAACCCAAAATCTACTTCCTGACAGGAAATGAACACAAATAATTTTGCTGCTGTAGGAAAAACAAGGGCTGCTTTATTGCAGAATCACCACTGATTAGTAACTTGCCTCTCTCTCTTGCAAACCAAATCATTATCACAGTATCACAGTATCATTCCCGAGATAGTGACAGATATTCCTCATAGAATCATAGAATCAGTCAGGGTTGGAAGGGACCACAAGGAGCAGCCAGTTCCAAACCCCCTGCCATGCCCAGGGACACCCTACCCTAGAGCAGCCTGGCCACAGCCTCAGCCAGCCTGGCCTGAAACACCTCCAGCCATGGGGCCTCAACCATCTCCCTGGGCAACCCATTCCAGCCTCTCACCACTCTCAGGCTCAACAACTTCCTCCTCACCTCCACTCTGACTCTCCCCACCTCCAGCTTTGCTCCATTCCCCCCAGTCCTGTCACTCTATGACACCCTAAAAAGTCCCTCCCCAGCTTTTTTGCAGGCCCCCTTCAGATGCTGTAAGGCCACAAGAAGGTCACCTGGGAGCCTCCTCTGCTCCAGCCTGCACAGCCCCAACTCTTTCAGTCAGTGTGAGGTATTCCTCACCTACATTACATTTCAAATCTCTTTTTCACCAACTCAAACCCTCCCCATCCTGCTACAAATTTCTCTCTAAACAAAATCAATGCCATTATTACAAGAGCACTTTGCAATGCTTTTATTTTTAAAATGCAATCATTACTAATGCAGTCAAATTCACAGAATAAAACCACCTCTGAAGCACAATTGTTATCAATGACCAACCACCACAGACAGACTTTTTTTCCCCCAAGAAAGGGTTCTCAAGCCAAGATAAACCAAAAGAAAGGACTTGCAGATGCACAGGGGGTAACATGGACAAGACTTTCAGCTGCACTTGAGCAATAATCCTCATGTTCTGCCATCAGAATCCAAGGAAATAACAACAGTGGGAGAAGTATCTCCATAAATCCATCCAAAATACTGATTCACCACCAGAATGGAGTTTCTTTATTTAGCACTGTTTACAAATAAAATCAGTGGCAAAGACTATTTCAGCCCAACAGAAGAGGTTGGAGAACATGGCATCTGTGGTTGAGGCTTGTTGCCAAGACACCTGAAATCTAGTAAACAAGGTACAAAACCAGCTTCTTTTAGCTACAATGCAATGCAGCCTAAATAGATTTGAGACAAGATGTTGTTCCCTTCAAGGACATAGGATCATAGAAGCAACCAGGTTGCAAGAGACCTCCAAGATCATCCAGTCCAACTCAGCACCCAGCCCTATCCAGTCAACCAGACCATGGCACTAAGTGCCTCAGCCAGACTTTGCTTGGAACACTTCCAGGGACAGCAACTCCACCACCTCCCTGGGCAGCCCATTCCAATGCCAATCACTCTCTCTGCCAACAACTTCCTCCTAACAGCCAACCTAGACCTCCCCTGGTACAACTTGAGACTGTGTCCCCTTGTTCTGTTGCTGCTTGCCTGGGAGAAGAGACCAACCCCACCTGGCTACAGCCTCCCTTCAGGGAGGTCTGCCCTGAGCCTTCTCTTCTCTAGGCTAAACAACCCCAGCTCCCTCAGCCTCTCCTCACAGAGCTGTGCTCCAGGCCCCTCACCAGTTTTCTTGCCCTTCTCTGGACACCTTCCAGCACCTCAGCATCTCTCTTAACTTGAGGAGCCCAGAACTGGACACAGCACTCAAGGTGTGGCCTGAGCAGTGCTGAGAGTACAGGGGCAGAAGAACCTCCCTCGTCCTGCTGGCCACACTGCTCCTGAGCCAGCCCAGGATGCCATTGGCTCTCCTGGACATGATCTTACTAATATTCTCATCAAGGTTTTTTCACATGAGTCAAGAGCAGAACACACCTACACATCACAGTAAAAGTGGATTTAAAATTCAAATGAACTTAAAAAGCCCTGAAAGTCAGAGACCAAGTAAAGCACAGCCAGCCAAGAAAATAATTACTTAGTTGCTAGTTCCCAAGGATCACAGAAAAAATGGTCTCTAAATGTCTTGATGTGAAAAAACCCCACATTTAAAAGCCTTAAAATACTGTTAATTCTGATAGCACACCATTACACTTACAGTTGCTAGATTTCTTCCTCTTCTATGTATCAGCTTCATAAACCAACATGAAGTACAGCCTGGGCAACATTAAGTAATCAGTATTATAGAGAAAGTAATTTTGGATGAAGGTGTTTCATTTACAGCCTGTGTTTGCTGTTTGGGCTTAGGTAATACACTTAGCACTTACCCAGCTCTAGCCACAAAGTGGTCCCCAAAGCCCTTGAAATGAAGAAAAAGCTGCCAGTGAAACCTTCCCATTCTGTGCCTGTTTACAACTCTTACACATATAAAGCTGTATTAGAACTCAGTGTAAAAACTGCAGTGCCCCACATCTACCTTATTATACTACAATGAAGATCCTGCTCACCTATTGAGGGCATAGATGAGAAACAGACTGATCTGTTCTTGACCTAATAAGATTTCATTACCCAAAGGATACAGCTCTCTCTCTTTTTTTTAATTACATCACTTTTCCTTGCCACTAAAGCCCCTAATAAACAAAGGCCTTCATGAAGCTCCTGGAGGCAGTTTGAGGTATTCCTGACTTCAGCCACCTACGCCACGAGGATTAACTCCACCAAGTCAAAGTATGGGCAAAGAACAGACACATGCTTCAGCCACACCAGTGCTCCCTGACCTACAGCCCTACCCACTGCCAACAACAGGGCTCTGCTCTGCTGCCAGACTGGCCTGAATCAGCCACAGAAGATGTGGCAAGGCACAGGGATGCTTCGCTCTGCTGCCAGCACGGTTCCAATTCAAACCACCACCGGCTTAGTCACTGCACATGAATCAGGTTTAAATGGCACAGCATACCCAGAGAGACCAGCACAGACTCAGCAGGAAACATAACATGCACATTCCAAAGTGACATCCATGGTTTGTGTCTGACAATCTTCATTTAAGATCAGATGTGAACACAGAGATGGAGTAACGCAGTGGCACTGAGGAGAATTACGCAAGTAAATAAAGGTCACTCGCTCCCAGTGTCTGGCCACAAGCTCACCTGGGCTCATCTGATCTAGTAAGGTGGAGGCCAATGTCTTCTGCCTAGTATCAAGTGATAGAATGAGACAAAAAGTCCTCAAATTACACCAGGGAAGGCTTAGATTGGATATTAGGAGAAGAATCTTTACTGCAGGAATGGTCAGGCACTGGAACAGGCTGCCCAAGGAGGTGGTAGAGTCACCATCCCTGGAAGCATTCAAGAAACGTATGGACATGGCACTTTGGGACACGGTGGTGTTAGGTTGATGTCTGGACTTGATGAGGTCTTTTCCAGCCAAAACAATTCTATGATTGTATGAAAAATGAGGAAGAGTCCACCTGAGGAATGGTCAGCTCTTCTGCCTCAGCACACAGTTCCTTTATTTGCTTTCCCACAACAGAACAGCTAATGAGAAGCTGTGTGCTAGAACCACTTAAACACCAAACCCCTGTGGGTTCAGCAAGTGTCTTTCCTAGGTCAGAACAAATATGCCTGATCATGGAAAAATATAATTCGTCCATTTACAATTCTAAATTTAGATGTCACACCAGAAGACCTTTTAAATAATACATGCACAGCCATAAGTAACACTGGAGAGATCATCCAAGGACTAGAAACACTCCTCTAGTACAGGTATTTGAAGATTTTTGTGCAGAAAGTGTACAAAAGTCAAAGCACCACACAGGTTCCACAGGCAACATCCTTTGCTCTCCCCTGGGAACATCCTAAACCACTACCCTATCCTTCATGTAAACAGCTCATCCAATGGACATCTTCCACAATGGAAAGAACTTGTGCTTACTCCAATAACTTAGAGAAGAAAGTCAACAAGCATTATCTGTTTCATTGAAAGAAAAGGAAGAAGCAAAAAGCAAGGGTGCCAAGGTACAGAAGTGCCCCTGCCTGATTAGAATCATAGAATCAACCAGGTTGGAAGAGACCTCACAGATCATCCAGTCCAACCTAGCACCCAGCCCTATCCAGTCAACCAGACCATGGCACTAAGTGCCTCATCCAGGCTTTTCTTGAAGACCCCCAGGGACAGTGCCTCCACCACCTCCCTGGGCAGCCCATTCCAATGCCAATCACTCTCTCTGTGAAGAACTTCTTCCTAATATCCAGCCTAGACCTACCCTGGCACAACTTGAGACTGTGTCCCCTTGTTCTATTGCTGGTTGCCTGGGAGAAGAGGCCACCCCCCACCTGGCTACAATGCCCCTTCAGGTAGTTGTAGACAGTAATAAGATCACCCCTGAGCCTCCTCTTCTCCAGGCTAAACAGGCCCAGCTCCCTCAACCTCTCCTCATAGGATTTGTGCTCCTCATAGGATTAGCACTGAAGTCACTGAGCTTCCTCTTCTCTACGCCTTTGTGTTTCGTCTCTTTTTCCCACACTGAGACTGTGAGATTTGAGACAAAATGAACACTGCATACCAAAAGTGAAACTCTTTTCCCTGGCAATCATTGCACTTTCAAAACTTCATTTTGAACCAAGTCACCTTTTTCTTTGTTCAGACCGAGTCACACAGTGACTAAAATGAAAAGCCTTCAGCATCGCTGTCACATTCTTCTCAAGAGGGTTAAGTTTGGCAGCAGTTGGAACACAGCTGTGATAAAATCCTGAAGATCTGCAGGCATTTTTACTGCCTGAAATTGCTTCTCCTAGCCTCCTGTCAGTGCAGCTGAAAGCACTACAGTTTCCTTACACTCATCCTACCTTTCACAGTGCTTGGTCAAAGGAAAAGCCCACAGAAGCGATGGATGTGCATGTGAAGGGTGTTTAGTATTTTCTCGAGGCTGTGCTGGGGCACACAACCATTAACAGCTTCTTCTCTATTCACATACTGCTGCTTCAGCACTTCAAGCTCATGGAGCTCAGAGGATTTTCCTAATATCAGATTAAGAAAGGAGTGATTTCATATAGGAAGGCCAGAAGTAGGCTACTCTTAAATATCCTTCCAAATTGTTTTTGACTCACTAATCTACAATGGCATAGACTTCTGCTAACAAGAATCCTTAAAGACTACAGAATTCAGCACATCCTTGAAACAAAAATGAGTCATGTTGATATTAATGGGGGGGGGGGGGGGGGGAAGCCATCAGATTTTACTTGAAGGTTGTGTTTGGTTTAGTAAAAATCATGTACTCTTTGGAAAAAACTTCCTTTAAGCAATGTTGCAGGCAATGATGCCAGTGACAGGAAAGCACTACCTCAGAGATGCTTCCATTTCTGGAAAGGCCTAAAAATTAATCAGCATCTAGTTAACAAAGTAATGTTTGGTTTTGCTGTTCAAATGACATACATCAAATATTTCAATTTAAAGTCTCCCAACAAAATAAATCCAATTCAGTTCTCTACTAGAATGATGCCAGGAGAGTGCCCTGTCCATCAAAAACCCCAAAACCCAGCTTTAAAAAGACACATGGTAACAAGTGGGGGCATCAAATCAAAGGCTTCAACTTCTTTAGGTGATAAAACTGAACAATAAAACTGAAAATCTGCAAATCAGATCCTGGTGGACAGGTGGGGAGGCCACTGCCACCCTCAGTGACATTCATCCCTCACAGCACTGCTGAACTCCTGACCCTTTGGCACTGTTCCCTGGCATTGTCAGCCTTAGGGACTATGGTGTTGCTAGGCATGCTGTGACTCAGGTTGACATCAGTTAAGAAGGATATTCCCACCATGATCAGCAGCTTGGGTTGAGATCCTCAACATTCAAACAGCGGTATTAGAACATTTAAAAATCAATGTATTTGCTTGGCTACAAGTAAATATGAAAAGATAAAACAGTTTCATGCTGACAACCAACTGTGAGATAGAATTTCATCTGATGCATTTCTCATCAACTCGACCCTCTGTTGCAACAACTGTCTTTTGTTTACAGCCCAGATGAACGCTTCATATGCAAGATAAAAGAGCTAATGAAGTAACTAATCATGACATGAATCACTCTTCACAATAGCCAGGTCCTATACTGACTTGTAAGTTGTTTCAACCCCAAAAGGAGATGCTATTAATTTTTCTGAGTGTGCTTACAGGTATTTCATTTTCAAATGTGAATAAAAAATAACTGTAACACACACACACACATATATATGTATTTTAAAGGCCTTCAGGAACTCTACCTATGAAAGGTGGCTCAATAAAGCAAAACACTCCAAACAGTTCAGAAGAGGAAACACAAAAGTTCGGCATGAAAACATCCTGTAATAAGGTGCTATGTTAGCAAGATTTTATATGGTCTTATATTTTAAAGTTAAGACTTAAAAACTAAATGTTGGAGGCCATGAAGGCAGTGGGGAAGGATCACAGGCTCACAGGATATTAGAGATTGGAAGGGACCCAGGGAGATCATCAAGTCCAACCCCCTGCCAGAGCACAGATCTAGCACAGATCACAGAGGAACACATCCAGACAGGCCTGGAAAGTCTCCAGAGAAGGAGATTCCACAACCTCTCTGGGCAGCCTGTGCCAGTGCTCTGGGACCCTTGCAGTGAAGAAGTTCCCCCTTGTGTTGAGCTGGAGCCTCCTGTGCTGCAGCTTACACCCATTGCTCCTTGTCCTATCCCAGGGAGCAGTGAGCAGAGCCTGTTCCTCCTCTCCTGACCAGCCTTCAGGTGTTTGTAAACATTGACTAAATCCCCTCTCAGTCTTCTCTTCTCCAGACTAAAAAGTCTCACCTGTTTTACCCAGCACAATTACAATTAAGTGGAAACAGAGGAAATAAATACCTTGCTATAAGAAAAAAAACCCCAACCTTTTAGAGACAGAGCTGTGCATTACACTACTACAGTCTTCTCTCCCTTTAAAGCACATTATTTCAAGGATAATTCCATTCCAGAAAAGGAAGCACATGGAATTTGGTGAAGAAAAAAAATACTTTCCTGGTAGCACTTCTGCTGCCATTACACAGTTTTGGTTTGGGTTTTCTTTTTACATCTCTTTAGGCTGAAGATATGAGGTTCTACAACTGGTAAGGCAACTAGCCTTGGCTTAGCCTCTGGTACACTACAAACAGTCAAGAGAAAGGCAATGGCACACCATAATCTACCAGCACAAAAGAGCTTTATATAAATATATAGGTATATTTATATATGTATATTTGTTTTGCTTACCTATTAGGCATATCTCTTTAACCTTTTTAGTCAATACTTTACATATATTTGTTTTCTAGTGGTTACTTCTACTATTCTATTTTAAAGCAACCTAAAGTTTTAGCATCTCCTTCAATGTATAGCCATAGAGAGAGCTTATTGTGGTCTTTCAGGATCTGAAGGGGACCTACAAAAAAGCTGGGGAGGGACTTTTCAGGCTCTCAGGGAGTGAAAGGACTGGGGGGAAGGGAGCAATGCTTCAGATGAGTAGGTTCAGACTGGCTGTGAGGAGGAAGTTGTTGAGCATGAGAGTGGTGAGAGGCTGGAATGGGTTGCCCAGGGAGGTGGTTGAGGCCCCATGGCTGGAGGTGTTTCAGGCCAGGCTGGCTGAGGCTGTGTGCAGCCTGCTCTGAGGTAGGGGGCTTGGAACTGGCTGCTCCTTGTGGTCCCTTCCAACCCTGACTGATTCTATGATTCCAGCTTTTATTATTACCTGTGTAACAACAATGACTCTTTCATATGGGTTTCTTTCATTAGTGTCTGGTCACCTATTTATTAGGTATTTCATAAGCCACAAAGCCCTTTAGGCACATGGAAGCAGGGTCTGTATTCCAGGTGCCAGCTCTCAAAGTCTCATTCCCTAATCAGATTTTCATGCAGGAAGATGAGACTTTATGATGACAGAACAAAAATCCAAAGTGACAGATCGAGTGCCTGGAACTTCTATTGGATTTTTTATATCCATTAAAATATCCAGCCTCAGAATTTTTGGAAGAGAATTTAGCACCAGCTGGAATCCTCGACAGCATTACTAAAACAACAACAACAAACCTCCCTCAAAGAAAATGTTATGCTGTGAGTTTAGAAAACATTCTGAAAAGACAACACATACTTACTAGATTAAAAAATGTCTGTGACTGACCATCAGGTCCAAGCCTGTCATCTGGGAACCAGCAATAAGAAGCAAGTCTTTAAACACTGCTGAGGATGTCTTGTTTGACAGACTGCAGGACACTCAGATTTACAGGCTGAAATGTGATTTTGCAGCAACTAAAATTCAAAGTCCAGATAAGCAAACTGGCATCCTTGCACCAACAATGTTAAGCTTACTTTTAAGAAACAAACCAACTAGAGAAAAAGGCAAATGATTGAGGAACCTATGATTAGTTTGCAGGGTACTGGGTTTCTACTATCTTTTCTCTCTCCAACAACTGCCTGAGGGAAGAGGAGATCTCAGTTCTACCTGACACCTCCACAAGCTCAACATGATGATAGAGAGAATACTATTGCTAACTCTGCCCTTTAGGGCAAACAGCTGGTGGGCTGGTGAGTAAACCTTGTACTACAGGTTCTGAAGTTCCCTTTCTGACCTACCATTTACAGGCAGTGAAGTCACTGTACATCAACTTTGTTTGCTGAGGTTAGACAAGCAGGGTTCAACTAAGGCACTACTGATACGAATGAGTTAGCTTGTGTATTTCTAAACATTGGTAGCTACAGCACCATGTTCACAATGCATCTGCTGCCTCCAGGGTGTGTTGAACAAAAGGTTAGTTCAAGCATTTTCTACTACTTGCCTTGAATTTCAGGAGGTCTCAGAAACTTGTGATTAGGAAAACCAAAAAAAAAAAACCAACCCAAAAACCACAAGTGGTAAGAGACCAGCTCTGGAGCACAGACATAAAACTGCTTTGCTGCTATGAAACCAACCCTGTGAGTCCTAAGAAATGAGATATTTCGCTGTTCCTTGTTTAAGCCTTGCACACTGAAGACCTACTAAGCAGAAAACAATAATGAAATAATGACAAACCAAAACGAATCCAAGTTGCTTTTGTAAGAAGAGATGGGGTTACACAACCAGCTAGAGCAGCAGGCAGCCAAAAAGAGCCTCCTGAAATAAAGATCAACTTCTCAAAAGAAGGCAGTAGCCATGATCCTGTAGACATGGAGCGTTACCAGATACATGCAAAGAATACTGCTTGTTTCCCCACGGTATCTACCAGGGCTAATTGTCAGCAACAGCTCAGCTCAGCTACAGGAACGTTTCAAATTGTATTTCAATCTCCTTTAAAGATTGTGCAAATGCTAGAAGGGGGTTGGAAAACATCTAAACCAGCAAGTGAACGGCTTTGAGGTTTGGATGTTAAACCGTTTTCACTCTTAAGTCCTAACCCAAAAATAACTTGCACAGAGAACAGAGCGGAACATCAGGGAACTAAAGCCAAAGCTGGGTTTGATATACATAATACTACTTTATTCCATTGTTTCAACTTTCTTACAGGTTTAAAAAAATGTACAGGGGTTCAGAACCACCTCGACAGAACAAAGAATACATAGGTAAGGGAGGCTGAGAGTCAAACCACAAGTGTGCAAGCGTGGTTAGCTTCCATTACAAAAAGTAAGAGGCACGATTTTTACATATGCGTTTTGGTGAAAGAAGGAATCGTAGTGCAGTGGTAAAAGGCACCAACAATCAATAACTGGGCCTTTTCTTTAAAAGCCAATAACCATCTAAGAAAATCACATTTGGTTCAAAATAATAATTTAACTCTTTTATTGATTGGCATGCATCTGAACCCCTGGCAATTGATTACACAAACCTAATGTACGCCCTTGAAAGAGAAAGAAAAAAGGTTTCCTCAGTGGACCTGAAAATCAGTTCAGTACAAAAGGAAATAGCGAAGCTCTCTGCCTGCATTTCACACTAAATGGCCTCGTTCACCTCCTCCAAGAACACTTGTCTAACAAACAGCTATTCAACAACTGCACAGAAGTATTTCTCATAAAGCAAGTGTAGAATTTTGTTAATCCTGTTGCGTTGACCTAGTCCATGTGCTATGAAAACGTCAGGCACAGACCACACTTTACACTTTCTCTTAACAAAAAGAAAGCAAAGAAGAAAAGGTAAAAAAAAAAGAAATAAATACAGTATGTGCAAGCTAGGTTCACACAATGGGTTGACAGCTATGGCAGTAAGCTAGTGAAGACTTCCCAAAGAAAGGTTAGTGTTTGTGTTGTAAGCAGTAAGCACACTGCTGTGTGTGGTTATCACATCTGCGTTAGGATTATCTGTGTAGCCAATAAAGGAAAAGCTTTAGTACACCTTAAAGGACACTACATGATACCATGTGCTAATTTAACAGGATCAAGAGAAGACAAGACTGGAGAAGTCAATGTCCGTGGGCAGCTGCAGCTACTCAGTCAGCCAGAGAGGGCTACTGCTTACAGCTGGAAGAATGGTTTGAAACTCAAGTTTACTTGATAGGTGTTTTCAAACAAAACCACTTGGACAAGATGGAATCTATGGATGCACAGCATGAGCAAAAAAGAAAAGGGGAAATGAGAGGGGAGAACTTCTGTGAAAGTTGTACCAAAATGTGCTGGTTTATCCAAAAAGCATCATGGCCAGTGCAGGTTTTATGCACTGCAGGTTGTTTGTACAACTGAAAATTGTACAAGATGTGCGAGCAGAGACAGAGCTGATTATTAGTCTGCAATATCTACTAGAGTCCTCAGGTATGTAATTCACAAATAGCCACTTACTGTGTTGTTGATTGTTTCCTCTTAAATCTATGGAAAGTCAGAAGGCTACAGGATATTCTGACACAGAGATAGTAAGACGAATTTTCTACGAGGGGGCAAGTATAAGGTAGTACCTAACTTATTTATTTGCTGAGGAACCTCCTCTGTGAGCGATATAATTTCACACCCTTTGATTTTTAGCTCTTTTTTGCATCGTCTCTGTCGAATCACTCCCCTCACAACTCCACATGAGCTATACTCAAGTTCAGCGACCTCCCTCTCACAGCAGCATTTCCTTTTCACCGATCACTTTTTAAACTCACTCTACCATCACAACAAGCTAGTCAAGTGAACATTCCTCTTCTGGCAAGCTTCCAGGTACAGCAAACGCTATCGGAACTCGCCAGTTTCCTTTAAATGGAGCAGGAGTTAGCCCGTTTCCGCGGTTTAGGGTCCCGAACGTCCCTGTCTTTTAAACACATACAAGAGGAGCATATTGTCTCTGAGAGTCTCCGCAGTCCCAGCCTGAAAACACTGTTGGAGAGGCTATAGATGACACAGTTGCAGAAACTATTGCTTATAGCAAGCCACGTGGTTAAGAAGGAAAGCGCTGGGTTCTCCAAGACCCTAGAGCTCTCCAGCAGAAAGTAGATGATATAGGGGAGCCACAGCACGTAGAAGACGCTGGTTATCCGAAACAAAACCATGGCATAGCGGCGGTCGGGGCTGTGCCCGGTCTCCCCAGCAGCATCCACCTCGTGGCTAGGAAACCGAGCTCTCCGATCGTTTATCTCTTTGGTGTGCTGCCGGCAAATTCTAAAGATGTGGAAATAGGTGAAACATATGACAAAGGCAGCAGGAGCATACAGTAAGCAGACGATAAAGCCAGTAAAATAGGCGTTAGTTAGCCAGGAGGTAGCACACCATTCAAAAATATCTCCATGGTAACCAGGTTTCCCCCAACCAAAAAAGGAAGGCAAGAAGATCAGACAAGAGTATATCCAGATCAAAATGATGCAGATTCTCAAGCGACAAGGTGTGACCAGTTGGTTATAGGAGAGAGGCTTGGTTATAGCGAGATAGCGATCCACACTGATGCAAGCAAGACATGCCATAGATACGCTTTTCAGCACAGAGATGATGTATCCAAAAACTTGACAAGTCAAGGACTCGTGGACACCTGTCGAGTAGTGGAGCAGTGACAAAGTAGGAACCAAGCAGCTAACTCCAACAAAAAGATCAGCATAGGCCATGGTCTGAATAAAATAGCTGGTGGTATAATGGTGCAGGAGTGGAGCGCAGTGAAAAACAAATATCACAGTTAAGTTACCCGCAATGATCAAAAATGTGAGCAAGACAATAACGACTGTCTCAAGGATACAGATGTCAACTGCATTGTAGTGACCAAATCCAAGAGGGCAGGAGAGATGTTCAGATATGTTCATAACACTACTGCTCATATTCAGAGTCCTCCGTTCAATCCATCGGGACTGGTTCATGTTTTGTGACTGGGGACCACTGCAATCTGAGCCTGAGCGAGCAGGTGACCTGCTTAACAGCAGCTAAACTCTGCTTCAGCGTCTCACGATCTCTCTCTGTAGACACTGCCAGTGCTTACATTTGAGAGGGTTACAGTCCCATAGCTGTTGATGCCTCTTCAGCATCAGTGCGTCACCTCTGGCACACCTTAGCTTTAAGAAAAGAAAGAAAGAAAGAAGAAAAGAAAGAAAAGAACAGAGAAAAGGGAGGAGGGGGGGGGGGGAGGAAAGAAAACAAAAAAAAGCCAGAAAGAGAAAGGCCACTGATCAGCTCCTCCAGTGCTCTTGACCAATCTTTAGCAAACACAAGGCACTTCTAAAACAAACAGGTACAGTGAAACACCAAAATCAAAACTGACAAAAGAGCCACATTCATTCCCCAGGGAGGGAGGGAGGGAAATCTGACTGCTTATTTTCCTGAGAAAGTAATTTACTTTGGAATAAAACAGGGTGAGAGGGAAGGAAGGAGGAACCTAGGTACAGCTCAGGTTTCCTGGGCCAGCAGTTACTGGAGATAATCTTTTCAATGTCTCAGTTTAGATCACTGAGTAGAGAGTAAAGAAAAAAAGTTCATCATCTCGAGCTGTCTTTTCTGGCTCCATTCAGGAGACAGCACTCGGCCTTATCCATGCTATTCATCAGAAAGGTAAGGAAAACATTTCTGTCAAGGTTAATTCCAATAGACTCACCACTGTTTGGGTATGAATAATGAATTTTATTTGGAGGGAGACGGGTGGGGGACAAGGCAGATTTGTCCTCTGACTCCCAAGAAAGAAAACATACATCTCACATACAATGAGGAAGATTCTGTCTATTCACTTAAAAAAAAAAAAACAAAACAACCCAAAACCCACCAAAAATAATCTAAGAATAGAATTTGGAGACTTGTGTCAATATTCACAATTCCTTCCAACAGTTAAGAGTCCGTTACAATTATTAATGCCAGAAGCATAATTCAAGGTCCCCACAGAGAAAAGGAATCCTCTTGAATTTAATTTCAGCAACGGCAATTTAAAATAACTCTCTTTGGAAACTCTGCTACGGCAGATCAGCACCCAGCAGTTCACAGGTATATCCATGATATTGCTCACCTCTGTAGCAACACCTGAATCATTTCACAAACCCCCACACAAAGAGAACAGAAACTTCCATCTGCATTCTGCTGTGAAGCTAATGAAATGCTGATTTCACTCGAAAAGCTGCCATTGTTTACTACTCCGTTATTCGGTTATTCTGCTTCATCTTCCACGTAGTTTTAAGGGTTTCTACATTTATCAGGCGATTAGCATAATAAATAGCTGCTTTAAAAGAAACAGAAAAACGCTCTTCTAATCGCAGGACATTACCTTGATCATTTTATTCGCGGTTACGGAGAGAGCAAACGTTAAGAGGGAGCATCTTCTGTGTTGAGTTTTAAGTAAATGCTTGATTAGTTCAGAAATCATTAGGCAGGTGATTAATTGTACACAATCTTGCTTCTTGAAAGGCCTCTAAAATGTTAAAACCGTCTTTAACCCTAGAGTTCCTGAGACTAGAAGGCTGGCAGTGAGCACTACTGAATCCACACAAACCGATCTCCAAGGTCATTCAGATATTAGGCTGGCATTTGCTCTAAGTCTCTTGAAAAGTACCCGAATCTCTCTGATGTTTCTGATAGTCCTTGCAGTGCCTTCAGGAGGGATCTCAGGCACTAGCAGAGCCACATCTCCAGTGCTGTTGCAGCAGTTGGAGCACAAGCCTTCTCTTTGGAATGAATTTCCTGTCGTACATTGCCACGCTGCACAGAAAGTCCTTTGGATTTTAGAACATCCCAGAATATTTCCGGCCGTTCCTTCCCTTCGCCTGCAAGCGACAGAGCACCTATGGAATGATTACTTTCTGCGATGCTTTGTTCCAGCGCTCCAGCAATCCTCCTCACCTGCAGCACCCTCCCAGCCGCCGCGCCGAGCCGCTTGGCAGGAGAGCCCCAGCTCCCGCGGCGCGGCTGGAGCGTCTCTAGTTCTTTCTCTCCTTCCCCCTTCAAATGACTGCCTGCACCTGAGCCCGTTCCTCCTCCTCTTTCTCCTCCTCCTCCCGCGGCCGCAGCAGCCCCGCCGGGCGCTGGAAAGGTGACTGCTTGCCCCGGCCCCAGCCAATGGCCGCGCCGCGCCGCTGTCACTAGGTAACGGCGGCCGGCGCGGCGGCGGAGCAGGAACCGAGCGGAGCCGAGTGACGGCGGCGGGGGCAGCGGCGCCCGCACGAAGACCCGGGCCGGGCCGGTGCGGTTCGCCCCGGCGGCGCCCCCGACAGCGGCAGGCCGTGGAAGGAAGGCGGGGAGGGAGGGAGGGCGGCTGGACCAGTCCTGCGACTTGCGCCTTCAAACCGCCAAGCGACTGAACGGCGGCTGGACCCCACGGGTGTGCACCTCACACCCCGCGGCCGCTCGACTCATCTTCTATCGCGATAGATAAGATGTCATTTTAGAAAGCGCCGCCGTCACCACCTAACTGAAAGGTTTAGTAAAAGTTACTCCCAGGTTACTCGTTTCACAGGCACCTTTCATAGGCTGCCGTGGTTCGCGACACATTTTCTCGTCTCGATTAAAAAGAGCCAAAATGACAGAGCCTGAAAAAGTAGCCATGGCCGTTCTCAGGGCAGGTTTATTTTAAAGCTGATCTGGAACCGGTTTCCGTAGGGTACCAGCCGACTGCAGGCATCGGTTTAAACACCGATACTGATGAGTAACAGGCTATTTTTCAAAGCACAGGTTTTTAAACCAAATCAACTGATCTCTCTGCTCAGGCGAACCATGCTGTTACTCCCCGATTAAGCACTCAGAACTTTTTGTTTGCTTCGGGCTTCCTAAAAATAAAACTGGTGACAGAAGTGCAGGCATCGAAGTTATTTTACGGCGACACTTCGCACGTCCTTAGACACACAAACGGCAAATCTGGGTATCAAAACACCAACCGGGAAGCAGCACTTTGGGCTGGAGACCCGCAAAATAATGTGCTAGGAAGGGTAGGGGAAGCTGTAACAAGCTAAGTCATTGCAAACTAGTGATTGAAATTCTTTCAGTCCCGAGGCAAACCACGAGCGAAATGTTAATAAGCTGCTGCTGGGTTCGCATCTTGTCTTTGGGAGTACAGCCTGGAGCAGATCCCCACGGCTGAGTGACAGGGCTGTAGGGCTGTGAAGCAGCAGAAAATGCAGCAGGGTGAGAGCACTTTGCCGTGACGCCGTGTGGCAATTCCACCTTCCTCCATCGAAGGGCTTCAGAAATTAGAATTGCTCCGCTACCTCAGAGCTGTAACTGGCTGCAAGAACAGATTTAACGACTAAATTTAGTTCCCCAGCACAGCTCCGAGCCGCAGCTATCCACACCGCCGGCGGAACAATAGGAAGCGATTTTTTATTCCTTCACTTCCCACTCCTCCTATGAGGGAGGAGGAGAACAAACACCAGTGTACACAGGCATGGCAGCACCCCGTATTTCTCCCTCCCCAGGCCAGTTTGGGGACATAAAGGGCCACAACATAAGAAAATAGATACCAGAAAGCCTCAAAGACACGGGGGCATGTTAGGAAAGCAAAGGTACAGCCTAAACCAAAGTGGACCACAGAAACTACCTGCTCAGTGCCTCCTGCTCAAGACAGACTAGGATACTGAGAGCTGCTAAAGCTTCCAGATGTTCTGTTGAGTCACCTTGCCCACAGGTCAGATTCAGCCAATGTACATAAAACACAGCACCTATTTCTGTGTGCTCAGAGCACCCAACTCTGGTAACAAGCACTCGTGTCAGCCACATATTCTAGGGCTTGGACAAGAAACCTGGGTCCTGCTCAGCAGGTAAGAGGGAATAGAAAAATCAATGGCAGCCTCTGCTGGTTGGTTTTCAACGCAGGTAAAAAGCTTCCTTCTCATAAATTAGCATTAAAGAGATGAAGGAAATTTTGATTTCATTCTTTGTGGAAATAGGAGCAGGCTTCCTCTGCTACCAGAAAAGAGCTTCCAGTGGTTTTGTCACCTCGACTACTCCCAGAGCCCAACTCCCTGTGGCATTTTCCAGGAAGCAGCAGTGCAAACTGCAGCAGCCTAACGGCACTAACTTGTATTTTACATCTACTTGGAGGCAAGTGAAAATGAAAGCAGAAATCAGCTAGTCCTGACAAAACTCTGCAATTACAGACAGAGCTGTACAAGATGTGGCAATCCTGGACTGTTGTATCAGAGGCAGCACATCAAGCTATCTGGGAAAAAAATTCTGTCTGGAGATTAGAGACACGTTAGGGACTCTGGCACATTTTAAACTAAATGTGCTTCAAGGGGGTTATTTGCATGTAAAGAAAAGGAAATGAGAGGGAACAGGTCTATTGGAAGAATGCATGGCTGTCAGCAAGGCACTATCTAACCACAGCTGGTTAGGTCCAGCGGAAGGACTGAGCACTCTTTAAGCTGGAGAGAAGGAGCAATTCCACACCTTCTGTGTAAGCTAGAAACAACAGAAGTTACCATCCAAAACAGAAGACTCACACCATCTGATACTGTCAAAAACATAGGAGACAGGGCAGGAGCTCGAGCTTTGCTGTAAGAAAGCCTGTGAAAGCAGTGGTGATATGTGACCCTGGATGGAAATCAGATAAAGCTTCTCAGACAGAGAAAGTCTATACAGAGATAGATGTAGAATCTCCAAGCAAGGAAACAAAGCAAGCCCAACTACAAACCAAATTTAGGCCAGATTGCACTGGGTCCTGTCTAGCTGAATTGTGAATATCTTCAAGGAGTGAATTCTCACAGCCTGCATGGGTCCCTATGTCAATGTTTGATCCCCCTTCACTATGACTCCCAATATTGTGATGCTCAGAATTTTTCTTGTTGGGATTTGCCTTCATCCTCACCACAACTAAACATTCTTGGGCCAGCTGGACAAACCCAAAAGTGGTGGTTCTCAGGGAAACTTCCACAGTACCTTGTAGAAGGTTTAAACTCATGAAGTCTATCTTCAGCACACAGCAAAACTGATAAATGAGTCTACCACGGACCAGTTTCCTTCCTTTCTCCCTTCCATCCCACAATCATAAAGAATCCCATAAATCATTTTACAATGCCACGGCCCACATACCCCTGTGACTGCCAAGAAGATCAAGTGATACGAGTTACACAGCTACATTTTGAAATGTGAATGCTCCTCTGGAATGTTTCCCTCACTGTTACAGGAAAAAAACATCCCACGAAGCCTACATAAGCCTTTGCCACATTAGAAGTGAAGCTGATGGCACCAACAGAGTAGGTTCTGTAAGGTGGGGAAGAAGGAAGGGGCTGATGTGGTGTAATTTGGAGTGGAGGGTTAGGGTAGTTCAGGGAAGAGGATGGAAGGAGACAGTAGCTTTCAAAAAAGGCTTAGGAATGTGAGGGACGTGAGAGGGAGCCAATGATCCCTTTTGACTTTGATACTGCTCCTGCAGGCTGCATTTCAGCTTGCTCCTCTACCCGACTCACAGCCCTTTTCCAGTACTGTTTGTAATGAGGCACATATCAGCCAGTATCCTAGAAAGGTTAGGTAATTAGGATGCTCTGATGCAGAACAAGAAATTGGGGGGGGGAAATACATCTTATGCCATGTTGTGAATCAGTAGAGAAAGATGAGCATTCCCACTTGCATATTTATTATTATGCACTCCTTTCATGCTGTTTCTACCACATCCAAACTTTTTAACTCTTTAAATTAGCTAACATTATTCATGCTTTGACTACATATGAAGCAAGTTTTTGGAGTAAATTGCTGCCACCTCCCTTTAAACGTTAGTTCTGTGATCACATGGATCACAGTCGCTCTTCTGAGTGAAGAACATTTTCCTTCAGGAGGAGTTTCCCTCAAGATTCTATTGATAAGCCAATGACAAATGGAATCCACTTCACAAGCTCAATTCAGAACAGCAAATACCACCAAACTTCTGTGCCTCAAATCAATAGAAATAAAAGACTTTACAATAAAGTATCTATCATGAAGTGAATTTACAGCAGGGAAGTGCTGTGAAGTCTAATGACTGGTGATCATTAGCATTGTTCAGGAATTAAACCTAGCATTTGCTTTAAACAAACAGCATTTGAGCTAGGGAAGGATGCTCTGTATTAACTCACCACATATGATAAGAAATTAATCCAAAATGGACACTGGAAAAGCAAGCAAAATGTCTTCAGCTGGTATGAAAAGCAAAAAATTCAACACGTGCCCTCAGTTTGATGCATTTCAAACATAACCCATGTCCTGTCCATGCAGCTGCCTTACCATAAAACACAGCCCCTACACATGGAAGTACACTAGAGCAAGAGGAAATGAGCTGGCTATTCATTACACTGCTTTCAAGAGGTGATTAACATCTTCACCTGCACAATTAGAGGACAAAAGCCAGCAATTAAGAGAACGGTAAATGAATAAATACTGAAAGTCGGAAGGTTGCAGGGTCTACTGCCCTTCCTTTTCCTGTGGGAATCATTTGTCATCTTTTACAATCTTACTCGAAGGACTATTTTAATAGTGCCTTCATGTGAACTTTTCAGAGGCATGTTTTGGCACAGCCGTGCTTTTACTAACGCTTCTGGCTAGGTCAGTGCAGGAACTACGTTCCGTAGATGCCGGTGTTTTAAAGCGCATCACAACTGGGCAGCAAGCAAGTGTATGTCAAAAAGCATTCCAGCTGGCTTGGCAGAAGCATAAGCTCTGCCAGTATTAGTAGTAACTCCACTTCAGCAGAGCTACAGTAACAGATTTTCAGGCTAAGAAAAAAAAGCCCAAACACTGTGATCACCTACTTTGATTTTCCACAGGCATCCTGGCCTGCATCAGGAGCAGTGTAGGCAGCAGGACAAGGGAGGTTATTCTGTCCCTGTACTCAACACTGGTCAGGCCACACCTTGAGTCCTGTGTCCAGTTCTGGGCTCCTCAGTTCAAGAGAGATGTTGAGGTGCTGGAAGGTGTCCAGAGAAGGGAGACAGAGCTGGTGAGGGGCCTGGATCACAGCCCTGTGAGGAGAGGCTGAGGGAGCTGGGGATGTGCAGCCTGCAGAAGAGGAGGCTCAGGGCAGAGCTCATTGCTGTCTACAACTACCTGAAAGGAGGCTGTAGCCAAGTGAGGTTGGTCTCTTCTGCCAGGCAAGCAGCAACAGAAGAAGGGGACACAGTCTCAAGTTGTGCCGGAGTAGGTCTAGGCTGGATGTCAGGAGGAAGTTGTTGTCAGAGAGAGTGATTGGCATTGGAATGGGCTGCCCAGGGAGGTGGTGGAGTCACAATCCCTGGAGGTGTTCAAGCAAAGCCTGGATGAGGCACTTAGTGCCATGGTCTAGTTGACTGGATAGGGCTGGGGGCTAGGTTGGGCTGGATGAGCTTGGAAGTCTCTTCCAACCTGGTTGATTCTATGATTCTATGATTCCACAGACCGCAAGCCAAAGAGCTCTCTTAAACTGCAGCATGAACTTTTAAAAGGCAACCAATTTTGATTTAATGAGTTCAAATGATGAATAATTTATTGCAGCCTTGATTAGGAAGCCAAGTTCTAAGATCTGTGCAAAAGCAATGATGATAGGAACACAAGGATCAAAACCACCTATGTCTGTCGGTCCTTCCAAATCACAGGTTTGGCTGCACCAATGAAGCTGAAGTACACACAAATGTGACTTCCATTCTTCACTGCCTTCAGCAACAAGGGAAACCAGTTGCACCCAATTTTATGTCTTATGTACAGCCAAGAGCATCATTTCCATTTCATACTTGAAGTATTCCTCAGAATGACAATGCTTTGTCAGAGCATTGCCCCATGTCTTGTCCCTTTGGAAACAATCCCTCTGCAGCCTTCTTGCAGTCCCCTTTTCAAGTACTGGCAGGCTCTAGAGCCTTCTCTTCTCCAGGCTGAATAATCTCAGGTCACTCAGCCTGTTGAAGCTTACTTATCCCTTATTGAAGGACCACATTTTACTTTTATGCTAAATTTCTGCCTCGGTTTATTTAGTTCATGGAGTGGCTCCTTCCTTCTAGCATGCACTGAGCAAGAAACTTGGAGGTAGTTTGATCAACAGCTGCTTACAGGAACAACAAAATTTGGAGAAGCACCTTGTATTCAATTTCTGCTTACATATTTTCTTCTAAATGGCTACTGCATATAAGCTTTTACACAGTGAATGCTTTAAAGATAAAGTAGTAGAGATAAAATGAAATGTAGGTGTTTAAGGCTAGGCTGGCTGAGGCTCTGGACAGCCTGATCTAGTGTGAGGTGTTCCTGCTCACAGCAGGGGCATTGGAAGTGAGTGATCCTTTTCAGGAGAGATAGGCAAGGGAGAAGAGGAGGAGGGGTGGCCCTGTATATTAGAGAGTCACTCCATGCCATTGAGCTAGAAGTGAGGGATGAAGGGGTAGAGACCCTGTGGATTAAAATCAGAGGCAGGACTAATAAATCTGACATCCTGGTTGGAGTCTGTTACAGACCACCCAACCAGGATGAGGGAACAGATGAGATATTTTACAAACAGTTGGAGGCTGTCTCAAGATCTTCAGATCTTGTCCTTGTGGGTGACTTTAACCTGCCAGATATCTGCTGGGAACTTAATTCGGCAGAGAGGAGGCAGTCCAGGAGATTTCTGGAGTGCGTGGAGGACAGCTTCATGACCCAACTGTTAAACGAGCCTACCAGGGGTCAAGCTCAGCTTGACCTGCTGCTCTCCAACAGAGAAGGGCTGGTAGGAGATGTGATAGTGGGAGGCTGCCTGGGGTGTAGCGACCACGAGTTAGTGGAGTTTTCAATATACAGGGAGGTAGGGAGGCACTTCAACAAAACCTACACCTTGGACTTTAGGAGGGCAAACTTCAGTTTGCTCAAGGAACTTATTTCCAATGTCCCCTGGGCAGCAGTTCTTGAGAACAAAGGGGTCCAGGATGGTTGGACTTACTTTAAACAGGAGCTCTTGAAGGCACAGGAACTGGCAGTTCCCACGTGCCGAAAGATGAGCCGCAGGGGGAGGCGACCAGCCTGGATGAGCAAAGAGCTCCTGAAGGAAGTGGGGGAGAAAAAGAGGGTGTATCGCCTCTGGAAGGAGGGGAAGGCTTCTCCTGATGTGTTTAAGGAGGTAGCCAGACTATGTAGGAGAAAAATTAGAGAGGCTAAGGCTCAGCTAGAACTTAGGCTGGCCACTTCCGTGAAAGTTAACAAAAAACACTTTTATAAATTTATCAACGCTAAAAGGAAGGGCAAGAAGAGCCTCCACTCCTTACTGGACCGGGAGGGGAACACTATAACTGATGATGAAGCAAAGGCAGAGGTCCTGAATGCCTTCTTCGCCTCAGTTTTCAACAGTAAGGAGAGAGGAGGAGGAGGCAAATGGCCTCTTAAATTGGGGGATGGGGTCGGGGAGCAGTGTGCTCCCCTGGAAATTCATGAGGAATTAGTTCAGGACCTGCTGAGCCACCTGGACACCCACAAGTCCATGGGACCAGATGGGATCCATCCCAGGGTGCTGAGAGAGCTGGCAGCTGAGCTGGCCAAGCCACTCTCCATCATTTTCCAGCAGTCCTGGCTCACCGGAGAGGTCCCAGGAGACTGGAAAATGGCCAACGTGGTCCCCATCCACAAGAAGGGTCGGATGGAGGAACCTGGGAACTACAGACCCGTCAGCCTGACCTCAGTGCCAGGGAAACTGATGGAGCAGGTTCTCTTGGGGCCAATAACTGCGCACCTGAGGGATGGCAAGGATCTCAGGTCCAGCCAGCATGGGTTTAGGAAGGGCAGATCCTGCCTTTCTAACCTGATCTCCTTCTATGATCAGGTGACCCGCTTGGTGGATGTGGGGAGGCCTGTGGATGTGGTCTATCAGGACTTCAGCAAGGCCTTTGACACTGTCCCCCACAGCAAACTGCTGGCTAAGCTGTCAGCCCGCGGCTTGGATGGTAACACTCTGTGCTGGGTTAGGAACTGGCTGGAGGGCCGGACCCAGAGAGTGGTGGTGAATGGTGCCACATCCAGCTGGCGGCCAGTCACTAGTGGTGTCCCTCAGGGATCAGTGCTGGGCCCCATCCTCTTTAACATCTTCATAGATGATCTGGATGAGGGCATCGAGTCAGTCATCAGCAAGTGTGCAGATGACACTAAGCTGGGGGCAGATGTGACTGAGCTGGAGGGCAGAAGGGCTCTGCAGCGGGACCTTGACCGCCTGTACAGATGGGCAGAGGCCAATGGGATGGGGTTCAATAGCTCAAAGTGCAGGGTGCTGCACTTTGGCCACAACAACCCCATGCAGAGATACAGGCTGGGGTCGGAGTGGCTGGAGAGCAGCCAGACAGAGAGGGATCTGGGGGTACTGATTGATACCCGCCTGAACATGAGCCAGCAGTGTGCCCAGGTGGCCAAGAGAGCCAGTGGCATCCTGGCCTGCATCAGGAATGGTGTGGTCAGCAGGAGCAGGGAGGTCATTCTGCCCCTGTACTCTGCACTGGTCAGACCACACCTCGAGTACTGCGTTCAGTTCTGGGCCCCCCAGTTTAGGAGGGACATTGAGATGCTTGAGTGTGTCCAGAGAAGGGCAACGAGGCTGGTGAGAGGCCTCGAGCACAAGCCCTACGAGGAGAGGCTTAGGGAGCTGGGGTTGTTTAGCCTGGAGAAGAGGAGGCTCAGGGGTGACCTTATTGCTGTCTACAACTACCTGAAGGGTGGTTGTGGCCAGGAGGAGGTTGCTCTCTTCTCTCAGGTGGCCAGCACCAGAACAAGAGGACACAGCCTCAGGCTGCGCCAGGGGAAATTTCGGCTCGAGGTGAGGAGAAAGCTCTTCACTGAGAGAGTCATTGGGCACTGGAATGGGCTGCCTGGGGAGGTGGTGGAGTCGTCGTCCCTGGGGCAGTTCAAGGCAAGGTTGGATGTGGCACTTGGTGCCATGGTCTAGCCTTGGGCACTGTGGTAAAGGGTTGGACTTGATGATCTGTGAGGTCTCTTCCAACCTTGGTGATACTGTGATACTGTGATACTGTGATCCTTGTGGTCCCTTCCAACCAGGACTGATTCTATGAAACTCAAAGCCAAGGCCACACAATCACAAACCACTGTGTGTGATTCCAAATCCTTCCCCACCTCAGCACCAGCTTCTGGAGGTCACAACACCAAACTTGCAGGACAGAAGCCTCCCCTCCCCCATTAACTCTGGCAACCTGCTTTTCATGCCTCTTGAAAGCCACAACACAGAGAACATTCCTGTGCATAATTCATCTTCTTCTCACAAATACTTAAAACCCCTTCAGAATTATCCACTTCAGTTGTCTTTACTAAACACTGCTAAGTGGCAGCTACCATTATGCAACACATTCATGAACAGGAGATTCCAATCCACCTTGTGGGGACGCAGTTTAGGTTAAATGGTCATGGTACCTTCTCCCAGAGCATCCAGTCTCATCTAGACAGGCTGGCTGGGAGCATGTGCCTCATCACATGGACCATTTACATTTTGATTTGCGTACATAATTGGCACATTCCACCCGAAACTTTTCCTTTAATAGCTTTTTAAAAATAGTGCTTCCTCTAGGAGACAAGAGGTGGCTCAGAAAAACACTAGGAGAAGAAGTCAGAGCTTCCACTGTCAGTGCAGACAAATCAGTTAAGAATCAAAGCATCACCAGGTGTGTTAGCACAAGACCTACTGAGGTGGTACCAATCCCAACTTTGCACTAGGAAATCAAACTCCACTGTTTCCTGAGAGCAACAAAACAACAATCAGAGCAAACTGGGAATTTCAGAAGAGTGTCTTTAGGCAATGTTACTCAATAAGGTGGCTCAGAAAAACACTAGGAGAATTCAGAGCTTTGACTGTCAGTGCAGACAAATCAGTTAAGAATCAAAGCATCACCAGGTGTGTTAGCGCAGGACCTACTGAGGTTGTACCAATCCCAACTTTGCACTAGGAAATCAAACTCCACTGTTTCCTGAGAGCAACAAAACAACAATCAGAGCAAACTGGGAATTTCAGAAGAGTGTCTCTAGGCAATGTTACTCAATAAGGTGGCTCAGAAAAACACTAGGAGAATTCAGAGCTTTGACTGTCAGTGCAGACAAATCAGTTAAGAATCAAAGCATCACCAGGTGTGTTAGCGCAGGACCTACTGAGGTTGTACCAATCCCAACTTTGCACTAGGAAATCAAACTCCACTGTTTCCTGAGAGCAACAAAACAACAATCAGAGCAAACTGGGAATTTCAGAAGAGTGTCTCTAGGCAATGTTACTCAATAAGGTGGCTCAGAAAAACACTAGGAGAAGTCAGAGCTTTGACTGTCAGTGCAGACAAATCGGTTAAGAATTAATGCATCACCAGGTGTGTTAGTGCAGGACCTACTGAGGTGGTACCAATCCCAACTTTGCACTAGGAAATCAAACTCCACTGTTTCCTGAGAGCAACAAAACAACAATCAGAGCAAACTGGGAATTTCAGAAGAGTGTCTCTAGGCAATGTTACTCAGTAAAGTGGCTCAGAAAAACACATGAAGAAGTCAGAGCTTTGACTGTCAGTGCAGACAAATCAGTTAAGAATTAATGCATCACCAGGTGTGTTAGTGCAGGACCTACTGAGGTGGTACCACTCCCAACTTTGCACTAGGAAATCAAACTCCACTGTTTCCTGAGAGCAGCAAAACAACAATCAGAGCAAACTGGGAATTTCAGAAGAATGTCTTTAAAGTGTTACTCAGTAAGGTGGCTCAGAAAAACACTAGGAGAAGTCAGAGCTATGACTGTCAGTGCAGACAAATCAGTTAAGAATCAAAGCATCACCAGGTGTGTTAGCGCAAGACCTACTGAGGTTGTACCAATCCCAACGCTGGACTAGGAAATCAAACTCCACTGTTTCCTGAGAGCAACAAAGCAACAATCAGAGCAAACTGGGAATTTCAGAAGAGTGTCTTTAAAGTGTTACTCAGTATTGCTTTTCCACTGCTTCAGGGGAGAGCCAGAGAAGAGGAACACGGAAAGAATACGACACAAAACCTATTTATAAACTGAAGCATGGCACAATTTCTTTTTATGGATTTTAAGCTCAGATTCATTTAGATTAATTTTTCCTCTCAGCTGGAACTGCTGAAGAGGTATCACTTATACTTTCTTACAGCATGGAGTCTATATCAGCACACACACTTGCATCAATAGCCATATATGAGAAAGGACCAGGAATAGCTTCCTACCAAGAGCTGCCTAGAGGGAAAATGTTGCAAACAGCAGCAGCTGAAGTAACTCAGAGCTATGCCAGCCAGCAATGATAGATGTTTGGAAAATGCCACTGAAAGCAAGATTTACTGACTCTTTTCTCTTTTTTTTCCCCTTGCAGAGTTAAAAATTAGCTAATTAAAATGTAGAAAATCATCTTACATCTGATAACTGTGTTTCAAGATTAATAACATCTAAATACATTCAACTTCCAATAACTAGCCAATTTTGTCTGAAATTACTTTGATTGTATTAGATAATGAGGACGTTTATATTTATAGCTAGAAATTGGCACATGTGAAATGTTATGTGAGCTGAGAAATTATTTTCTTTATTCAAAGAGAAATATCAAACCTGACACTATTTGCCCTCTCCAAAGAAAAAAAGGAACTTAAACATACACTTTATCAGTGATAAAAATAGGTAAAAGACAGCATTTTTGAGATCCACATGTGCTTTTGAAAAGGAGGCCAGCAGGAAATATGGAAGTTAAGACCCCACCTGGAGTACTGCATCCAGCTCTGGAGCTCCCATTACAAGAGGAATGTGGAGATGCTGGAGTGCGTCCAGAGAAGGGCCACGAGGATGCTCAGAGGCTGCAGCAGCTCTGCTGTGAGCACAGACTGAAAGAGTTGGGGCTGTGCAGGCTGCAGAAGAGGAGGCTCCCAGGTGACCTTCTGGTGGCCTTCTAGGATCTGAAGCAAGCCTCCAAAAAATCTGGGGAAGGACTTTTTAGGCTGTCAGGGAGTGACAGGACTGGAGGGAATGGAGCAAAGCTGGAGGTGGGGAGAGTCAGACTAGATATGAGGAGGAAGTTCCTCAGCATGAGATTGGTGAGAAGCTGGAATGGGTTGCCCAGGGAGGTGGTTGAGGCCCCATGCCTGGAGGTGTTTAAGGCCAGGCTGGATGAGGCTGTGGGCAAGCCTGCTCTAGGGTAGGGTGTCCCTGCCCCTGGCAGGGGGTTGGAACTGGCTGCTCCTTGTGGTCCCTTCCAACCCTGACTGATTCTATGATTCTTGTTGCATGATGAAGCTGGTGGCCTTCCATGTAGTAGTGACTACATCAGTGGACAAGGGACGACCCATGGATGTCATCTACAAAAAAAGACTGGATGAGGCACTTAGTGCCATTGTCTAGTTGATTGTATAGGGCTGAGTGATAGGTTGGACTGGATGAGCTTGGAGGTGTCTTCCAGCCTGGTTCATTCTATGAATAAGCCTGATAAGAGCCATATGGGCAGAACTGGAAGCACTTTGTCCTACCTGCTATATGTGTGGGGGATCATTTTCATATGGCCACCAAAATTACTTTGGCTTGAAAAGACACCCAGCATGTTTCCTGAGCAGCTTCTTCCCAGCTTGTCATCTGCAGAAACAAACTAAGCACCATTTTTTTCTCATCCTTTTCATAACAGAATCCTAGAATGGTTTGGGTTGGAAGGGACCTTAAAGATCATCTAGTTCCAATATCCTGCCATGGGAATGGACATCTCCTACTAGACCAGGCTGCTCAAGGCCCCATCCAAATTGGCTTTGAACACATCTTGGGAGGATCACAGAATCAACCAGTAGTGGGGGATACTCATGAGTCACATTGTGTACTTGCCAAAAACCCTGAAGCTGAGGGCTTTCCATGTCACTGTTAGACTGACTAGAGAAAACTCAGCCAAATTCCCTTAAAATCCCAGGGCTACCCTGAAGCCTGCTTGCAGCAAGGTTGAAGGGTTGAACCAAACTGTGTATAATTAAGAATATACTAACTAATAATAGACTAACCAACAAGCTACCTCATTTAAAAGCTGCAATAATTATAGGATCAAGCAGGTTGGAAGAGACCTCCAAGCTCATCCAGTCCAACCTGGCACCCAGCCCTATCCAATCAACCAGACCATGGCACTAATTGCCTCATCCAGGTTTTGCTTGAACACCTCTAGGGACAACGACTCCACCACCTCCCTGGGCATCCACACCTTGATGAAAGAGAAGATAAAGAATGACAAAAGTGGAGCTACTCACTGCAAAGACTAATTTTTAAAGCAATCCTACAGTAAGTAAAAATAAATTAAGCAAACAAAGAGGGAGAGCTTTCAAAAGCGTAAAGAAAAATGCTTCCCTCAGCAGCAGCAGTTGCCTATACCTTATTTATAGCCATTCCATATAATGAAATAAAGACATTAGAAATGACTCTCTAGCAGTTCTGGGTTTCTACTGCACTAACCACACCACATAAAAATGAAATCCCAACAGCAATTTTCTACAAAGGAAAAGGCTTTACACAGCGATTTGCATTCAGTTTTCTGCCTAAGTTACAAAAATACTCAAGTTAGTCCAAAAACTGCCACAGAAATGGAATAAGGTTAGATTAAAAAAGAAAAATAAAATGAGTTTTCAGCTTATATTCTAACCAAAGTGGTCCTAGGGGAAGAGATTTGCTCCATTTTCTTCCTCATTTGCAGAAGGTTCTTTACAAAACAAAGAGGAAACAACAACAACAAAAAAGTGAAGGTAAAAAGGTTAGATTCAAAAAGCTATATTTTATTGTTATGGCAACTGATGTGCTAAAAATAAAGAAATAAAGTTGTTATGGCAACTAGAATGGTAAAGGCAGTCAAAAGTAGAATAATCAAACATTCTGCTGGCTTCAAATGTAATGTCTCTGACTCGATTTTCAGACAGAAGGAGCTTCAGAGACAAGGAGGGGTTGGAGTTGGGTTGGGTGGTTTTTAATCCCAGTTGTGGAGATCACAATTAGTACAAGTTTCAGATAACTCTACAGAGTATAAGGTGAAAAGAAAATCAGACATCCTATGGTCAGGGGAAATTTAAACACACCTTATGCCACTTATTTAATGTCCTGGCAACCTTATCTGCAGCAGGCTGCCCAGAGAGGTTGTGGAGTATCCTTCTCTTCAAAACCTGACTGGATGCATTCCTATGTGACCTTCCTTAAGTGGTCCTGATTTCCTGCTGGCTTCAAATGTAACACCTCTGACTCGATTTTCAGAAGGAGCTTCAGAGACAAGGAGTGGTTGGAGCTGGGTTGGGTTGTTTTTAATCCCAATTCCTGACTGGATCCATTCCTGTGTGACCTTCCTTAAGTGGTCCTGCTTTCCACCTCAGCGCCCAGCACATCCTGCTTCACCCCTGGGGGAAGTGTTCACTCCCAGATGAACGTGAGAATGGATGAATGCATCACACTGTGCCAGGAGGATCTCCTGTGGAAGCTCTACATGCTCCCCCTTTGACTGGGAATGACTCCTTGGTTTAGTATCATTAGTAACTATTAGGTTGTGGGGTCTCCCTCTCTGAAGACTTTCAAGGCCTGTCTGGATGTGTTCTTCTGTGATTTGTGTTAAGTAGTATTGTCCTGCTCTGGCAGGGGGGTTGGACTCTATGATCTACTTGGGTCCCTTGCAACCCCTAACATCCTATGATCCTATGAACTATTTGACTTCAGAGAGGTGGCTGAGGTCAGTTGCCCCTTGAAGGAAGAGCTGCCTTTCAGTCTGAGCAGGCTCTGCAAAGAAGGGAGCAGAGCAGGTTCCTGTTACCTGACCCAGCACAAGAAGTGGAATCTCCTTCTCTGGAGACTTTTGAGGCCCATCTGGATGCATTGTATGACCTGAACTAGATTGTATGGTCCTGCTCCAGCAGGGGGGTTGGACTCAATAATCTCTTTGAGTCTCTTCCAACCGATGCCATCCTGTGAGTCTATGATCTCTTCCAACCCCTAACATTACATGATGCCATGAAAAAATGCCTCAGGATCACAGAATATTAAGGGTTGGAAGGGACCCAAGATCATCGAGTCCAATCCCCCTGCCAGAACAGGACAATACTAACACAGATGACAGAGGAACAGGTGCTAGGTTGGACTGGATGAGCTTGGAGGTCTCTTCCAGCCTGGTTGATTCTATGATTCTATGATCACAAAATGCTATCAGGTTAGTCAAGTATGACTTCCCCTTGGTAAATCCATGCTGACTACTCCTGATAACCTTCCAAGTGCCTTGAGCTCCAACAGGAGCTGCTCCATAATTTTTCCAGGGATAGAGGTGAGGCTGACTGGTCTATAGTTTCCTGAAACCTCTTTCTTGCCCTGTTTGAAGACGGGAGTGACATTGGCTCTCCTCCAGTCCTCAGGCACCTCTCCTGTCCACCACAAGTTGGCAAAGATGACGGAGAGTGGCAGAGCAATAATATCAGCCATCTCTCTCAGCACCTTTGGGTGCATCTCATCAGGGCCCATGGACTTGTTAATGTTTAATTTGTATAACTGATCCCTAACCCAGCTTAATAACTACCCTCAGCCTGTTATTAAATGGAACAGCAACAGGACAGCATCTCTGTCAGTCACCACAGTGATCAAAACACTGTTATACAATTAGAAGATGCTTCATGATTTAAAATGAAGCACTAAAAATGTTAGGGAATATCAAAATTCCCATCTGAAACAGCAGAGTTCTGCCCTTTTCTATGTATGAAACCATAAAGAGAACTATAATTATAAGGTCATAACATATTTAAGTTTCTGAGAGATGCTTGAGCATCATTAGAGAGCTTCTAGCAGCAGCACTTCTGCAGCAGTCTTGGAGGACAGGTTACCTCCCATCCAACACTCCCCAGACTGTCAAAACTGCTACTTCTTAAGTATAAGTAATAGAACTGTGTGCACTGTGAAATGTTCCAAAGCAAATACTCAGATAAGCCTTAATTAATATTAAGCAAAGTGTTTAGCAGATACTTCAGATAGTTTTGACTAGAGGCAGTAAGTTACACTGGCAATATTTGCACAGGAACGGCGTGCGTGACACCTGCTGGCATCCCAACATCCCAGCTAATGCTGTAACACAGTACATGCCTTGTATTTTGTCTTCACTGCTCTTAATCTGGGTTCCTTCTCTTTTCTAACCCATATGGCAGTCTGGGAGAGCTTTCAGCTTGCAGGAGTAGCGTGGCCAAGAATACAGATCAAAGTCAGGTTCCTCCTTCACTTGTACTACAGGGAGAAGAATCAGATTAACTCCTCGTGGCAGCACAAAAATCAAGAGATGTACACTGGAAGTTCAAACAACACACAAGGGAGTGCAGCACGGATAACACAGACAAATTGAAGTATGGTCTTGTAGTTTTGCTTCCCCAGCATCAGCATTACACCTTCAGGCTAGATACATAGTTAACTCATTCCCTCTTCAGCCTCACATCAAGCCACAGCTATGTCTAGAGATACAAATCATGTAGGAAAATAACCTTAACTAATGAATCTGTGACAATGGCAACAGCTTCTTCAGAAGAAACTCCACATACCACAGTGACTGTCCATAAATTTTGATCAGTCAGGGAGAATCTTGGACATATTAATAGCAAGGCTTTAAATCCAAGCATTAGAAGTACTCTAATGCTGAGGCTGAGGGAGCCAGGCTGCATATTTCCAAGGTTTGCTGCTGACTCAACCAGCTACAGAAGACAAAAGACCTGCTGCTCTGAATGCTCTATGAAATTAAGGTTCCTCACGCTCAACATGGTTGCTGAAATGTAAGTCTTCAGGCAGCAAGCAAATGTGTAGCAGTCCAAACATCACTCCACTAAATGGATGAGATGCAAATCTATTGCATTCAACGTGTGGAGGTCACATTTTTTGTCCTGTCAGATATAACCACACAGATGTAAAAGAATATGTATTGTATAGTATATAAAAAGATTGTGCATCCTAACATTTTTTCAGGCAGCTTTTCTCCCTAACAAGGATTTCTTTATTTTCAATTTTCCATGAAAGAGTTAAGCTGAGAGCAAGCATTTTCCTAGAAAGGCAAAGGAAATGGAGGGAGGTGTGACAGCAAAAAACAAGAAGTGCTTCCTGAAATGGCATTTACAAATTCACAGGAGAAACTGCATTTGCAAATTCCAAAAGGCTCCTGTGCCACATAGGTAACACGAAGCAGGTTTCAGTAGACTGCAACGCTGCATGTAGCTAAAGCTACCTGAAAGCTGCCTCACTTGTCATAGAATCATAGCATCAACCAGGCTGGAAGAGACCTCCAAGCTCAACCAGTCCAACCTAGCATCCAGCCATATCCAATCAAGCAGACCATGGCACTAAGTGCCCCAGACAGGCTTTGCTTCAACACCTCCAGGGACAGTGACTCCAACATTCCAATGCCAATCACTTGTCCTTCGGGCCCTGCCCTATCTGCTCCCATCTCACCTTACACCACAGCTGCACAGCACATCAGTCTCAGTGCTCCATCACAAAAAGAAAGGAAGGAAATCTTCTCAACAAAAATCTACAACAGAACAGACAGACTGTGGAACAAAAAAAACTCTTGTAGCAAGCACACAGCTTAAAGCAGGTACAGCCTCAATCCAAATCCTCATCCACAAGGGTTTAGATTTTAGATTCAGCCTGTATATTATACTACTCTGTTAAAAAAGGGCTGTGCTTGAAACTGGATTGCTTTTGTGACAAACCAGCCAGAAGAAGATGGGGACAGGCTAAGGAAGCTGGGGGTGTGTAGCCTGAAGAAGAGGCTCAGGGCAGACTTCATTGCTGGCTACAACTACCTGAAGGGAGGCTGTAGCCAGGTGGGGTTGGGCTCTTCTGCCAGGCAAGCAGCAACAGAAGGGGACAGAGTCTCAAGTGTGCCAGAGGAGGTCTAGGCTGGATGTTAGAAGGAAGTTGTTGGCAGAGAGAGTGATTGGCATTGGAATGTGCTGCCCAGGGAGGTGGTGGAGTCACTGTCCCTGGAGGCGTTGAAGCAGAGCCTGGCTGAGGCACTTAGTGCCATGGTCTGGTTGATTGGCCAGGGCTGGGTGCTAGGTTGGACTGGATGAGCTTGGAGGTCTCTTGCAACCTGGCTGATTCTATGATTCTATTCTATGAAGATGGCTGTGACACATGCAGCATATGATTAAAAAAAAATGAAGCTCCATCTCACCAATATTTAGTTGTCAGCTTATAAACAACCGATGAAGATTCACAAGGAAAACAAAAAGCTGCCAAAATATTTGGGTACATTACAGAAACCTACACAGAAGATGATCAGAAGGACTACATACACCTAGCAGACTGCAATGGATCTCCTTTTGGTTAGTCTACCTCAGCAGCTGAAAATTTGCTTGCTGATAGGGGAAATCACTCTTAATTGGTATGAGCATACTCATCACTACTAAGGGGAAAACCTGTTTAATGCATGCAGGCTGTAAAGGGATCTATAAGTCTCTCATCTCTTCTGAAGTGATTACTGTAAAAGGTACTTAATGTTAGGGCAGCCCCTCAGAAGAATATCCTAGAGACCATATGAACAGTGGTGTCATTTGGGGGGGGTTACCACAAAGAAGTTATACATAAATTAAGGTAGCAGAAGCTACCTACATTCACTCCATATTAAATACCAGCCTGAATTTAAGTGATGTAGTAATTGTTCCACACATGCAGCTTGCACCTCTCTGTTTTTATTGCTAATTACTGTAGAAAGCCCACTGCTGGCTGCATGCTGCTATGGTAAAATGTGCTTTAATGAAATGTTGACCAGCAGTACTGTTGGTAACCAAGGCATCAGAAGAGACCTCAATCACCAACTATGGTAGTCTGGAGAAATCAAAAATGCTGGCTATCAACTATGTTTTTGGGTCCTGCGATTATTAGTGTTCTTCTCTAAGCTCTCTGTTTCATTTCTATAATATCAAATATTAATATATTGAAATCAGCAATTAATAGTCAGGAAAAGATGGATTGCTCTCTGAAATCATAGAATCAACCAAGCTGGAAGAGACCTCCAAGATCATCCTGTCCAATCTATCACCCAGCCCTATCCAATCAACTAGACCATGGCACTAAGAGCCTCAGCCAGGCTTTGCTTCAACACCTCCAGGCACAGCGACTCCACCACCTCCCTGGGCAGCCCATTCCAATGCCAATCACTCTCTCAGCCAACAACTTCCTCCTAACATCCAGCCTAGACCATCAAGCAAAGCCTGGCTGAGGCACTTAGTGCCATGGTCTGCTTGATTGGATAGGGCTGGGTGCTAGGTTGGATGGGATAAGCTTGGAGGTCTCTTCCAACTGTGTTGATTCTATGATTCTATGATAAACAGCCTTCTCATTTCAGACCTCAATTCAGGTCTGGAATCCTTCTGAAGCCTGACGTTACTGTTTATTTACATATGCAAAACCAGACACGAGTCAGCCCTCCAAAGAAGACATTTAAAATCCAGTTCCACTGATCTGTAGTGCAGTCTTCTGATGCTATATGGATAACATCATCTAACTCCTCTCATAGTGCCTGCTCCCTTGCAGCCATATACAGAATCTGGTGTTTTGTCTCCACTCACCTTCAGCAGCCCCAGTCCTTCAGTAACACAGCCTGAGGAATGCCAGTTATGCAACCTCTGATCAAAAGCAGAGGCTGGTTGGGAAGAAATGAATTTTAGATGAAAGACTGATACAAAGAGAAGGTTGATTGCTTAAAGATAATTCTACTCTCAGGAAGTGCAACTCACTCACAGTGGTGCACTGTACAGACCAATTTGCTCCATCTAAGCGGTGCCCTATGCTGCACGAGAGAGATGCACACACACATGGAAGGGCTGTGATTGCATTCAGACAGCACACACTGCAGAGGGCTTCAGAAACCAGACAGCTCCACTTTGTGCTGTGGATCATCAGTGTTCAAACACAAACCTGGAACACAAACCCTATGGGGAGAGGCTGAGGGAGCTGGGAGTGTGCAGCCTAGAGAAGAGGAGGCTCAGGGGTGACCTCATTGCTGTCTACAACTACCTGAAGGGACATTGTAGCCAGGTGGGGGTTGGTCTCTTCTCCCAGGCAACCAGCAATAGAACAAGGGGACACAGTCTCAAGTTGTGCCGGGGAAAGTCTAGGCTGGATGTGAGGAGGAAGTTGTTGGCAGAGAGAGTGATTGGCATTGGAATGGGCTGCCCAGGGAGGTGGTGGAGTCTCTGTGCCTGGAGGTGTTGAAGCCAAGCCTGGCTGAGGCACTTAGTGCCATGGTCTGGTTGACTGGATAGGGCTGGGTGCTAGGTTGGGCTGGATGATGTTGGAGGCCTCTTCCAACCTGGTTGATTCTATGAAACCTCCTTACCAGGGCTGCCCTTTTGGCATTGTTACTGCTGCACAAAACCTGAATGCCTATTTATGAGGCAATATTCAAATCAGACTAAAATAACCACTAATGTTTCTCTGGGAAGGACTATCATGGATTTTCAAATGAGATTTGAGACCCTCAGCCTTTACCAGGACCACCAGCTAGTACTGCACACTCTGCTGTAAAGACATAGTGAGACACCAAAGCGTTCCTGCTCCACAGCCCCTAACAAAACACTTTATCCACATCAACATGGGCAGCAGGTGGAGGGAAGGGATTCTGTCCCTCTCCTCCACTCTTCTGAGACCCCACCTGCAGTGCTGGGGTCCTCAGCAGAGAGATGGCCCTATTGGAGTGGGGGCAGAGAAGGTCACAGCAATGATGGAAGGGCTGAAAGCCCTCTGCTGTGAGGCCAGGCTGAGAGGATTGAGGTTGCTCATCCTGGAGAAAAGAAGGCTCCAGGGAGACATTCTGGTGGCCTTTAAAAGGGGATTATAAGAAAGCTGGGGGCAGGACTTTCTAGCAGGGCCTGTGCTGTCACAGGACAAGAATTGGTGGTTTGAAAGAGTATTAGAAAGAAGGATCTTTTTGTTTACAGTGAGGGTGGTGAGACACTGGCCTAGGGTGCCCAGAAAAGCAGCAGAAGTCCATCTCTGGAATCATTCTAGGTCAGGCTGTGTGGAGCTCTCAGCAACCTGCTCTAGTTGCAGGTGTCCCTCCTGACTGCAGGGGAAGTTGGGCTAGTTGACCTTTTACAGTGCCTTAGAACCCAAAACATTCTATGACTCTAATATACATACATCCAGAATCTCTTGGACTACCCATTTTAATACCAATTCTTCCAATAACCATAATTTAAAGCTATTTAGGCCATAATACTGATATTAGCCAAGGTTTTATCACTGTGCCTGGAGCGATGAGCAACTCTGCTCCCTTCTTCCTGCAGATAAAGGATTGTAAATTCACCCAGACTACAGAATGCAGCCTGCAAGGGAACAAATGCAGATCTATTTTCTATCCTACCCTCCAGAACAAATGTGTCAATTTATGTGACTTCTGGACCCAGCAGGTCCTTTGGTAACCCAAGAGTCAGGAATTGTGTAAGGAGTGTCATATTAGTGCTACCATAGAAACACAGAATGGTTTCGGTTGGAAAAGACCTCTAAGATCATCAAGTCTCACCATTAACCCAAAACCACCACGGCCTTCAAACCACGTCCCAGAGTGCTATGTCCACATGTTTCTTGAACAACTCCAGGGATGGGGACTCCCCCACCAGCCTGGGCAGCCTGTTCTAATGCCTGACCACTCTTTCTGTAAAGAAATTGTTCCTCACATCCAGCCTAAACCTCCCTGGCACAATTTCAGGACATTTCCTCTCATTCCACCACCTGACACTAGGAAGAGGAGATCAACCCACATCACACTCCAATCTTCTGTCTTTTCATAGGATCATAAAATCAACCAGGTTGGAAGAGACCTCCAACATCATCCAGTCCAACCTAGCACCCAGCCCTGGCCAATCAACCAGACCATGGCACTAAGTGCCTCAGCCAGGCTTGGCTTCAACACCTCCAGGGACGGCGACTCCACCACCTCCCTGGGCAGCCCATTCCAATGCCAATCACTCTCCCTACTGTCTTGCAAAATCCTTGCTAACTGGATGAATTTCACTCCCAAAAAACCCAAACCCTTAAAAATTAACCCCCAGTAATTCAAGGAATAAAATCATAGAATCATTTCAGCTGGAAAAGACCTTTAAGATAGAATCCCAACCACGAGTGGTTACAGAGAGAAAAACCACAAGAAAATTGTTCATGTGGCAGAACTTTTCATAACCTTATGGAAGCCCTGAAAAAAACCAATCATTACAGGTGTTATTTTCCACATCAAATATGGAAAACTCCCATACATGAAAGCTGAAATTAAGATGACCTATAAATAAAAATTACAAATGAAAGCTACTTCTTTTTTTTTTCCCCTGGAAAAAAGCTGTCATTAAACTGAATAATTTCTTTAAAGAGCAAGCATAAGATTGTTCCCTTTTGTGCACACAAAATTGAAAGATTTTTCTCCCAGTGAGCTCAAAATGAATCAAAACTTGGCAAATTCACCTTAGGGACATTTTATTCCTGGGTTTCTAAGAGAAATATTAACATTTACTATGAAACTAGGTACCTTGATGCATTCATAACAAACCAAACCCTCAATCTGAAGGCTGAATTTAAATGAAGCTCTTTCAAGAATTAAAAATCTGTCAGCTTCAGCTCTTCAGAGAGAGTATTTTTTTCACTGATCTCTAATAACTATTTTCAGTTCAAATATTACTATTCTACAGTATGCAGCTCCACTAAAACAATTCAAACAAATGGAAGACTCTATCAGTGTTAACAATACAAATTACAGCAAAAATGAGGCATCCTACTAATCCAACGAGCCTATGATCATAGAATCATAAAATCAACCAGGTTGGAAGAGACCTTCAGGCACATCCAGTCCAACCTAGCACCCAGCCCTGGCCAAGCAACCAGACCATGGCACTAAGTGCCTCAGCCAGGCTTGGCTTCAACACCTCCAGGCACAGAGACTCCACCACCTCCCTGGGCAGCCCATTCCAATGCCAATCACTCTCTCTGCCAGGAACTTCCTCCTAACAGCCAGCCTAGACCTCCCCTGGCACAACTTCAGACTCTGTCCCCTTCTTCTGTTGCTGCTTCCCTGGCAGCAGAGCCCAACCCCACCTGACTACAGCCTCCCTTCAGGTAGTTGTAGACAGCAATGAGATCTGTCAGGTAGTTGTAGACAGGGATGAGATTGGTGTAGTTGATTGTTTAGGGCTGGGTGCTAGGTTGGGCTGGATGAGCTTGGAGGTCTCTTCCAACCTGTTTGATTGTATGATTCTATGATTCTATAATGCAGTTCTTTTGAAACTGGTGTCTTGATGCCATGTTTGTGATTAATTATTAACTTTATTAATGTAAAATAATATTTAAAAAATAGTATTATTTTAACCATTTTTGTTCCATCTCTGTTGAAAGAGTGTAGCTGCAGATTGAGAGAATGACTTCTGTAGGAAAGCTGAATCAAGCTTCTTCTCTGCAGCAATACCAAAGGATATTAAGTTAACTCTAGAAAGAGCAGTATTTCTTTTGTCCCAATGGCATTGTGCAGGGTTCCACTGCTCAGTGTTCTGAGACTAATTAATCAGTAAGAGTGTCTAATTAAAAAGATGACTGTTCACCAGCTGCCACAGCAGGGTGGTTAATGGACTGAAACATTACAGTATTTTTTGAGCAAATATTTGTGTTCAGAGTGCTGCATCTGTTTGTCTGAACTGAAAATGGGGGAGTTTGTTTCTATCTAGAGAGGAATAGAGGTTCTTCTGCCCCTGTACTCAGCACTGGTCAGGCCACACCTTGAGTCCTGTATCCAGTTCTGGGGTCCTCAATTCATGAGAGATATTGAGGTGCTGGAAGGTGTCCAGAGAAGGGCAAGGAAGCTGGTGAGGGGCCTGGAGCACAGCCCTGTGAGGAGAGGCTGAGGGAGCTGGGGGTGTGCAGCCTGCAGAAGAGGAGGCTCAGGGCAAAGCTCATTGCTGTCTACAGCTCCCTGAAGGGAGGCTGTAGCCAGGTGGGGTTGGGCTCTGCTGCCAGGCAAGCAGCAATAGAACAAGGGGACACAGTCTCAAGTAGTGGCAGGGGAGGTGTAGGCTGGCTGTTAGGAGGAAGTTCCTGGCAGAGAGAGTGATTGGCATTGGAATGGGCTGCCCAGGGAGGTGGTGGAGTCCTTGTCCCTGGAGGTGTTGAAGCCAAGCCTGGCTGAGGCACTTAGTGCCATGGTCTGGTTGATTGGATAGGGCTGGGTGCTAGGTTGGACTGGATGATGTTGGAGGTCTCTTCCAACCTGGTTGCTTCTACCCTATTCTCTTCTCTTTTATCCACAGCTACACTGCTTCAGCAGAACTGGTTAAGAATAATATTTTTAAAATATTATTTTAAATTAATAATTATAAAATCAATTTTATTAATTAACCACAAACATGGCATCAAGACATCAGTTTCAAAACTGCATTAAATCTTGTATGCCTAGACACAGCAGCTCATTTGTAATCTCCTCCACTTCCCATTTCCTAACGGAGTAAACCAGCAATGAAAAGAAAAAAAAGCTGAGCAAATATTAAATCCAAAGCAAAGAAGCAAATATCTTTGTCTTGTTTGAACAGTTTTGGTAGCTTCCAAGTTTCAAAAGTAAATCTGTCTACGCAGAAGTTGATCCTCATTCCTCTGAGATCAGTTTGCAGCAAGGAAAACAGATACTCAAAAGGTAATTCGTTGCATGGGAGACTGCTACAGCAGAATGATCAAACTTCCACAATGGTTTGTGCTATTTTTAGCTATCCTATTTCTAACTTGTTGTTCTGGACAAGAGGCTACTTTTCGAGCTTCAGGAGAAGAGATGATATTGGCATCTATTTGTAGGTCTACTCAGAGAACCATAGAATAATAGAATGCTTTAGGTTGGAAGGGGAGAATTACAGGTGATCTAGTCTAACCCTCCTGCTGTCAGCAGGGACATCTGCACCTAAAACTCAGAGCAAAGCTGGAGGTGGGGAGGTTCAGACTGGATGTGAGGAGAAAGTTCTTCCCCATGAGAGTGGTGAGAGGCTGGAATGGGTTGCCCAGGGAGGTGGTTGTGGCCCCATGCCTGGAGGTGTTTAAGGCCAGGCTGGATGAGGCTCTGGCCAGCGTGGTCTGGGGTAACGCATCCCTGCCCATGGCAGGGGGTTTGGAACTGGCTGATCCTTGTGGTCCCTTCCAACCCTGACTGATTCTGTGATTCTGATTCTGTAGAACAGGTTGCTCAGAGCCCCATCCAATTTCACCTGAAATGGCTCCAGAAATGGGGCATCTTTTCACCTCTCAGGGCAGCCTGGGACAAAGTCTCACTACCCTCAGTGTAAAAAAATTCTCCCTTCTCTCTAATCTAAATCTCCCTCTTTTAGTATGCACCATCACCCCTCGTTCTGTCACAACAAGCCCTGCTAAGAAGTCCATCCTCAGCTTTCTGATCAGTTCCTTTAAGTACTGAAAGGCCACAAGAAGGTCTCCTTGGAGCTTTGTTTAGATTGATCGACCCCAATTCTCTCAGCCTGGTCTCACAGCAGAGGATTGGCCAGGGCTGGGTGCTAGGTTGGATTGGCTGAGCTTGGAGGTCTCTTCCAACCTGGTTGATTCTATGATGTGGAAGGTGCATGTACAGAGAGAGCTATCTGCCATCATTCACTGCTCTTGTCAGCAAACACGAGCTGAAAGTTGTGTCTGGGCCTGTAAAACCTCTTCATCTGAGAGCTCTCCAGAGATTTAAAACCTTAATTTGGAGTTTTTCAATTGAGTTCTGCTTTTTAAGAGAAATCTTTTCTTGGGGGATTCAGAAATCACAATGCTGGTCCAACCAGAACTGATAAACTACATCTACTAGCTGTAAATGGATTCAAGTTCATCCAGCCTCAAACCAAATCAATTTGTTCTGTTTTCTGCAGCAATGGAATGAACTTTCATGTGACTCTCTGCCACGTGAGGACTGTACCTCTGTGTGACTAGTGCCAATTTCAGATTCATCTATTATTGAGACAAATTATGTTCATGATACAGCAATATTCAATCCCCAAATCAAAGCCTCTCATATCTGCTTCAGACTCTGGAAGAATTCCTCAGGCTTTTCACTTTTCTGTAGGGTGGTTTGAAATGTTACTGGCTCTGACCCAAACCACCATTACAGAGTCAGCAGACAAAGCAATTTTTTGGCCAACTCTTCTGAAGCCTGACCAGTTAATTAGTTATTATCTCTAACTGTTCTGGGCACAGGCTCATATTGCCAAAGGAAATGATGACAATAAACAAATAATCTTATGTTTTGGGGTCTCTTACAAGTCATTTGGAAGGATAGTCATTCTTTAAGTCTTTCTTGAAGACCTTTGACTCAGAGTGCCCATCCAAACCACAAAGAGGCATCATGTCCATAGGCAAGCTTGCAATGCTTTGGAGTGACAAAGTACTGTCAACACCTGAAAAAAGAAGCCACAACAAAAAACCCACAGGGCTGCAGTATGCTCACACAAGAGAAGTTTTTCTGCTTCCCATTTGTGGCTGTTGCTCCTTGTCCTATTGCTGGGCACCATGGAAGAATCTTGCCCCTCGGTCTTTAACTATTAATCAGCACTGATAAGATCCCTCCTCACTCTGCTTTTCTCCAGGCTAAATAGCCTCCAGTCTCTCAGCTTTTCTCCTTAGAGAGACCCTCCAGTTCCCTCAGCATCTTCCTGGCCCTTTGTTGGACTCTTTCCAGTAGTTCCTTGGTCTCTTGAAATGAGAAGTCCAGAGGTGGACACAATACTCCAAATGTGACCTCACTAGGGCAGAGTAGAGAGGGAGAACCTCTCTCAACATGCTGCTGGCCATGTTCTTCTTAGAATCATAGAATCAACCAGGTTGGAAGAGATCTCCAAGATCAGCAAGTCCCAACCTAGCACCTAGCCCGGTACAGTCAACCAGACCATGGCACTAAGTGCCTCAGCCAGGTTTGGCTTCAACACCTCCAGGCACAGTGACTCCACCACCTCCCTGGGCAGCCCATTCCAATGCCAATCACTCTCTCTGACAACAACTTCCTCCTAACAGCCAGCCTAGACCTCCCCTGCCACAACTTCAGACTCTGTCCCCTTCTGTTGTTGGTTGCCTGGCAGAAGAGCCCAACCCCACCTGGCTGCAGCCTCCCTTCAGGGAGATGTAGACAGCAATGAGCTCTGCCCTGAGCCTCCTCTGCTGCAGGCTGCACACCCCCAGCTCCCTCAGCCTCTCCTCTCAGGGCTGTGCTCCAGGCCTCTCACCAGCTTCATTGCCCTTCTCTGGACAAGTTCCAGGATCCACAAGGGGACATTGCTGGCTCACTGTGAACTTCTTGTTGTCTACCAGCACTCCCAAGTCCTTGTTCATGCTGGTCAACCTCTCACCTGTACCGTGTTAGGAGTTATTTCTCCCCAGATGCACTTCCCTTACACTTGCCTTTGTTGAACTTCATTTTCAATAATAACAAAATTCAAACAAGTTGTTTCTTTAAGCCATTAAGGCATTTAAAAGCAGTCTGTGGAACACTGTTAAATGAATTTTTGAAGTACAGCTCACATCTTACAGGAAATCAGATTGCAAACTGAAAGTCTTCTATAAAGAATTGATGCATTTAAGATAGATCCTAAATCCTACCTCAAAATGGCACACAGAGAAGTTCTCAAAATACAGAATGTGAATGGCTGTCTTCTTTATTCTTTTGTTCCTTTACTTACACAGCTGCACACAACCCTGACAGGGGTCACTTTCTAAAGGCAGGAAGAAGGAGCAACCTGTAGCTAATTTCAAGAGTGGTCAGTTACAGCACTAGAAGACAGGCCCTCAGCTTCTAACACTGAGGAGGAGGGAAAGAAGTCTTGCCCTACAAATTCAGCAGTGAGAATACATCCAAGAGCAAGATCATCTAAAACAGAATAGCAGAATGTTAGTAATAGGCAGCATAAAGTATTACTGACATCAAGTGACAGCAGATTGCTCATGATTTACACATTGACAGTGCCTGACACCTACTCTGACAGGGGCAGCATGGGGCAAAGTGGAGCATCATTATTGCTGAAGACAATTACCAGTCACCTCGGCTGCAATAGGAGGAAATTGCTGCCTGCCACTGGTCAGTTTATCATAGCTCAAAATACATCTCCTGGAAAAATTCATCCGAGTCTCCCCTGAGGAACTTGTGAAGCTGAACATGAAATAACATCAAACAGGCAGAAGAAAAAAACCCTGTCAAGGAAAAGACTCTAACTTGGTGCATACCTTCTACTTATATTGACTTGACTTGTACTTCTAGCAAAGGCACCTGGCAGGCTTTCACCCGAGCTCTGCACACAAGTACTGGGATTACTCTTTCATTAGCATCATGTACAAGAATTATTATAAAGAGAGTGTCCAGCAGGTCAAGGGAGGTTCTTTTCCCCCTCTACTCTGCCCTGGTGAGGCCACATCTAGAGTATCACATCCAGTTCTGGGCTCTCCAGTTCAAGAAGGCCAAGAACTTGCTGGAGAGGGTACAGAAAAGAGCTACAAAGATGACAAAGAGGCTGGAACATCTCTCTTATGGGGAATGGCTGAGAGAATTGGGTCTTGTTAGTCTGGAAAAGAGAAGAGTGAGGGGAGATCTCCTAAATGATTATGGAGGTGGTGGAGTCACTGTCCCTGGAGGTGTTCAAGCAAAGCCTGGACGAGGCACTTAGTGCCATGATCTGGTTGGCTGGATAGGGCTGGGGGATAAGTTGGACTGGATGATCTTGGAGATCTCTTCCAAACTGATTGATTCCATGAGTCTGTGCTTACAGGGTGGGTGTCAGGAGGATGGCACCAGCCATGGTTCAGTAGTGCCCAGTGATAGGACAAGGGGTAATGGGCACAAACTTGAATGTAGTAAGTGCCATCTAAGCATGACGAGGAACTCTTTTAAGGGTAATGCAGCACTGGAACAGGCTGCCTAGAAAGGTGGTGGAGTCTGCATCTCTGGAGACATTCAAAGCCTGCCCAGATGTGTTCCTGTGTGACCTCCTCTAGGTGATCCTGCCTTGGCAGAATGGTTGGACTTGATGATCTCCAGAGGTCCCTTCCAATCCCTACCATTCTGTGATTCTGTAAGTAGATTTTTCTCCCTGGGATCTGCCTCTGTCATGTCCTTAAAATCAATCAGTATCAATAAACACACATTGATCTCTGTGGACATATGCTTTATTTTCTCCCTCCTTTCCTGTGCCCCCTGCAGGAGGGTCAAAACCTCACAACATACATGGCAGAAGAGTAACTAAGGCAGATTTTGATTGCCAGGCAGTAGATTTACATATATGTCAGAAACCAAGCAGCTGCCAAATCACAACTCCTACTCTCTCAAATTGTATGCAAGACCTGCTATTGTGCTCCAGTCAAAAGTGCTCACAGCAATCACCAAGGTGGAAAGCAGCAGGAGACACAAGATAACGCTTGTCAGTGAGAAAGGATTTGGGAGAGCAGAGGGGTTTGTCTCCCTTCCCTCCTGGAACTCCAAACTCATCCAGAGGTGGGAGATGTCTCAGCATGTAAATGCTGTGATGTGGGGAAGGAAACAGAGCTCAGTAGCTCATTCCTGACAGGCTGCTGACCAGCAGTGTGGAGGCCTAGAGGACATGCCTTCCAGAAATAATAACCATGGCATTGATTCTTCTAAATAAGACACAGATTTTATTTTGCTTTCTCTGCTGAACTGAAACACTAAATCAAGCCCCAAATTACTCTCTCCTGCAGAACACACTGAAGAAAACACTCCTCTAGCTGAAAAAAAAACCTGCAGCAGATTTCACAGCTCTGCATACAGATGGATATGGAGACAGTAACATGCACAGCAGAGCTGTTAAGTGATGTGAATAAGAGTTGGCCAGTCTAACACGCTACTTATGCACGATCTGCGTGCAACTGGCAGAGAACAACAACTGTGTCTATATCATAGTCTCTAAAGAAAATTTAAGTGTTGAGAGTCTGCTAGCACTCAGTTCAGCACAAGGAATGTGGTTTTTGGCCTCACAGCAATACAGTTCTCCTCCTCCACTAGCAAGAGAGAGCTTCACCAGGAGGTAACGAGCAGCACTGCAATGATCTATTTCTCTCTGTTTCTCAGACATAAATTAGGTGCCGTATGTTCAATACTAGCAATTCCAGCCACCCCATTCCCTTTTCAAGCTGTGATGGTAAAATTAGAGTTTTCAGGATCTGTTCCTCAAATTTGCCTTCTGAAATTTTCTTTAGAAAAAATTCCTTCAGCTCTCATAACCAAAGAAATTTAAGGTGGTAAAGCTGTGTACAGAGACGGGCAGCAAAGCCGGGGAAAGGTCTGTAGAGGAATGGATGAAGGAACTCACCAGGGATGAGGGAACTCATCAAGGATTCAAGGCAATGAAGCTGGTGAGAGGCCTGGAGCACAGCCCTGTGAGGAGAGGCTGAGGGAGCTGGGGGTGTGCAGCCTGCAGAAGAGGAGGCTCAGGGCAGAGCTCATTGCTGTCTACAACTACGTGAAGGGAGGCTGTAGCCAGGTGGGGTTGGTCTCTTCTGCCAGGCAAGCAGCAATAGAACAAGGGGACACAGTCTCAAGTTGTGGCAGGGGAGGTCTAGGCTGGCTGTTAGGAGGAAGTTGTTGCCAGAGAGAGTGATTGGCATTGGAATGGGCTGCCCGGGGAGGTGGAGGAGACACCATCCCTGGAGGTGTTGAAGCCAAGCCTGGCTGAGGCACTTAGTGCCATGGTCTGGTTGATTGGCTAGGGCTGGGTGCTAGGTTGCACTGGATGATGTTCGATGTCCCTTCCAACCTGGCTGATTCTGGGATTAACTGGGATTGGTTAGTCTGGAGGAGGCTGAGGGGAGACTTTACTGCTCTCCACAAATCCTTGAGGTTGGATTGAGGTGGGGGTTAGTCTCTTCTCCCTAGTATCTGGTGATAGAATGAGAAAAAAATGGCCTGAAATTGTGTCAGGGTAGGGTTAGGTTGGGCACTAGGAAAAATCTCTTTACTTCAAGAGTATTCAGACATTGGAACAGGCTGGCCCTGGGAGGTGGTGGAGTCACCATCACTGGAGGTGTTCAAGAAATGTGTGACTTTATGACATGGCATCATTTAATGGGCATGGTGATGTTAGGTTGGCAGCTGGACTATGTGATCTTGAGAGGTTTTTTCAAGATACAGGCTGGGGTTGGAGTGGCTGGAGAGCAGCCAGACAGAGAGGGATCTGGGGGTGCTGATTGATACCCACCTGAACATGAGCCAGCAGTGTGCCCAGGTGGCCAAGAGAGCCAGTGGCATCCTGGCCTGCATCAGGAATGGTGTGGTCAGCAGGAGCAGGGAGGTCATTCTGCCCCTGTGCTCTACACTGGTTAGACCACACCTTGAGTACTGTGTTCAGTTCTGGGTCCCCCAGTTTAGGAGGGACATTGAGATGCTTGAGCGTGTCCAGAGAAGGGCGACGAGGCTGGGGAGAGGCCTTGAGCACAGCCCTACGAGGAGAGGCTGAGGGAGCTGGGATTGGTTAGCCTGGAGAAGAGGAGGCTCAGGGGAGACCTTATTGCTGTCTACAACTGCCTGAGGGGTGGTTGTGGCCAGGAGGAGGTTGCTCTCTTCTCTCAGGTGGCCAGCACCAGAACAAAAGGACACAGCCTCAGGCTGTGCCAGGGGAGATTTAGGCTGGAGGTGAGGAGAAAGTTCTTCCCTGAGAGAGTCATTGGGCACTGGAATGGGCTGCCCGGGGAGGTGGTGGAGTCGCCGTCCCTGGGGCTGTTCAAGGCAGGATTGGACGTGGCACTTGGTGCCATGGTCTGGCCTTGAGCTCTGTGGTAAAGGGTTGGACTTGATGATCTGTGAGGTCTCTTCCAACCTTGGTGATACTGTGATACAATATTTCCTATTAGAGTCTATATGACACAGCCTCTTCCAAAATACCCAGCACTGGAACATTTCTATCTTGAAAAGGCCAAGCACAGCAAGGTATTTTTAAGGCATGAGGCCCCAACGTCAAGCTGAGCTTGCTTGCATTTTACAAGTTTTCCACTCCCTCCTCCGCCGTGAAGCAAACATCTTCCTCACTTTTGGAAAGCAAGAGCTAAATAATGGAGGTGGTTTTGATGCAACATTCAGTTGACAGATGTCCTGTGAATGGTTTCTAAGGAAAATAGAACCCGACTACAACGTCAGAAGGAAAAAAAGCTACACTATCACAACATCCTTCTTTAGTGGGGAAGGAAAAAGAAGCCATGAGGACAGCTCTCACTTGGGGGACGCTGTGAAGCTTTACAAGCGTAGTGGGTAGGTCACATTAAGAGGACAAGTAGCAAAGAGATGTGACAGCACTATGAAAGGAAACTTCTACTAGCAACACCACTCCAGAACTTCTGTGTGGACAGATGATTCATTTGCTAGAGAACAAATCCAACACTTTCTCTGAGCCACATACAGTATTCTCTTCATCTGTTCCTGCCATCATGACCATTTCTTGAGACAGCTGCTTCTCAACTAGCCTGCAGTGGCAACGATTTTAGAAGCCCAAGTGCTGAGCTGACCTCCTGACACAGAGTTGCCACTATTACAACACAGTGGTTGTGCTAGTTTGAAGCTAGCTAGAATGTTTTGGTGAGAAGAACTAGATCACAGGCTGTGAAAAGAAAACAAGGGTGATGTCTACCTCACTCATAGGCTTGCTGAGATGTATAAAACCAAGAAGCCAAACATAGATAACTCACTTCTGCCGGGGAGCTCCAAGCTGCATTTCTCTCTCTAGCCTCTCTGCCGTCTCTCTGACTTACCCACTTTGCTTCCTAACCCCCTGGCCAAACTTCCATTCTTCCTTGGGACTGGGGCAAGGTTGAGAGGGGGGTGGAGAGAAGGTGGAAGGGCGGCTGGGAGCCCCTCCTGGGAACTCAGGCTTCTGGGAGGGCTGTTGTGTTTCTGCATTACCTTTTATCTTGTCTATTTCTGTATTACCTTTTATCTTGTCTATTTCTGTCTATAACTATATATACTGTAAATATCTACTTGGATATTGTGCTAAGCTGTAAATAATAAGCTTCATTCATATTTCCAGAGCTGGCTGAGTCTAGTCTGGGTGATTTCCAAAGTGTGAGGGGCAGGGAACACCCAAACCATCACAGTGGTTCTCAACCTTTCAATCACAGCTATGTCTGGAACATCTGTGCAGACAACTTCTTATACTGTTTACTAAGTGCACTGATGATGTTAGGATACAGAATGGAAAGAGATTCCCAAAACGGTTCTGTGGTGGTTTTACACCACTTAGAGTTAGGAATTTAACCCCCCAAAGGGTAATTCTCCTCTCAAAACACCCATACAGCAAGGAGACTGGTTTTCTGCTGGGTGAGAATGGGTTGAACTTTCTTCTTTAACATAAACAACAAACCAAGAAGCATCCAGCTTTGTGAGGCTTGAGTTGTCTGGTTGTTGTCTGGTTGGTTTGGATTTTGGGTCTTTTTTAATTGAAGCAGAGACAATTAAGGCATAGAGAGAACAAACTGCTGAAAACCACCAAAGTGATGATTTTGAGTCTATAAAAGCAAACCAAAACAGAAATTGCTGAAGAAATAAACCAACTAATTTCTTTAGTTTCTTTCACCCAAACAATCAAACACCTGAACAAAAAGTTAATGTGCTTCTTACCATGACAACAAGGGAACAGAAAGCTGAATGCCAAACACTACTGCAGATACAGGCCAGCAATTTCTATTGTTAATGCCATCCCTAGCAGGAGGTAATGTCACCCAATCACCATTCCAGTTGCTTAAGACAAGTCAAACTCTTCCACTCCTTTAGTACCTTCCCGCTGAATAAAACTGATGCTCACCAGAATTCATTTCAACCAAAGGAGCTAAAAAACACATCACCAACACCACCAAAAATGGCAAACAAAAAAAAAACCCAAACAACCAACCCCCAGACAAACAGATAAAAAGAAAGCAGAGAAAAGCCCCAAAAGCCTTACCATTGTGATGAGAAGTCTGTACTTATCCAGCATTGCCTGGTTGTCATGGCATCCTGCCAGCAGCTGCCAAACCTCTGCCCGTAGTGCTTCTGGCACACCACGTTTCACCAGTGTAGATAGTCCATTTGGTCTCACCACAAGGTTATTGTGCCTGAGAAATGAGACAATTATTTGCCTACCACACTTCAGCTATAGAAGCAAAAATTGACAAAAACTATGAGGAGTTTTTCAACTTCCCAATATTCATCTGAAAAGCAGAATCAGCAACTGGCAAAGTAAGTTTTCTGCTACTGGTTGAGCTGATGTGTATTTGTCAGGTGGAAAGGAAACATTCTGCAAGGATTTACAGCAAGAAGCAGAGGCATAATGCACTGTACAAGACCAATTGCAAGGTCCTGAAGCTGGGTCGAGGCAATTCCAAGCACAAATCCAGGCTGAGCAGTGACTATCTGGAGGGCAGCCCTGAGGAGAGAGACTTGGGGGTGCTGGTGGACCAGAAGCTCAACAGGAGCCAGCAGTGTGCACTTGCAGCCCAGAAAGCCAAGCAGAGCCTGGGCTGCAGCAGCAGAATGTGGCCAGCAGGGCCAGGGAGGGGATTCTCTCCCTCTACTCTGATCTGCTGAGCCCCCACCTGGAGTACTGCATCCAGTTCTGGAGCCTCTATTCCCAGAGGGATGTGGAAATGCTGGAGTGTGTCCAGAGCAGGGCCAGGAGGATGCTCAGAGAACTGCAGCAGCTCTGCTGTGAGGGCAGACTGAAAGAGTTGGGGCTGTGCAGTCTGCAGAAGTGGAGGCTCCAAAGTGACCTTCTTGTGGCCTTACAGCATCTGAAGGGGGCTACAAAAAAGCTAAGGAGGAGGTTTTTAGGCTCTCAGGGAGTGCCAGGACTGGGGGGAATGGAGCAAAGCTGGAGGTGGGGAGATTCAGAGTGGAGGTGAGGAGGACGTTGTTGAGCATGAGAGTGGTGAGAGGCTGGAATGGGTTGCCCAGGGAGCTGGTTGAGGCCCCATGGCTGGAGGTGTTTAAGGCCAGGCTAGATGAGGCTCTGGACAGCCTGATCTAGGGTAGGGTGTCCCTGCCCACAGCAGAGGGGTTGGAACTAGATGGTCCTTGTGGTCCCTTCCAACCCTGATTTTATGATGCCCAAACTCTCTAGGTATAGAGGAAATGATGGAAATGAAACCAACAAACAATGGCAGCCACTGAACTAAGCTGGCTAATGAGGACCATTTGAATTGAAAGAGAAAACTAAGCCACCTGTGCAGAAAATTCCATTTAGATGTTTGTCCAATATATACATTTAGCTTCAGTTAAGAGCAGGAAATTTAAAAATAGCCTAAGATATACAGAGCAATAGATTTTGGAAAACAAATTAATACAAATTTAAAGAGCATTAACATGAAGCCTAAACCTACAATTTTTCACTTGACACCAAGAATATGTAGCAAGTCCCACAGATCCCACACAGCTTAGTAAAATCCCCCCCACTCCAAATGAAACTGTCTCTTAGTTGAGCTTGTGTCTTACTGTCTGCCTGTACACACACCAAGAAAAGCAGAAAGACAACTGCAGGATGACTTACTTTATCCCAAGAGACTCAGGCAGGCCTGAGAAGTGAGCCCAAGCCAATGTCATGAAGTTCAACAAGGCATGTGCAAGGTCCTACTCCTAGGTCAGGGCAATCCCAAGCACAAATATAGGCTGGGCAAGGAATGCTCCAAAGAGCAGTCTGAAGGAGAGGTACTTGTAGGGTGTCAGTTGATGACAAACTCACCATGAGCCAGCAATGGTCACTGGCAATCCAGAAGGCAGCCATGTGCTGGGCTGCATTAAAAGCAGTGAGAGCAGCAGGTCAGGGAGGGGATTCTCCACCTCTGCTCTGTACTGCTAAATCTCAACTCTGAAGCACTGCATCCAGTTCTGGTGTCCCTAGCACAAGAAGGACACTGAACTGCCAGAGCAGATCCAGAGAAGGCCCATGAAGGTGATCAGAGGGCTGGAACACCCCTGTAGGGACAGGCTGAGAGAGTTGGGGCTGTTCAGCCTGGAGAAGTGAAGGCTCCTGGGAGACCTTAGAGCAGTCTTCCAATATCTGAAGGGGACTACAAGAAAGCTGGGGAGAGACTTTTTACAAGGGCTTGTAGTGGTAGGATGAGAGAGAATGGACTGAAGCTTGTGGAGCGCAGATTGAGATTGGAAGAATAAATTCCTTGCAGTGAGGGTGGTGAGACACTGGAAGGGGTTGCCTGGGGAGGTCATAGATGCCTCCTGCCTGAAGGTGTTCAAGGCCAGGATGGATAAGGTCTTGACCAACCTCCTCTAGTGGAAGGTATTCATGTCCATGGCAGAGGAGCTGGAACTAGATGATCTTTAAGGTCCCTTCCAACTTAAACCACTCTCTGAATCTATAAATCTTCCAACACTGTGTGATTAGTCCTGCAAAACAGGACACTGAAAAGGGCATTTTCAGCCAGGTCAAATACTACAGACTACTAATCCAGTCCCTGAGCCCACAGGTTTGGGGTAATATCACTGCACATGCAGAGTGTTGCAGAGCCTTCAGGCACAGATGTTTACAAGTCCTTTCTGACATAGCTGCTTACTGATGTCAATTAAAATTCACTCTGACTTATCATGGCAATCTTCAGAGCAATGCAAGCAGCAACCCTAAAGCGGGAAGCGCTTTGCCCTGTTGCAGTTTTGACCACTGTTAGGTTTCTCAGCTCCACCAGCAGAAGAACAGTTAGAGTGGCAGTTCAGCCACAAGCTAGCAAGCTGTGATTAAAGAACCTGCAATTTGACCTTCCACTTAAAGCAAATGTTTAGAGCACTCATTCTCTGAAACAGGTCATTAAGATGTGAACATATTACTACAAATGTTGCAGATGTAAAAGGTGCTCTAAATAAATTCCTCTTTCCCTACAGTACAAGGATGATACTCTCCCTAGCATCAGCTGACAGGACAAAAGGAAATGGCCTGGATTTGTACCAGGTGAGGTTTAGGTTGGATGTTAAGAAAATATTCATTCCCACAAGGGTGGTCAGGCATTGGGACAGGTTGCCCAAGGAGGTGGCAGTCTCTGTCCCTGGGGATGTTCAAGAATGTATAGACATGGGATCCAGGATCATAGAATCAAGCAGGTTGTAAGACCTCCAAGATCATCCAGACCAACCTAGCACCCAGCCCTGGCCAATCAACCAGACCATGGCACTAAGTGCCTCAGCCAGGCTTTGCTTCAACACCTCCAGGGATGGCGACTCCACCACTTCCCTGGGCAGCCCATTCCAATGCCAATCACTGTCTCAATCACTCTGACTTCAGGACGTGGTTTAATGACCATGGCTGGTGTCAGGTTGATGGTTGGACTCAGTGATCTTAGAGGTCTTTTCCAACCAAAAGAATTCTGCAATTCTATGAATCTAGAGTATTTCCAAGGGACTTGAGAATTAAACCAGGAAAAGTGTGATGATTTATTCTTTCAAAACACAATAATCTGGATTTTAAATGTGTGGTGCAAAGTAAATCATTTCATGTGGGAATGCAAAGTGAAGAAGGATAAGAACAGGCAGATGCTGACCTTGGTTCCCACCAGCTGCTGGCTACCTTAGCTGAGAAAGGATAAGAGACCCCTCGTTAATGAGGAAAAAGCATGGTTTATGCTGATGGAGTGGGTTGTCCTTGCCTAATTATGCTAATGTGTAGGTGTGTGCTCTATGCTCTGAGGCTATATGACAGCTGAAATGATCAATAAAGGCCTCCAGCATAACTCACATTGAATAATCTGGAGTCCATGTGGCATCGCCTCTGATCACACTGATGTGTGGGGGCCTTGACCACGTTCCCATGGCAAGCTAGTAGGTTTTATGCAACAATTTCAAACTTCAGCATTGGAGTTAGCTAAATTAAAGCTCAAGTAGACTCTCCTCTCTTTTTCAGGACATTTTGCAGCAAGTCATATTAGCCTAATGATCTTGTGATGGGAAAAAGCTAGAGAGGAAAAACTTATATTCACAGAAATATTAAAAGAACTAAACAGTTGCTAAGCAGCTGCACAATAATGAAATGCACATTCAGGAATAAATCAATGAGCTAGAGTAGAAATGTGAAAATGAAGCATTCATAGCATGCTTCAAATTGGATTGGTTTGGCTATTAAATCTATTTGGTCATCTGTGTTATGCGAGGAACAGAGGCAGCAGCTATGGTAAAATGAACAGCTAAAAAGAAACAGAAACCTAACAGCAACACCTTGAGTGCTGTGTCCAGTTCTGGGCTCCTCAATTCAAGAGATGTTGAGGTGCTGGAAGGTGTCCAGAGAAGGGTGACAAAGCTGGTGAGGGGCCTGGAATACAAACCCTATGAGGAGAGGCTGAGGGAGCTGGGGGTATCACAGTATCACCAAGGTTGGAAGAGACCTCACAGATCATCAAGTCCAACCCTTTACCACAGAGCTCAAGGCCAGACCATGGCACCAAGTGCCACGTCCAATCCTGCCTTGAACAGCTCCAGGGACGGCGACTCCACCACCTCCCCGGGCAGCCCATTCCAGTGGCCAATGACTCTCTCAGGGAAGAACTTTCTCCTCACCTCCAGCCTAAATCTCCCCTGGCATAGCTTGAGGCTGTGTCCTCTTGTTCTGGTGCTGGCCACCTGAGAGAAGAGAGCAACCTCCTCCTGGCCACAACCACCCCTCAGGTAGTTGTAGACAGCAATAAGGTCACCCCTGAGCCTCCTCTTCTCCAGGCTAAACAATCCCAGCTCCCTCAGCCTCTCCTCATAGGGCTGTGCTCAAGGCCTCTCCCCAGCCTCGTCGCCCTTCTCTGGACATGCTCAAGCATTTTGATGTCCCTCCTAAACTGGGGGGCCCAGAACTGAACACAGTACTCAAGGTGTGGTCTAACCAGTGCAGAGCACAGGGGCAGAGTGACCTCCCTGCTCCTGCTGACCACACTGTTCCTGATGCAGGCCAGGAAGAGGAGGCTCAGGGGTGACCTCATTGCTGTATACAACTCCCTGAAGGGAGGCTGTATCCAGGTGGGGTTGGTCTCTTCTGCCAGGCAAGCAGCAAAAGAAGAAGGGGACACAGTCTCAAGTTGTGCCAGGGGCAGTACAGGTTGGATGTGAGGAGGAAGCTGATGGCAGAGAGAGTGATTGGCATCGGAATGGACTGCCCAGGGAGGTGGTGGAGTCACCATCCCTGGAGATGTTGAAGCAAAGCCTGGCTGAGGCACTTAGTGCCATGGTCTGGTTGACTGGACAGGACTGGGTGCTAGGTTGGACTGGATGAGCTTGGAGGTCTCTTCCAACCTGGTTGATTCTATGATTCTATTCTATGATTCTACACATTTTTCCCTTCTTTGTGAGAAGCCCAGGCTCCCCACATTCCTACACACCTAGGAGAAGCCCAGGCTCCCCACATTCCTATACACCTTCTGACACCTGCTTGGCCAAACTGTAACAGAACAAGCATAAAGTAAAAGCTTTTTTTTCATTCCACTCTTGTCCTTTAGCATTCCTGGGTGCTGACAGCTTTAATTCATTACAAGGTGCTGCAATTCAAAGAGATGATTTTAAAACATCAAAGAACCAGGGATTTAAAAGTGGGATGGAACAAAGTATGCTCCAACTTAAAAAATAACTATTTCTGATCAAAGACTGCTATTGATCATTGCTACACACACAAAAAAATAACCAAACCAACAACAAACTGCATCAGAAATACTTCAGTACTCAGCTAAAGTAGCTCAGCTTGCAAGAACAACTTTCATGCTGAGGATACAGTAAAATAAGTTTTAACATCTTCCATCACTTTCCAACAGATTATTGTCTCTTTCTGGGACATTCTTTTACTCCTGTTTCCATGTCTGAAGGGGACTCCTGGAGCACTGTTTCTGCTGAGTCAGTCCTTTTGGTTACAGTGACATTTAAACTAAATGACAAGCAGCAACTGAAGTGCAGGGAATGTTTCCTCTGAGTGACAAATCAGCACATCACTTTCTCCAAGAGGAAATGGTAATTTTTGTTTATTTACTTTGTTTAACTTGTGCACAAATATTCCACTAGCATATGCTGCAGTTTGCAACACACCAGAAGATTTTGTTTCCATCTATTTTTACTTCTCAAACCCTAACCATTTATCATCTGTTACTCTTTCTAAATTTTCTCCCTTAAAGGTAAAAGCTGCTGCTCAGGAATTCAAGTATTTCACACACTTGCATTTGTCTTTAAAATTAATACTGCCTTAAGGTGTCCTAAAGAAAATGTTTGCTACTGCAAGTCTTCAGGCTGGCAGGGATCTTAGAATCATAGAATCAGGCAGGCTTGAAAGGGACCACAAGGAGCAGACAGTTCCAACCCCCCTGCCATGCCCAGGGACACCCTACCCTAGAGCAGGCTGCACACAGCCTCAGCCAGCCTGGCCTTAAACACCTCCAGCCATGTGGCCTCAACCACCTCCCTGGGCAACCCATTCCAGCCTCTTACCACGCTCATGATGAACAACTTCCTCCTTACCTCCAGGCTGAATCTCCCCACCTCCAGCTTTGCTCCATTCCCCCCAGTCCTGTCACTCCTTGAAAGCCTAAAAAGTCCCTCCCCAGCTTTTTTGTAGGCTCCCTTCAGATACTTCCTTCAGATCTTCCATATCCACTCCCATTTTTAACTAAGGTGTTTTAACTACTAAATGATTCTCTGAGTTACATGTACAGAATAGAATCAATCCTAGAATCAACCAGGTTGGAAGAGATCTCCAAGATCAGTCAGTCCAACCTAGCACCCAGCCCTGGCCAATCAACCAGACCATGGCACTAAGTGCCTCAGCCAGGCTTGGCTTCAACAACTCCAACCAAGGCAACTCCACCACCTCCCTGGGCAGCACATTCCAATGCCAATCACTCTCTCTGACAACAACTTCCTCCTAACAACCAGCCTAGACCTCCTCTGCCACAACTTCAGACTCTGTCCCCTTCTTCTGTTGCTGCTTGCCTGGCAGAAGAGCCCAACCCCACCTGGCTGCGGCCTCCCTTCAGGTAGCTGCAGACAGCAATGAGCTCTGCCCTGAGCCTCCTCTTCTGCAGGCTGCACACCCCCAGCTCCCTCAGACTCTCCTCACAGGGCTGTGCTCCAGGCCACTCACCAGCTTCCTTGCCCTTCTCTGGATACCTTCCAGCACCTCAACATCTCTCTTGAACTGAGGAGCCCAGAACTGGACACAGCACTCGAGCTGTGGCCTAACCAGTGCTGGGTACAGGGGAAGAAGAACCTCCCTCATTATAAGTTATGCTAGGACTTGAAAGTAGTTGACTCCAGAAGTCTTCAATGTTGTTTTTTCTCAGTGGTATATTTGAGGACGTTGAAGAAATAGTTAGTTACAAGAAACCTGAGAGAATGAGCTGTAGGTGTTTTTTTTACTTTAGCAAGTGCAGAGTGAAGAAAACCTGCCACACAGCTCAGAAAGGACTCAGGATGACCTTCCTCAGTGGTTTGCAGAGCCAGGTATAAAACTGCTAACAATTTATAAACTCTCTCTAGAGATATCTTTTAAAAATAGCCTTTGGAAAGTTGTAAAGAGCTCTAGAGTGGATTCATTTATAGCCTTTTTAGGTGAGGAAAATGCAATTGTCTCTAGCCAGGTGGGGTTGGTCTCTTCTGCCAGGCAACCAGCAACAGAACAAGAGGACAGAGTCTCAAGCTGTGGCAGGGGAGGTCTAGGCTGGATGTTAGGAGGAAGTTGTTGTCAGAGAGAGTGATTGGCATTGGAATGGGCTGCCCAGGGAGGTGGTGGAGTTGCTGTCCCTGGAGGTGTTCAAGAGACTAGCTGAGGCACTTAGTGCCATGGTCTGGTTGATTGGCCAGGGCTGGGTGCTAGGTTGGCCTGGATGATCTTGCAGGTCTCTTCCAGCCTGGTGGATTCTATGATTCACCAATTGATTTCCACACTTTCCCTCAGTGTTTTCTTAAGTTAGAGAATATTTGTACAATTATTTCATGCAGTATCTGTGCTTCCTCAAAATGATGTTTCATTAAGGCCAGAAGCTTGGCTGACAAAACAGTTCAAAACAAGCAGCAGGGAAGGGCTCCACTGAGCTTAAGGAAAATCTTGTGATGTCTTGCTTAGTAAACTTAGCCTGAGATGTCCATAAAGATGAGGTCAGCAGCAAAAGGTGGTGCTTCTCCAAAACTACAAAGTGGCCAAGTAAAGAGAGGAATTGCCCAGATAAATCCTTAAGGTGTTTTTCTGCTCCCTTTTTGGAGTTAGGAAGAGGAAATTTTGCCAATGCCTGATTAAGGGCCTCTGATTATTTTTGTCTCAGGCAGCAAGAGCTTTTCCTTACAAAGGGAAAAGTGAGTAAGTGGTTCTGGCATCTGCTAATAGAACAAGGTAGCAAATATACAGACTTATTCCTCTCTTGGCAGAGGGGAGGCTGCTACTGAAGCACTTAATTAAACCACAGAAATCACACTGTTGAGAACATACTCTAGGCTTACAAATATTCTTCATTTTACTCTCCAACAGAAACAGATTCAGTGAGGATCAAGGTTATTTCTAGTGCTTACACAAGGAACAACAGAAAATGAAGAAAAAGAAGAGTGCTTCTAAACAAATAAATCAATTCAATATAAGTCAACTACTACAAAAGCCTTAGGACAGATTGGAGTTGCTCTGTCTTTTCTATTCTAGCACTAATGGGCACTGAGTTTCAGGAGAGCTTAACATCCAGCCCAAAAGAAGATAGGTGGCCAGAAAGTTCTGCATTTGGAACTCACAAGAGCATCCATAAACATATTCATAGATTCATAGAATGGTTTTGGTTGGAAGTGACCTTGAAGATCATCTAGTTCCAAACCCCCAGCCATGGACACAGACATCTCCCTTTAGACCAGGTTGCTCAAGGCCTCATTCATCCTGGCCTTCAAGGCCTCCAGGGAGGGAGCATCCACAATGTCTCTGGGCAACATGTTCCAGTGTCTCATCACCCTTACCACAAAGCATTTCCTCCTACTGTCCTGTCTGTATCTCCCCTCCTCAAGCTTCAATTCATTCCCCTTTGTCCTACTACTACAATCCCTTGTCAAAAGTCCCTTTACACCTTTCTTGTAGCCCCTTTCAGGCTGCTATAAGGTGTTCACAGAGCCTTCTTGTGTCCTCCTTTTCTCAAACCTTGAATGAAAGAAGGCTTTGAAGAGAGAACTGCAGGTTAAAATAAGTGAGTTTACCAGCCTCTATGAAACAAGGTTTAAAAAACACACCTCAGTGGGTTATGTATTTTAGTCTTTAAACTGTGGAAGCTGAAGAAGAATGCAAACCTGCTGCTCAAGAGCATACAGTCTCATAAAACAAAGGAAAGGTTAGTACTTAAAGTCTGAATTTAAGAAAAGAAGTATTACCATCTCCCCAGTAATTCTCCCCAGGAATACAAAATCTTCTCAGGACAATCCTTTGACACATCACCAGTGCCACTGGAGAGTTCATTATCACTCTCTGCAAAAAAGAAAGGAAAAAAAAAAAAGGAAAGAAAAAAAAAGACAAAAGCATGCACAGATTTACTAAGGGGAACAGACATTGAAGCTTCATATATGTAGGTCTCAGACAAAAACCTTCTCACATATCAGTTTTAAAACCACAAAAAAAAGACATAGAAAATATTAGTGGAACCATAAAGAATGTTTAGGAGACTTGACAAAACAAGTGTATTAATAAAGTTACCACCAAGTTTAAAGGAACAATTCACAGTGCTGCTTGTCCTGGCAGGCTAATAGGCCTATTAGATGTCCTCCTGGCTTACTCCACCCTTCTGCTGATGGGGGAAGCAAGGGTGGGAGGAAAACAAAGGCTTGGGCCATCATGTCCCCTCCCAAAGTGATAAACAGGGATCCACAGGTGTTTAGGTACTTGTTGGTGTCTTACTCAAGTAAGGGTGAGCAAGCCCTGGGGGCACCTAATATGGTCAGTTTGGCAAATGCCATCTGATTGGTGAACCTCTGTGGCCAAAGGAGCCTCTGCACTCGGGCAAGTAATAGAAATGGAGCTGAGTGGTAAGCAGTTGTGCTGCCTCTGCCTCACTGCTCTGCCTCAGTGTGTGCTGCTTCTGTCTCACTGCCTCTGCCTAACTGCTCTTGGCCAACCTGTTCTGCTCTGCCTCATGCTTCAGACCAGCTTAGCCCTGATGTTTTGGGCTTGCACTACCTGGAGACTTAAGTGCCTCAAGTTTCCCAGGAGAAGGCATCTAAGTGCCTCACAACGTGGCAAGAAGTGCCACCAATATGGAGCTCTCTGCACATCTGCAAGAGCTGCTGCCTGCACCTCTGCAAACCTCCATGCCTAGAGGAACCAGGGTCAGGTCAGAGATTCTCTGCCTCTTTCCCAGCACCCTGGGAACATCTGGAAGCCTCTCAATGGCTGAGCAGTTCCAACACTGCCACAGAGGAGCCAGGGACTATCTTGAAATTGCCACTCCCCCTCAGTCAGTAGCACAGACTTGCCCTAGGGCTCCAGGCTGCCTATTGGTAAGTGAGGCAAAGTCATTTTTTGGCTAAACTTTTCTAGTGTTCTGATGCTCCTAAATGACTGAATTGCCCAGAAGCATCCTTGGGAACATTTTCCCAACCAAATTAGAACCCAAATGCAACTAATTTGTATATAGTTGTGGGAAGGGCTTCCTGGAAATAAAATTAACTATGTATTTTATAATCCCTGCCTTGTTAGTTGCCTCAACTAAAACACTGCTACAGGGAAAAGGGTTGGGGTCAAGAATAGCTTTATATGAGGAAAGCTTCAAGGCTGTGAGCTCTCTGTGTAATGAAATCTCACAGTGAAGTATTATCTACAAGTCACATCTACTGCAGCCTTCACATGAAGGCAATTCTCTTTTGAAGCATAGTAGATAGTGCTGCTTCATCACACCACAACCCTTCTGTGCCGTTCAGCTCTCATTTGGGACCCTGATCTCAAGAAGCCTCAGAGTCACAGTCATTTTTCAACTGAAACAAGTCCATGGGTGAGCTGCAAAAACAGCACTGTGACATTAAAGGTCACGATGTGCAGAACAGAAAAGCATGTCTCAGATGGAAAAGAAACCTCAGAAGTATTAAAATGTTTATGGAGAAATAGATGTCATTAAATGACTAATAACAAAACCAGAAGGGATAATGTGGGCTTGGCATGGTGTCCAAAAAATCACCTAACCCAAGTAACCATCCAGTTTCCAAGTGGCTCACGGCATATGTTCACACGGAGCTCCACAGTCTCTGTAGAGCAGCTCCTCATGTGAACATGGCCTTGCAGCTATCTGGACCTTTGGCCTTGCAGCTATGTGGAATCATAGAATCAACCAGATTGGAAGAGACCTCCAGGATCATCCAGTCCAACCTAGCACCCAGCCCTGTCCAGTCAACCAGACCATGGCACTAAGTGCCTCAGCCAGGCTTTGCTTCAACACCTCCAGGGACGGTGCCTCCACCACCTCCCCGGGCAGCCCATTCCAATGCCAATCACTCTCTCTGTGAAGAGAGACATTTCCAATGATATCTGAATAAAAAACTGTTACAAATTAAACATGCCCCCAAAGTTAAACACTGACAGGGCTCCAATTCTCAGCTTTTTTACTGTTCACAACCTAAAAGGAGCCAGTGCAACAGCCACATTATCCTCAGAGGCTTCTGCAGCTATGGAGAACTTAGGTGACACAGGGTCTCCAAGGCTGCTCTTTCCTTTAAACTGAGATGTCTCAAGAAGCTGAAAATGAAACAAAAAATGAGGCCCAAAGCCACATCTGCTCCCAAAATCTCTTAAATACTCTTCAACACAGCTTAGCCAGTTTGGTTGCTGACCTATCTTTAATTCCATAGGTACATTAAACACTTGACCTCCAACTTTATGTAGACAACAGCAGTAGTTCAGGTAGAGGAGGATCTTCAGTACTTGCATAATTACCCTCTTAAATCTTCACCCTTGTCATTCTCACTTCAATTACCCATTTCTAATTTACAGCCTCAGCAACTGTCAAATACAAGTCATTAATACAAATATCACCAGTGCTTGAATTTGACAGCGAGCGGTGAGGACACAGACAGCATCCACTGCATTTCAAGGACGATTAACAGCAAAAATGCTGCCCTAAGAGAAGAGAGTACATACCAGAAGCCTCTCTGCATTTCAATTTGAATGGTGCATTAGTGAAACCCTCTAGCCTGGAACAGGCTGCCCAGGACAGTGGAGTCCTCACCACAGGATCACAGAACATTAGGGGTTGGAAGGGATCCAAGGAGATCGAGTCCAATCCCCCTGCCAGAGCAGGATCACACAATCTAGCACAGATCACAGAGGAACACATCCAGACAGGCCTTGAAAGTCTCCAGAGAAGGAGACTCCACAGCCTCTCTGGGGAGCCTGTGCCACTGCTCTGGGACCCTTACAGGAAAGAAGTTCCCCTTGTGTTGAGGCGGAACCTCCTATGCTGCAGCTTACACCCATTGCTCCTTGTCCTACCCCAGGGAGCAGTGAGCAGAGCCTGTCCCCCACTCCTGACCAGCCCTCAGGTGTTTAGAAACATTGATTAAATCCCCTCTCAGTCTTCTTCTTCAGGCTCAAGATTGACCACACTGCTGTCTACAACTACCTGAAGGGAGGCTGTAGCCAGGTGGGGTTGGTCTCTTCTCCCAGGCAACCAGCAAGGGAACAAGGGGACACAGTCTCAAGTTGTGCCAGGGGAGGTCTAGGCTGGCTGTTAGGAGGAAGTTATTGGCACAGAGAGTGATTGGCATTGGAATGGGCTGCCCAGGGGGGTGGAGGAGACACCGTCCCTGGACACGTTCAAGACAAGACTGGATGAAGCAATTAGTGCCATGTTCTGGTTGATTGGATAGGGCTGGGTGCTAGGTTGGCCTGGATGATTGTGGAGGTCTCTTCCAACCTGGTTGATTCTATAATTCTATGATTCCTTTCTCCAGACTAAACAGCCCCAGGTCCCTCAGCCTCTCCTCATCAGGCAGTGTCCTCCAGTCCCCTCATCATCCTCATAGCCCTGTGCTGGACCCCCTCCAGCAGATCCCTGTCCCTCTTCAACTGGGGAGCTTAAAACTGAACACAGTATTCAAGATAGGGTTTCAGCAGGGCAGAGTAGAGTGGGAGGAGGACCTCCCTTGATCTGCTGGACACACTCTTCTTAATACACTCCAAGCTCACACACTGAAGGTGAAGGAAGACCTGATTCTAAAAGGAGAGATGTGAATTGCTTTGGAGAAACTGAAGAGCTAATAATGGGTTTCTATAAGAGCCACTGGCAAAGAGAGAAAAAGAAACCAATTTTGTGGTCTGAAACAAAATCTGATAAGAGATGAATCAAATCCCCAGCCAGATGAAAACTCCAGAAATTAAGCTCCACTGAATACTTCCAGGAACAAAACACACAAGCTGTTATCCCACCCAAACCTGCTGAGATCAGCCAGAAGACACAAACCCCTCCTCTTCTCCCTGCACTGGGACTGTATGCAAAATTCCTTGAGGTTCTTAAGGAGATCAGTGTTACACAGCATACACACTCCAGCAAAACAGCTCACAGTGCATCAGTCTGGAAAGTTCTTTCATCTGGAAAGCTTAACAGTATTTGGAATGTATTATTCAGTTATATGTCAGAAAATCATAGGCCTTAATTAGAAATGCCATATGCTCCCTTTCAAAAGATGCTAACGTCAAACTTCAAAATAGAACAGGGCAAAGGAGAGAGAATAAACTGCTTGAAAAATCTCCACCTTGTTTCCACTCTAAAGACTATTTACATATTGCAATCTGTACAAACACTTAGGTATAAATGAAGGAAAAGAAATAAAAATAAATAAAAGAGGCTGTGAGAGGCTTATTTAACTGCAGATGTTCTCCTCTGAGATATTTTCTTCTGCTTTCTATAGTGTTCAAGGCCAGGCTAGATGAGGCCTTGAGCAAGCTGCTCTAGTGAAAGGTTGCTCATGGCAGGGGGTTGGAATTAGATATTTAAGTGCCCTTCCAAGCCAAACCATTCTGTGAAGCCATAAGCCAGCAGCATTAGCTACAGCATCATTTTATCCACCCTAACTCTGCTGGGAATGTCACAGATGTCTTCCTCTAAATGTGCTGTGTACTCCTCCCTCCTTCCTTCCTCTGCCCTGACCTCTCTGAGCCTTTCAACAGGACAGCCTCTCCAAGTCTAAGTAGGAGTACTGCTCTCAAGCATTACTGACCACTCCTCCATTTACATAGATTTACATAGAATCAACCAGGTTGGAAGAGACCTCCAAGATCATCCAGGCCAACCTAGCACCCAGCCCTGGCCAATCAACCAGACCATGGCACTAAGTGCCTCATCCAGGCTTTTCTTGAAGACCCCCAGGGACGGTGCCTCCACCACCTCCCTGGGCAGCCCATTCCAATGCCAATCACTCTCTCTGTGAAGAACTTCTTCCTAATATCCAGCCTAGACCTACCCTGGCACAACTTGAGACTGGGTCCCCTTGTTCTGTTGCTGGTTGCCTGGCAGAAGAGGCCACCCCCCACCTGGCTACAATGCCCCTTCAGGTAGTTGTAGACAGTAATAAGATCACCCCTGAGCCTCCTCTTCTCCAGGCTAAACAGGCCCAGCTCCCTCAGCCTCTCCTCATAGGGTTTGTGCTCCAGGCCCCTCACCAGCTTCCTTGCCCTTCTCTGGACATGTTCCAGCACCTCAACATCCTTCTTGAATTGAGGGGCCCAGAACTGGACACAGTACTCAAGGTGTGGTCTGACCAGTGCTGAGTACAGGGGAAGAATAGCCTCCCTTGACCTACTGGCCACACTGTTCCAGTTTGCTGCTGTCCACATGCCTGCTGAGGGTGCATTCTGTCCCATCACACAGGTGACTAATTAAGACATTTAACAGCATTGATACCAACACCAATCCCTGAAAGACACCACTGGACTTTGGCTGCCAGCCGGACTTTGCACCACTGATGGATTCTTTCATCCCAGCAGTCCAGCCAACCTTCCAACCACATGATTTTTCACTTATCCAGTCCCTATCTCATTGCTTTAATAAGGACAGTGTGAGAGACAATGATGGAGTCCCTGTTAAAAACAAAGCACACAGCACCCACCACTCATTCCTTGGTCGCAGCAGTGGACACCTTGTCACAGAAAGCAGGGAGGTTGGTCCCAGTAATTTGCCTTGCTGATTATTTTCAACAACCTTGTTTGTCCTTCACATGCTTAGAAACTACTTTTAGGGAATATATGCTCCGTAACCTGTCCCATGGACTGAGGTTAGACTGACTTGGGGTCTTCTTCCGGCCCAATGGCTTTGCTCCCTTCCCCCCAGTCCTATCACTCCCTGAGAGCCTAAAAAGTCCTTCCCCAGCTTTTTTGTAGCCCCCTTCAGATCCTGGAAGGCCACAAGAAGGTCACCTGGGAGCCTCCTCTGCTCCAGACTGCACAGCCCCAACTCTTTCAGGCTGTGCTCACAGCAGAGCTGCTGCAGCCTCTGAGCATCCTCCTGGCCCTGCTCTGGACACACTCCAGCATCTCCACATCCCTCTTGGAATAGTGGCTCCAGAGCTGGATGCAGTACTCCAGGTAGGGTCTCAGTAGAGCAGAGAAGAGGGGGAGAATCACATACTTAACAGAGTCTTTATAACAAAAGTAATTATGTTATTGCTAATTTCCATTTCTGGTTTGAGGAAACAAGATTTCACTTAAGAACTCTTCCTCACGTCAACAAAACCTTAGGAATTCAGTATGCTTGCATGTTTTTCACCTTCCTGTTTTGCCAGTGCAAGAGGGTTATTTTGTTTTGGGGAAGGGTCTTTTTTGAATGGGCTTTTTCCCTGCATCTCACTTCAAAAACTTTCCTCTAATCAATACTCCTCACATCTACATTTAAAGCCAACTGTATAGCTAGAGAGCAGCTTTTCCAACAGATTCAGCCCCCCTTAAGGAAATCTACTAGATCACCTGACATACAACACTACCTTAGACATCAAACTCATTGTCAGTTAAGAAACCAAGTAGCTAAGGTGGAAAACTCAAGTGTTGTTTCAGAGAATTCGAGCATAAAAGTGAAATACATCATAAAGTGAGTAGAAATATATTAACAGAGTAGATCACAGGCTCAGAGGATATTAGGGGTTGGAAGGGATCCAAGGATATCATCCAGTCCAACCCCCCTGCCACAGCAGGACCACACAATCTAGCACAGGTCACAGAGGAACACATCCAGACAGACCCTGAAAGTGTCCAGAGAAGGAGACTCCACAGCCTCTCTGGGAAGCCTGTGCCAGTGCTCTGGGACCCTTACAGTAACGAAGTTCCCCCTTGTGTTGAGGTGGAACCTCTTCTGCTGCAACTTACACCCATTGCTCCTTGTCCTATCCCAGGGAGCAAGTGACCAGAGTCTGTCCCCCCAATCCTGACCAGCCCTCCAGACTAAACAGTCCCTCAGCCTCTCCTCATAAGCTATGCCCTCCAGTCCCCTCATTATCCTTGCAGCCCTCTACTGGACTTCCTCCAGCAGATTCCTGTCCCTTTTAAAACAGGGAGCCTAAAACTGAAGGCAGTATTCAAGATGAGATCTCATCAAGGCACAGTAGAGAGGGAGGAGAACCTCCCTTGATCTGCTGGGCCACTCTTCTTAATACACCCCAGGATCCCATTGGCCTTCTTGGCTACAAGAGCACATTGCTGTGCCAGGGATGTTCTCCACCAGCACTCCCAGGTCCCTCTCCACAGAACTGCTCTCCAGCAGATCACCTCCCAACCAGATAAAAATGAACAGGTAGGATTTAAGCACTGATGGGAAGAAAAAAAAACTTTTTAAACTGAGTTTTAATTGAGAAGCTGTTACAAATGAAATAAAAGAGTAGGTGGAACTGAAAAATAAAGTAGATGAAGCAGCCTGAAGGAGAAGGAAATCAGGTCATGAAGAAAGGTAGGAATAGAAGGGGAATACTTCAAAAAGAAGAAGTTTGATTTTTATGTAGGAGAAGAACAAAAAATGAAGGGGGAGCTGAAGTTGGCAGCATATTATCAGGGCAAAAATATAGAGAGATGTTCCTGACATGGAAATCATTCCATGCATCCTAGATAAAAGAGAAAGGTCACCAAAAAAAAAAGCCAGTTTCCATTTATAATGGAACAGGAAATTATAGAGCTTGAACTATAGCTTTGCCAGGATAGGCAAGAGCAAAACAAAGTTTGAGTTATGAAATTCATTTACATGATCAAATGAAGGTGGATTTGCAAAAAGGTCCAACTTTTCAGTGCATTCCAAACTATTTTGATGAAGAGGAAAAAAAGAAGATTTTTAAATGCATTCCAAATTATATACTTATGAAATTACAATCCCCAGTATAGTTCCTAATTTGGAGGGAAGAGCCATAATCAGGAGCAGAAAAATACAGATTGTATGAATAGGAACAAAGAAGACTTGCTTTGAATTCTGCTTGCAAAGATCTAAGTTCTAAGAGCTAAGTTATGTAATTAACTTGAAGATGAATTAATTTGGTGGAGTCTGAGGTGCATATAAAAGAGTAAAAAACAGAAAGAAAAATAGTGGTAGGGCTCCATGATCACAGAATCACAGAATTTCTTAGATTGGCAAAGCCCTCCAAGCTCATGGAGTCCAATCATTAGTTTCACACTGATAAGTCCTTGAGTAAACCAAATCCCTCAGCACAACATCTAATCACTGTGAATCGCTATGGTTGGAAAGGATCAGCCAGTCCACCAGCAGCCTGGGATGTCAACCAAAGAAGGGGACAGTCTCAAGTTGTGCTGGAGGAGATACAGGCTGGATGTTAGGAGGAAGTTGTTGGCAGAGAGAGTGATTGGCATTGGAATGGGCTGCCCAGTAAGGTGGTGGAGTGGCTGTCCCTGGAGGTGTTGAAGCAAAGCCTGGCTGAGGCACTTAGTGCCATGGTCTGGTTGACTGGCCAGGGCTGGGTGCTAGGTTGGACTGGATGACGCTGGAGGTCTCTTCCAACCTGCTTTTTTCTATGATCCTTCATCACCAGACCACAGCCTCAAGCACCACATCCACTCTCCTCTTAAACACCACCAGCGATGGCAACTCCAGCACCTCCCTGGGCAGCCTGTTCCAGTGCCTGACCACCTGCTCAGGAAAGAACTTCCTCCCAACATCCAACCTAAACCTGCCCTGACACTCGAGGCCATTTCCTCTTGTCCTATCATTAGTAATCTGGGAGAAGAGACCAGCTCCAGCCACACTACAACCTCCTTTTAGGTCGTTGTAGAGGACAATAAGGTCCCCTCTCAGCCTCCTCTTCTCCAGACTAAACACCCCCAGCTCCCTCAGCTGCTCCTCATAGGTGATGTTTGCCAGACCTCTCCACAGCCTCATTTCCTTTCTCTGCACCTGCTCCAGCACCTCAATATCCCAAAGGTTGGGAAAGACCTCTAAGATTGTTGAGCCCAACCATGATCCTGTGTTCTGTGGTTCCACTCTTGTGCAGTGAACATACAAACAAGCCACTGTGACACAGCTGCATTTGATGTACAAATCCTTAAAGCTGAATAAAAGAGCGGAGAAGAATTACTGCTTCTGTTCGGTAGTTTTGCTCCCACACATATGACAAAGCCAACTAAATGCTGCACACTGGAGGCATTCTGGTAAATATAAACAACTTCCACATCCACTCTGCTGTCTGAAAACTGACATCTCTGAGAACACACAAGAAAGTTACATCCAAGATGTCACAATTCTAAGGCAATGCAATTCTTTACTCCGTATTAGGAATTTACAAGTCTGTACATTAGTCACAGAATCATAGAAACAACCAGGTTGGAAGAGACCTCCAACATCATCCAGGCCAACCTAGCACCCAGCCCTAGACAATGGCACTAAGTGCCTCAGCCAGGCTTTTCTTGAACATCTCCAGGGATGGAGACCCCACCACCTAACTGGGCAGCCCATTCCAGTGCCAATCACTCTCTCTGCCAACACTTCCTCCTAACATCCAGCCTAGACCTCCCCTGCCACAACTTGAGACTCTGTCCCCTTCTTCTGTTGCTGCTTGCCTGGCAGAAGAGACCAACCCCACCTGGCTACAGCCTCCCTTCAGGTAGTTGTAGTCTCTCCTGTCCTACTTGATAGCAGCAAATGCAAAAGAAAATCAACATTAGGGACACGTTAAAATTACCTATTGCCTGGCATTTACTCACAGTGCCCAGACAGTCTGCAAGGCACTTTAAGACACTTAAGATTTAACAGAACACTGATCAGCAAAACAAAAAAGACAGGAATCTCACTGTGAAGTTAATAGTTACCAGTAAAATGTCAAGAGGAATTGTCTGGTGAGAAAAGTCTTTTTAATCACCTTTATGTAAAAGGTAATTTTGAAATTATATGAAATGTGAACTTCTGTGAGCATATCAGCAGCAGCCTGGGGCTACACAAAGGCATGCACTCAGGACTGAAACCTGAGACAATCCTCCAGCAATAGAATCATAGAATGGCTTAGGTTGGAAAGGACCTTAGAGATCATTTACTCCAACCTCCCTGCCATAGGGAGGGATGGCTGTCAATTAGACTCGGTTTCTTAAGGCAGCATCCAATCCATCCTCAAACCCACCCCCAGGGAGGGGGCATCCACAACCATTCCAGAGTCTCAGAATCATAGAATTATAGAATCAACCAGGTTGGAAGAGACCTCCAAGATCATCCAGTCCAACCTATCCAGTCCAACCTATCCAACCAAGACCATCCAGTCCAGCCCTATCCATTCAACTAGACCACAGCATTAGGTGCCTCAGCCAGGCTTGGCTTCAACAGTTCCAGGGACAGCAACACCACCACCTCCCTGTGCAGCCCATTCCAATGCCAATCACTCTCTCTGGCAACAACTTCCTCCTAGCATCCAGCCTACACCTCCCCAAGCACAGCTTGAGACTGTGTGCCCTTCTCCTGTTGCTGCTTGCCTGGCAGAAGATACCAACCCCCACCTGGCTACAACCTCCCTTCAGGTACCACCCTCTTATTTACCTCCCTACTTACTACCCTCATACTGAAGAACTTCTTCCTAAGATTCAGTCTGAACTTACCTCAGCTTAATATCATTCCTCCTTGTCCTATCTCTAGACACCCTCAGGAAAAGCAGAGACCCTACAGGAAGGCTGGAGAGGGACAAGGCAGCTGTAAGATCCCCTTGGAGCCCTCTCCAGGCTGAACAAGCCCAGCTCCCTCAGCCTATCATCACAGCAGAGCTACTCCAGCCCTTGGTTCATTTTTGTGGCCCTCCTCTGGATTCACTCCAACAGTTCTACATCCTTCTTATGATGGGAACACCAGAACTGGACACAGATTTCACAGTGGGGTCTCACAAGAATCACCTTTGTCAACCTGGCCACACTCCCCGTGATACAGCCTAATAAGCCAAGAGGACTGCAAATCCTTTTTCAAACAAGTTTCAAACGATCCTATTTTGATGAGCAGACAAGGGAGGACAACCACTACCCAAACAAAGCATCCAAAACATTCCAGAGAAGATGCAACCATCAATTTATGCTCATTTTTTACTGAAAAATACCTGGTTTGTACCACAATCTGAAGTTATTTTATGTAAGTCATAAAAAAGGACTGAAATCTAAGAAACAGATTTCACCTATGGACCCAAGGGACTGAGAATTCCCTTTGTATGGAAGCAATTTTTCCTATCATTCTGCAAGAATAAACTGAAGTCATCAACAAATTTCCCTGGAGCATTCATGAACTGCAGCTCAGAGCAATGGAATGATGCTTTGCCTTGAAATTTCACAAAGGCAGTGTGAGCAAGAGATTTTATCCAGGACAGAATCCCTACCCATGATGTGTTCCCAAAGGCATCCTGCATGAGTGTCCTGTGGACACTGGAGGGGGTCAAGGAGGGTATGATAGCTCAGAGGGAGCCCCACTCATTTCCTGAGGGCTTTGCCTACAAACCTGGCTTACAAATGAACTCCAGCAGCAAAGTGGGTTACAGGGTAGGAAGAACCCCAAAGTCCCAGGTAGGTGACTTTCCCTGTACTTCCATTTCCCTACAAACCTGCAACAGGAACAACCTCAAAATTCCCCAATTTTCCCTTTTATTTACAACCCTGCAATTGTACTGAATGCTTCTATAAGCCAAGAAAGTGCTTCAGATCCTGAACAGTGGGGCCAGCACAAGAAGGGAGGATCTTCTGCCCCTGCACTCAGCACTGCTCAGGCCACACCTTGAGTGCTGTGTCCAGTTCTGGGCTCCTCAATTCAAGAGAGATGTTGAGGTGCTGGAAGGTGTCCAGAGAAGGGCAAGGAAGCTGGTGAGTGGCCTGGAGCACAGCCCTGTGAGGAGAGGCTGAGGGAGCTGGGGGTGTGCAGCCTGCAGAAGAGGAGGCTCAGGGCAGAGCTCATTGCTGTCTACAACTCCCTGAAGGGAGGCTGTAGCCAGGTGGGGGGTTGGACTCTTCTGCCAAGCAAGCAGCAACAGAGGAAGGGGACACAGTCTCAAGTTGTGCCAGGGGAGGTCTAGGCTGGATGTTAGGAGGAAGTTGTTGTCAGAGAGAGTGATTGGCATTGGAATGGGCTGCCCAGGGAGGTGGTGGAGTCACCGTCCCTGGAAGTGTTCAAGAGGAGACTGGCTGAGGCACTTAGTGCCATGGTCTGGTTGATTGGCCAGGGCTGGGGGATAGGTTGGCCTGGATGATGTTGGACGTCTCTTCCAACCTGGTTGATTCTATGATTCTATGACTAGACAAACCCCAAAGATCCTTCAGATCTCCACCAGTCTGGGACTGTGTCCTCCCATGGAACTGCAGCAAAGGAGTTTGTGTCTGAAGACAGCCACTGGGCAGCTGATCTCATGAATTCAAGGTTTAGAAAGTCTTAGCTAATTTTTATGGAGACAGCAAAGACTCCAGTACAGATTTAATTGATCTTCTTTAGGACCCACCCACATGACTGTTTTGGATTAATACAACACACAGTTCCTATGAATTACATAAAGCTATTTTAATGTGCATAAAAATGCAGAGTTGACTATTTCCCCACTACTAATGTCATTCTTCTGACTCAGACCTCCTCATTTGGTCACACTGTCCCTCATCCTAAGCCTCTATTTTATCACTAAATACTCTCAGTAGCTCTACTGACTCCTAAAACACCACCTCCTCTACTCCTTTGCTTTTCTGCATCCTGAAAACAGCCTCTACCCACCCACAACATTCGACACAACATCCAAATTTAGTCTGATCATCTCCAGTCATTTAGTATTGCCCACTCCTTACCTACTCTATGCACTTTTTGTGCTGTTCAATACATCACACAGACTTCTTTGAAGCTCTCCAGGTCCTTGAACCTTCCATTTCTATTTTCACTGTCAAATTTCACCATCTCCACACTGATTTTTCTCTTACTATGTTACCTTTGCTATTGTATAGAATCAACCAGGTTGGAAGAGACCTCCAAGATCACACAGTCCAACCTATCACCCAGCTCTGTCCAATCAACTAGATATGATATTGTTCTTGGGGAGAACACAGAGATAAAAGTTTTACCCTCTTTAAGCTTCTTGTTTCTGCTCTTTTGTGGCTCCTTCTTCTACAGCTTTACATTTACATAGAATTTCTTCTCATTAAAGGCCACTAACTAAACACCAAATTGTATTTCAGTAGGACTCTTCTGGATCTAAGTCCAGTGTTGATGGATCAGTATCCACTTTGCTGTCAACTGCAGCCCTGCTCAGTTAGCAGCTGAGCAGCAGAAAAATTGCAACTAAATCATCAAGAAATCAGTTGTTGTGGTAAATTAAAACTGCATTCCTGCCAGACATCTGAGAGTGTTCTAGAGGCAATCTAAAGCCCATGCTTTGACACTCCTTTTCAGAGACTTTGGAGACTTTCACCTATCAGGAATCACCTATTTCAGAAATGTCTGCTAGACATCCTGTGTCTACTCTGCTGCTAATGTATAGGATGGAAGAAAAGCTAGCAACCAGACACTTGGGACCACAAAAAATACCAGCAAAAGGCCTCTTTGACTCTGTTACAATCAGTTAAAAGAGTATTTCCTGGTTTTAAACAGAACTGCTCCCACTTACAGTGATCCTGAATCTATTCTGATTCAAGCAGAAACTCAAATGGAGTTATTTAGTATTCTCCTGGGATGTTAGATTGTAATTAAAAAAAAAATGTAAGAGTTAAAATACTGAAGCCAAATGAAGATCATTTCCTCTGTGGTGAAAGCAAGTACTGCTGCTAGAAGTAGCCAGCCTAGCCATGGAATCAGAATTGTTTTGTTTAGAGAAGACATAGATCTTGGAGCGCAAACTCTAACTCTATAACAAGACTGGTGATAAAGCATGTCCCTCAACACCACCTCTGGGTCTTTTCAACATTGCCACAGATGAGGATTCAACCACCTCCCTGGGGAGCCCTTCCAGTGTTTGAGAACCCTTTCAGTGAAGACACTTTGTCCTCACATCCAGCATAAACACAGAATCATAGAATCATTCATGTTGGAAGAGACCTCCAACACCATCCAGTCCATATCCAGCATAACCATAGTATCAGAGAATCAGTCAGGTTGGAAGAGACCTCCAACATGATCCAGTCCAACCTATCACCCAGCCCTATCCAATCGACTAGACCATGGCACTAAGTGCCTCATCCAGGCTTTTCTTGAACACGTCCAGGGACAGCGACTCCACCACCTGCCTGGGCAGCCCATTCCAATGGCAAATCACAGCCCCTGGTGCAATGTGACCCTGCTCCCTCCAGATTTGTTACCAGGGAGAAGACACCAACTGCTGCCTTCTCTCAGGCAGTTATAGAGAGGAATGAGGCCTCCCCTCAGCCTCCTCTCTTCCAGACTAAATAATCCCAGTTTCCTCAGCTGCTCCTTACCAACCTGTTCTCCATACCCTTCACTGGCTTTGTTCCCCTCCTCTGGACCTGCTCCAGCACCTCAATGTCCTTCTCAGAGTGGGGCACCCAAAATTCAACAAGGCACTCAAGGTGTGGCCCCACCAGTGCCAAGAACAGTGGGACAATCCCTGCCCTGGTCTTGCTTGTGGCACTATTGCTGCTTCAGGCCAGGATGCTGCTGACTGCCTTCCTTGTTCTTCATATCTAGGGCTACACTTCCCTGGCCAGTGTTTCTGCTGCAAAGACACTGTCTCCAGCCTTAGGCTCACAAGTATAAGCAACCTGGTTGATTCTATGATTCTTAGTGTCATGATCTAGTTGATTGGAGAGGGCTGGGTGATAGATTGGACTGGATGATCTTGGAGGTCTCTTCCAACCTGAATGATTCTATGATTCTTAGTGCCATGATCTAATTGACTGGACAGGGATGGGTGAGAGGTTAGACAGGATGAGCTTGGAGGTCCCTTCCAACCTGGTTGATTCTATGGTTCTAATGCAGTCAAGTATTTCATACTGCTAGAGGAGACAGGGACCACATTTGGCCTCTTGTTAAAACAAAAAGAATATTGGGGAAAAAAAGCCTTCTTATGAACATCTTTATTGGTATAGTCATGACATGAGACATCCCACTGAGCTGTGTGCATGCACACACACAGGGTACAGAGGAATCACGAAAGGTGCAGTTGTGGCATGCATACACAACTGAAACTGCAATGTGGACTGCTTCTGAAGTAAATTAAGTACCATTCTGTGGGCATGGAGGATATATATAAGAATATAGCAAAAAAAAATATATGAAGAGAACAAATAATGATTTTCAAGATCTGTAATGGAAACAGCAGCCTCAGGCCTAGGAAATAGTGAAGTCCTTATAAAGAACACCTGCCCCAGTCAGGCTGCAAGCACAAAAAAACCTCTATGGCCAGGTAATCCTTAAAGACAAGAAAAAGCCTTCTTCCAAGGCTAAGACAAGACATTGTAAACTCAAGAGGGTTTTTTTTTCCATCATCATAATTAGTACCCTGAAAAGAAAAAGAAAGAAAAAGAATGAAGAGATTTATTTAGCAAACTGCAAATGACTCATTTAACCTGCATATCCACCAGGATAGAGAAGTTCTAGGCAGAGAACTCTAAATGCAGTTTCCATGAGAACAGAGTCACATCATGATATTTTTAATGCCTTCTCTTAGGAAGTGATCTACATTTAAAATACGGGAACCAGCATTAGAAGCTAAACCTAAGCTGAACTCAGGTTCATATCCCAGTGGAACACTTTTATATTCTAATAAAAAAAAGCTTGTCTATGATAGTACCATGAGGACAATATCCACTTTATGACTGATTGTGATACATTCATCAAGTTCTGGAACTGTGCTTTACTCTTCCCAGTAAGAAGGAATAGTAAAAAGGATTCAAGTAATTACTTCAACCCTATCGTACCAAACAAGCTCCCAAGAACATTCTGCCTAGTACAATTCCAACATCCAACAGGGAAAAGAACACCCACAGATGCTGAACTACACTACACTGAACCACAAGAGCCCAAGGTCAAATCTGAAGCAATTTTGACTATGAAGAGCAAAGCAATCTCAAATGCCAATTAAACAGAAAAGCTCCTTTAAAGAAAGTACTGGGTTTGCTAGTCAGTGCTACTTGATAAAAAGGAGGGAGTAGCAGTGACAGTTAATGCCCATCCTGCTCCATTCCCAGGAGTCAGAAGCAGCTTTTCACTTCACTAAAGAGCACCTGTCTGGGGGCTTTGTAAGACTGGAGTCATCTTGGATATGTGGGGGTGTTGGTAATCATATAACCCTACTTGCCTGCTCCTGGCTGTGTTGATCACAGGGTTCCAATCTGTATTGCATAAACTACTTACCTATGAGTAAGAATCAAGAAGGAATTCTTTCTGCTGTAGTAGGTCAGACTGTTTATAGTATTGACAAAACAGTGCCAGAGATCTGAAGAACTTTGTAAAACTCTCTCAAGTTCTGGTAGGTCAGACACTCAGATGAAAAATGACACACAGAAAGCCTACTCTGAATGCTAAGGGCTAACTCCCAGAGTACAAAGAGAAGGCAGCAGGCCAAGTGTCTTCAAAAAAACCCAATGAAACTTCCAAAACAACAAAAAACATCAGTGGGAAAAACACTGAGGTACTGCTAGTTTTGGATAGGACAGCAAAGACACTAGGCCCATGAAGAGCACCAACCTTTAACACAATCCCCAAGTGAAGCAGGAGGTATTTTGCTAAGCACTCATTGTAAATAAGGGGTAACAGCCATAAGCTCATCAGACAGTTTAAGGATGAAAGAATTCCCTCTATGAGTCTGTCTGCAATTTGGTTTGCTTTTCTTTACCAACAGGTATTTAAAGCCCACCACTTCAAAGCCCATTTCAATGCTGTCCTTTAGCACCAAGTTGAAGGCAAATGGCTTCCATCAGACAAAAAGAACTCCCTCTACAGGTTTTCTGTCTTGCAAGCAGAGCACAAAGGCAGCAGTAACACATTCTGATGCACACAGAGAAACGGGCATGCCTTCTCTGCTGCTTCTCCTGAAGAACTCTAAATAATTGCTTAAATGCAGTACTAAAGAATCACAGTGAATAGAAAATTACAGGTGATCTTTATGTCCAAACCAGTTGTATTTCTAATAGATGCAAGGAGGAGTTATTAAATGAGTAATTTAACAGCAAAAATCTAACAGTACTACCTATGGGAACTCCAAGTGCTCATTTAATGGCCACGGTGGTCTTATGTTGAAGGTTGGACTTTGACCTTAAGCATCGACCTTAAAGGTCTCTTCCAAGTGAAACAATTCTGTGATTCTAAGATTTATTCTTACCTTCTTCTGCCTCATCCTCCTGGGAAGACGTAGGCCCTCCTCCACTTGTTGGAGTGATCAATTCTTCTTCCTTGGCAGATTCTCTTTGTAGGCTGACAACTTCATAAATTGCATCCCCAGCACTTGTGTGGCTTTTTCCTTCAGACTAAAACAAAATATGTGTCTGTATTAGGTCTGCATTGCTGATAAATACAGCTCTAACAGCATGCCAAAGCCAAATCCAAAACACATGCAAGCAAGTCTCCTATCAAGGCTAAACATCAGTTTGGGTAAGACTCCCTCAGATTCCTTTGCAATGGCACAGATAGACTGGCAGTAGCTGACAGCTCTATTTCTCTTTAAGGTTTTTTAGGTAGAAAATAGAAATAAAACTGCATTGTTTCCAAAGCTGCCTCCTAAGTACTGTTCAGAACGATGACAGAAAAGGCTTTCCAATTTAAACACATATAATGAGGCATGGTCAAAGAGAAACTGCAGCAAAAGAAAAGAGGAGAGAACAAACAGGGAAAATATTGGAGTAACTGGCATCAAAGAAATGGGAATCAAATGCCTGAGGAGGTGGCAGAAATTTAATGGTAGGAGGTTTTAGTAGGTAAAGACAAGACTAAAAGAAAAACAAACAACCCTCATGTTTTTTGAAAGCTGTACATTGTGAAAAGCTCCTTGTAGTCTTTTACTCATTCAACAGAACAATTAATCTTCCTTCCAGTGAGTGTACTTTGGAATATACTCTTTTGAAAGAGGAAATATAGTGGCTGTATCTAGCTATAAAATTTGTGTTTGCAACCCAAGTTCTGTTTATTTCTCACTGCTATATAGATGTGTGTGTCTGTGTGCACACAAGTACTGCTGTTGACACTGCTGTTGACCTAACAGCTAAACTGACTCAGAAATTGGAGTGTAGTATCTGCAACTACCTATGTCTGAGGTCAGAATGTTTTCCTGAACAGAATTATTTCCACTGAATAGTAGTTTTAATTCCCAATCTGCCTCTTCAGTTATTTGGTAACAAATTACTTTAAAGGTTGAGGGAGGGAGGGCAGTGCTTGTTTTGTTTTCCCAAGCTAGAAAAGTTCAGTTTAATCTAAGTCCTCTACGAAAAAGAAGTTACTAATCTATAATTTAAGCACTGGATACAAACTTCCACAGAATCACAGAGTATTAGGTGTTGGAAGGGACCCTCTGAAAATCATCAAGTCCAACCCCCTGCCAAAGCAGGGTCACCTAGGGTGGGTCACATAGGAATGCATCCAGAAGAGGAGACTTCACAACCTCTCTGGGCTCCAGTCCTCCATCACCCTCATCGGAAAGAAGTGTCTCTTCATGTTGAGGTGGACTCTCCTGTGTTCTAGCTTGTACCTGCTGTTCCTTGTCCAATCACTGAGCACCACTGAAAAGAGACTGAGACTTTCATCCTGACACCTACCCCTCAGATATTTATAGGCATTGGCCTACAAATAGCCTTCTCCTCTCCAGACTAAAGAGCCCCAGGTCTTTCCTCATAGGAGAGATGTTCAAGCACCCACATCATCTCCGCTAGATTCTCTCCACTCTCTGCCTCTCTTGAACTGGGGAGCCCTAAACTGGACACAGTATTGCAGGTGTGGTCTCACCAGGCCAGAGCAGAGCAGGAGGAAAACCTACTTAAACTTGCTAGACACACTTTTCTTAATGCACCTTGGGGTGTTACTTGCCCTCTTGGCCACAAGGGCACATTGCTGTCTCATAGATAACTTACTGTCCACTAGGACTCCAGGGTCTTACTCCAAGTGAATGCTTTCCAGCAGGATGACCCCTAGTCTGTACTGGTGCCTGGTGTTATTTGTGCCCAGATCACAGAACAGAAGCATAGAATCAAACAGGCTGGAAGAGACTTCCAAGCTCATCTAGGCCAACCTAGCACCCAGCCCTGGCCAATCAACTAGATCATGGCACTAAGTGCCTCAGTCAGTCTCTTCTTGAACATCTCCAGAGACAGTGACTTCACCACCTCCTTGGACAGCCCATTCCAATGCCAATCACTCTCTCTGGGAAGAACTTCCTCCTAACATCCAGCCTAGACCTCCCCTGGCACAACTTGAGACTGTGTCCCTAGATGCAGGATTCTGCACTTGTCCTTATTGAGCTTACTGAGATTCTCCTCTGCCCACCTCTCTAGCCTGTCCTGATCTCATTGGACAGCAGCAAAACCTGACAAGCTGTCAGCCACCCCCACTCCAGATTTGTACCATCAGCAAACTTGCTGAGCATCCACTCAATTCCGTCATCCAGGTCACTGATAAAGATCCACTACTGACTCATGGGGAGCACTGGAGCACTACTGACCAGAACAAGTGTCTTAGTTTTTCCTCTGAGTTACAACTCTGAAGTCAATTATTGTTCAGTCATACACAGTGATTAAAGCATTTGTGGAGAATTGTATCAAACAGGAAACTAATGATTGTACTAAATGAGCCAGCCCACAACATTGTGCTCTTGGATTTCTGTGCATTTTGCCTAACCAGTTAAAATAAGGGTATATTAAAAACATATTAAAGCCATCAAATTAACCATGGAAAAGGAAAATATCACAATTAAGTCAGATAATATTCCATTTGTTTAAAAAAACAAAACTATGATAAAGGTGGAAGGCTCCAGGACACCTTCACTGGAGATGCACATGACCTGCTGACTAGCACCTGCAGTTTCAACAAACTGGTGACACTGAAGCTTAAATCAAGGCTGCATGGAGTGACACAATATAAATTATTGTATCCTCAGAAAGCTTCCCTATTGTATTTTAGGTTAGTCAATCAGATTTCCTTCACTTAAAGCTGACACTCCCTGGAAGCAGTGGCTCCAGTGATCAGTCAGTTGTGCTGATTGAAATTCTCCTCAAGTCACCTTAATGAATTTTGGGGTGTAGACTTAGATGCCCTGCACTTTGTCACAGTCAGAAGGATGACAATAGAGCTGTGGTCTCTGTTTCAGTTCTCACAGAGCACCATTATCAAGCCATTACAAAGTACTTGGTTAAAGCAATCGAGGACTGATGCCACTAATATTTGTAAGCATTACTTTTATTTTTGAGGGAGTAAGATAACAGAATCATAGAATCAGCCAGGTTGGAAGAGACCTCCAACATCATCCAGGCCAACCTAGCACCCAGCCCTGGCCAATCAACCAGACCATGGCACTAAGTGCCTCAGCCAGGCTTGGCTTCAACACCTCCAGGGACAGCGACTCCACCACCTCCCTGGGCAGCCCATTCCAATGCCAATCACTCTCTCTGCCAACAACTTCCTAACAACATCCAGCCTAGACCTCCCCTGCCACAACTTGACACTGTGTCCCCTTGTTCTGTTGCTGCTTGCCTGGCAGAGGAGCCCAACCCCACCTGGCTACAGCCTCCCAGACAGCAATGAGGTCTGCCCCGAGCCTCCTCTGCTGCAGGCTGCACACCCCCAGCTCCCTCAGCCTCTCCTCACAGGGCTCTGCTCCAGGCCCCTCACCAGCTTCATTGCCCTTCTCTGGACACCTTCCAATATCTCAACATCTCCCTTGAATTGAGGAGCCAAGAACTGGACACAGCACTCAAGGTATGGCCTCAGCAGTGCTGAGTACAGGGGCAGAAGAACATCCCTTGTCCTGCTGGCCACACTGCTCCTGAGCCAGCCCAGGATGCCATTGGCTAACTCCTGCCCACCTGGGCACACTGCTGCCTCATCTTCAGCTACTCTCTAACAGCACCCCCAGGTCCCTCTCTGCCTGGCTGCTCTCTATCCACTCTTTCCCCAGCCTGTAGTGCTGCTTGGGGTTGTTGTGGCCAAAGTGTAGAACCCTGCACTTGGCCTTGACTGGACAGGGCTGGGTCAGACTGGATGAGCTTGGAGGGCTCTTCCAACCTGGCTGATTCTACTGCAGTGCAAACTGTCCAGCTGATAACTAGCTAAATGGAGACTTGCTACAGGCCACGTAGAGAGATCCTGTCACCCATAACCCGGATCTAATCTTGTAGAAACAGGCAAAGATTGAAAGCATTTCTTTCTCAAAAATGTGAACAGCTTTTCTGAAGTGTAGAGCTGGAAGAAATGGATCAGTTTTCTCAGGAATGAGAGGCATATATGTTTGTCACATTATAAGGAATGCAAAGAAGAAAAAGAAAGCATCCAAACTCCTCAGCCTAAAAATGGTACAGTTGTAGGTAACTTCAAAGGAAAGCTTCACTGATTATAGCTAAGTCTCATCCAGATGAGAATATAACATATTCAAGTGGGTTTGCTTTAAAATGTAGATAACCTCCACATTTGCAGATGAACAGTTGGTTTGTCTCAGATTTTCTTCCATCCTAAATTGCTGTGTTAATCCCTAGCAGAGTACAGAAACAGCTTTGCATGAGATTTATTTACTCACTAAGTATTAAACACAGCAGCACTTTGTCACATAATATCCACAGACCTATTACTGTACCTCACAGGAAGGTGACATCTCAGATACTCACAACAGGCTCAGAAAAATTCAATTACTGCTCTTTGGTTTCATTAGTCAAAGATCACAGGGCACTACTCCAATACAAGTGGTACAGTTTGCCTCTCTGCTGCTCACTTTTTGGACCAATACCACAGTGCAAATCTTTGGAGAAAGCAGGTGCACAGCTGCTGCAGGAATATGCAGTTGTGTATCATCCTACCATGATAACAGGCAGAAACAGACACTCTGTATACTTCATCCACTGCCCAAAGGATAACCCAACACATAGCCATTGAACAAAACATTTCCAGAGGAGATGGACTGGATCCAGAGGAGAGCCACTGTGCTAGTTTGAGCCTAGCAGGGATATTTTAGTGAGAGGAATTGGATGCTAGGCTGTGAAAAGGAAACAGTGGTGATGTCTACTTCACTCATAGGCTTGCTGAGATGGATAAAAGCAAGAACATAAATATAGATAACAGAATTGCTCTCTGGCCCTGGCTGCATGCACTTCTCTCTCTAACCTGCTGTGTTGGGCTCTTCTGCCAGGCAACCAGCAGCAGAAGAAGGGGACAGAGTCTCAAGGGGAAGGTCTAGGCTGGCTGTTAGGAGGAAGTTGTTGGCAGAGAGAGTGATTGGCATTGGAATGGGCTGCCCAGGGAGTCACCATGGTAGGAGGTGTTGAAGCCAAGCCTGGCTGAGGCACTTAGTGCCATGGTCTGGTTGATTGGCCAGGGCTGGGTGCTAGGTTGGATTGGATGATGTTGGAGGTCTCCTTCCAACCTGGTTGATTCTATTCTATTCTAAAAATACTCCAGTTAGCCTCAAACCAGCAGAGTCCAACAAAACAAAGCTTCTCTTAGGAAAGCAACCATGCAGTACCTGCTTTAGCTTCATGTAAAAGGTCTCGGTGAAGGTTTTCCTGCTGAAGTACCAGAAGCGCTCGTTGGCAGGGTAGACGCGCACCACCGTCTCCAGCAGGAAGCGGACTGGCTCCACCACCTCAGTGACCACCATGTCCACTGCCACAGTCATGAACACACGCTTATCTGAACACAGCAACAGGCCACACACAGCTGAATCAGTCAAAGCTCAAATGTCTCAAAATAATACATCACAACTGAACTGCTGTTCAAATTGAAAACCTTCTCTATACCATAGAATCACAGACTGATTTGGGTTGTGAGGCACCTTGAAGATCACCTAGTTCCAGCACCCTGCCATGGGCAGGGACACCTCCTACACAACCAGGATGCTCAAGGCCTCATCCAAGTTGGCCTTGAACACCTCCAGGGAGGAGACATCCACAGCCTCCCCGGGCAACCTGTTTCAGTATCTCACCACTCTCACGCTGAAGAATTTCTTCCCAATATCCAGCCTAAAACTACTCTTTTCCAGCTTCAATGCTTTCCCTCTCATCCTATTGCTACAAGTTCTTGTAAAAAGTATCTTCCAGGCTTTCTTACAGGCCCCCTTCATGTACTCAAAGGCTGCTTTAAGGTCTCCTCAGAGATGCCTCTTCTCCAGGCTGAACAGTCTCAGCTCCCATAGGCTGTCCCTATAGGGGAGGTGCTACCCTAGGAGTCTCATCTAGGGTAGGGTGTCCCTGCCCATGGCAGAGGGGTTGGAACTAGATGATCCTTGAGGTCCCTTCCAACCCTGACTGATTCTGTGGTTCTATCTGTAATGAACTCATCTTAAAACTACAAGAAATAGAAGAGTTATACCTCCTATTTACACAGCTTTGCTGAGGAGGAAAGGTGGAAAACAACTCCTGCATGGCCAAGCCCAAGTCCCCATAACCAAGGAATAGGCATCAAGACCCAAACGCTAATTTCAAGTCTCTAAACCAGCAACATATAGTTCTATGAAGCATTATTCACATTTCTATGCTGCATATATTTAAGCAGAGAAGTTCCTAGCATGAACTCTGTACACGGGCTTGTAGGGAAAGGACATGGGGCAATGGCTTTAAGCTGGAAGAGGGCAGACTCAGGTTACATTATAGGAAGAAATTCTTTATGCTGAGGGTGTTTATACTGGAACAGGTTGCTCAGGAAGGTCATGGATGCCCTCTTCCTGGAGGTGTTTCAAGCCAGGTTGAACAGGGCCTTGAGCATTCTGGTCTAATGAAAGGTGGCCTTGCCCATGGCAGGGTACTTGAACTATATGATCCTTAAGGTCCCTTCCTACTGAAACCATTCTGTGATTCCCTGATGACTCTTGGAATATAACAGTGCATGCACTCCCACATGTACTATGGTTCCCAAGAGAAAATATATGAACCAAATCCACATCAGGTAAAACAAATTTACAGATGACATTAAATTACCTTTAGGAGTTTCCTCATTAAGTACTAGAAACATGGGTGCATTAGGATTCCACATTCCAGTAATTATATAAGCTTTCCCATCAGAACTCTTTCCCATGGATTCCTAAAAGCACAAGCATATAGGATTCTGTTAGAGCCACAGTTTGAGATCAAAAGTATTGAGCATGGGGAGGGGAAGAAGTTCTAGGAAGTTCAGAGTAAGATTATGTTCACTTTAGAAAACACAATCTAAATAAAGAACATGAAATAATAGATTGAGAAATGTTGTAGGGAAATGGGAGACCAAGAAGAAACACTGGAAGAGGAGAAACAAAGACACTGAAGAGGAGATAGTTTATCAACTTTTTTTTTTTAATGCTAATTATGCTTTTGTTTGCCTCTCCACTTTCTGAACAGCTGAGATGGTTGTTAGGAGAGGAGGAGGAGTTATAAGAAACTGCTTTAAATTAAATTAACCCCATGGTAAAGACAGATCCAGAAAAATACCCAAACCAAACCCAAAACTTAACAGAGTAAGACCTTAACAACTCCAACCCAAAGGCAAATTTGGTTTTTTCCAATCCATAATTACATCTCTGCCAGATTTTTCCCAGAGTGGCTCAGGCATGGACCACAGTTTCAGTCCACAGGAACTTGAGATGTAAAAGGGTCAGATTTCAGGATAATACCCAGACAAAGTCAAAACAGCCACATATGATAAAGTTGATACTAACAGCAATGGCTTTTTTAGCTGGTTAAAATAATCTTAGGCTATACATCTGTTACTTTAACAAGTATTTCTAATAGACCTGCTAGGAATAGGCAGAGTACAAGACCTGCACATATAAGCTATCTCTAGCATCAGGCAAATATCTGCTGCCTGGGGTTTTCTGGGACAGGCCTATAGAGAAACCTCCTCAGAGACAAAAGGAAACTGATATTTCTACTCTGCAATCCAAATCTGCAGTTAAATGCACTTGGAATGCAAATGTAAACAGAATTATAGATAGACTAAACTCAGGAATTCAAATATATAGTCCATAGAGTTAAAAAGATGCTCTATAGATTTATGGAATCCAAGTTGTTACTTGTTATTAATATTATTGTTATTACATTTATTATGAATATTTATTACTCACTTTTCTAATCAAATTATAAAAGTGGAAAATCAAAACACATGTCAGCAAATAAAAGCAGTAGAAACGAGCTAGTAGACTGAAACAGGGAAACAAGAGTCTGACAAGAGGATAGTAGCTATATGATAACTAAATGTTGACAACTAGAACTACCAACTTGAGATGAAATGCAAAATGGGATGAACTATATAGCCACAAAATATCTGATTGGTTTAACTCAAGCACTTCTTGACTTAAAAAAATGGTTTTACTCTTATCCACAGAATGAAAATAAATTGCTGTTATCACAGAAAGGATCAGATTATTTTGTGGCTCTAACAGAAGCAACCCCTACTATATGAAGACTGTAGAAGAGAAGTGAAAACTCCAAACTCTCAGCAAGAATTTAAATTCAAATGAAGCAAACAAAGCAGAGTTTTCAGTGCCACTTTGCCAATGCTCAAATATAAAACCAATTATTTGCTCTCAATTTTTAAGCATAAAGCTTAACACAACCCAGAAAGCTCAGCTACATGTAATAACCAGCTGTGAGCTGGCCTAACCCCTGCTTCACCAACAAAACAAAAACCAGATGCCATAGGTTGACATTAATTGAAATGTTCTGTCCTTTGTATGTAATGAGTTTGTTTCATGTTTGAAGATATAAAACCCAGGATTTAAGAAACAAACCCCAAACAGATGAGAGGTTTGCTTGCTGGAGTTTGTTTGTTTGTTTGAAGTCACTTCTATCTTACTAAACAGGTTGTTGGAGCTAAGTATTACCATGTCTAGTAAATGCATATCACTGTTCTTCACATTTCTTCCAGGGCTTAGAAGCATCCCAAAGCATCTGTAAAGTTAATTTGAAGGGAAAAAAGAGGGGGAAAAAAGGAGGGGAGAGAGGGAAAAAAAAAAAAAAAAAAAAAAAGGATGGGGGAAAAAAAAGAAAATAAAGGAAAATAAAGGGAAAAAACAAACCCAAAAAGGAAAATAAAGGAAAAAACCAACCCAAAAAGGAAAATAAAGGGAAAAAAAAAAACAGAAAGGAAAATAAAGGAAAAAAAAACCCAAGAAGGAAAAAAAAGGAAAAAAGAAACAACCCAAAAAGGAAAATAAAGGAAAAAAAAAACCAACCCAAAAAGGAAAATAAAGGGAAAAACCAACCCAAAAAGGAAAATAAAGGGAAAAAAACAACCCAAAAAGGAAAATAAAGGGAAAAAAACAACCCAAAAAGGAAAATAAAGGGAAAAAAACAACCCAAAAAGGAAAATAAAGGGAAAAAACAACCCAAAAAGGAAAATAAAGGGGGGAAAAAAAGGAAAATAAAGGAAAAAAATCCAAACAAAAAAGGAAAATAAAGGAAAAAAAACAAACTCAGAAGGAAAAAATAAAAGGGAGGAAAAGAAAGAAAAAGAAACATATTAGTCTATTAACTTTCCAAACCACAAAATTATTTTCTTGAACATAATAGCACAGCCACCTACTGCTTCTAATTTAAAAGAAACCTTTCTTCTCATTTTTTTTTTGTCACTGTTATGGCAACACTCAGAAAACATCACAATATACATTATAGAAATGACAATAAAATTCTTTTCTGGAATGAAGATGATAGAAATTTGTGGCTGACCTGTGAACAATCAATTCTTTTTAAAGACAACTTCAGAATATTGAGTTTAAAGATATCAACCATTTCTATACTTCAGTGATGAGATTGGTGAGAAGAAATTCACTCCCTCCAGATCACCTTAAAAATTGCTTTCATACAATCATATGAAAAGCTACAAATCTATCCATTCTATCACACAATGTCCCTGATGTAAAACATCAAATGCCCTTAAAAAATGCAAATTTTCTTCTGTATTATTCAGAACCTTGAATTCCTGAATTCCCAACCAATCATCTAACAAGAATGATCTAAAAGAGTGGCCAGCAGAGCGGTGATTCTCCTTCTCACAGTATCACAGTATCATCAAGGTTAGAAGAGACCTCACAGATCATCAAGTCCAACCCTTTACCACAGAGCTCAAGGCCAGACCATGGCACCAAGTGCCACGTCCAATCCTGCCTTGAACAGCTCCAGGGACGGCGACTCCACCACCTCCCCGGGCAGCCCATTCCAGTGTCCAATGACTCTCTCAGTGAAGAACTTTCTCCTCACCTCCAGCCTAAATTTCCCCTGGCGCAGCCTGAGGCTGTGTCCTCTTGTTCTGGTGCTGGCCACCTGAGAGAAGAGAGCAACCTCCTCCTGGCCACAACCACCCTTCAGGTAGTTGTAGACAGCAATGAGGTCACCCCTGAGCCTCCTCTTCTCCAGGCTAACCAATCCCAGCTCCCTCAGCCTCTCCTCGTAGGGCTGTGCTCAAGGCCTCTCCCCAGCCTCGTCGCCCTTCTCTGGACACGCTCAAGCATCTCAATGTCCTTCCTAAACTGGGGGGCCCAGAACTGAACACAGCACTCAAGGTGTGGTCTAACCAGTGCAGAGTGCAGGGACAGAATGACCTCCCTGCTCCTGCTGACCACACCATTCCTGATGCAGGCCAGGATGCCACTGGCTCTCTTGGCCACCTGGGCACACTGCTGGCTCATGTTCAGGTGGGTATCAATCAGCACCCCCAGATCCCTCTCTGTTTGGCTGCTCTCAGCCACTCCGATACACAGCCTGTATCTCTGCATGGGGTTGTTGTGGCCAAAGTGCAGCACCCAGCACCTCTGTTCTGCTGAGATGCCACCTGGAGTACTGCATCCAGTTCTGGAGTCCCCATTGCAAGAAGGATGTGGAGATGCTGGAGTGTGTCCAAAGAAGGGCCACGAGGATGCTCAGAGGGATGGAGAAGTTCTGCTGTGAGGACAGACTGAAAGAGTTGGGGCTGTGCAGTCTGCAGTAGAGGAGGCTCCCAGGTGACCTTCTTGTGGCCTTCCAGGATCTGAAGGGGGCTACAAAATAGCTAGGGAGGGACTTTTTAGGCTGTCAGGGAGTGACAGGACTGGAGGGAATGGAGCAAAGCTGGAGGTGAGGCCATTCAGCCTGGAGGTGAGGAAGAAGTTTTTGAGCCTGAGAGTGGTGAGAGGCTGGAATGGGCTACCCAGGGAGGTGGTTGAGGCCCTATGGCTGGAGGTGTTTAAGGCCAGGCTGGATGAGGCTGTGGCAAGCTTGATGTAGGGTAGGTTGTCCCTGCCCACAGAAGAGGGGCTGGAACTAGATGATCCTTGTGGTCCTTTCCATCCCTGACTGATTTTATGGTTCTAAGAAAATACTCTCAAGATTTTCAAGAGTTAAAAAATTATTTTTTTTTTTTACTCTTAAAACATTCAGACTTTTGAACTTTATGAATATAGAAGGTCCAAGGTTACTGCAAATGACTTTTATCCTTTTCTCCTTTGAATATACTCCATGATGAATACAAAAATTCATAGATTCACAGAATGGTTTAGGTTGGAAAAGATATGGAAGATCATCTAGTTCCAATTCCTCCTGCCATGGGCAGGGACACCTTCTGCTAGAACAGGTTGCTCAAGGCTTCATCCAAGCTAGCCTTGAACACCTCCAGGGAGGGGGCATCCACAGCCTTCCCGGGCAATCTGTTCCAATGTCTCACCACCCTCACTGGAAAGAATTTCTTCCCCATCTCCAACCTAAATCTCCTCTCCTCAAGCCATTCACTTTTGTTCTAGAACTGCAAGCCCTTGTAAAAGTAAATAGAAATGTAAAATGTAAATGCAAAATAGGACCTTTAGAAGAGGAGGCAAAAAACAACTTGAAAGCAATTGTATCATGAAATGTTACAGAAAAGTGGGATTGTATTTCATATAGGTTTAGGGCTGAGAAGTTTTCTTCTGTACAGTTCAAATCTCTAATCATCAACACCACTTTTTAATTTCTGAATAATACCAACTGGAAGCGATCTTCACAAGCAGCCTGACTCAAACTTCTACCCAAAACTTGATTCAGGCTGCTCAGGGCTTGGTCAAGTTAAGTTCTGTGCATTTCTGAGGAGAGAATAAATGATCTCTTTTGGCAGCCTGCTTCAGCCCTCAGTTCCCTCTCTATTAGCAACAACTGGCGTCAAGTCAGGAATTCCCAGTGAAATAACTTCAACAGAAGCAGAGAATGGTCTGGGTTAGAAGGAACCTTAAAGATTATCTAGTTCCAATTACTGTGCCATCTGCAGGGATATCTCCAACTAGACGAGGTTGCTCAAGGCTCCATCCAACCCTGTTTGGAACACTTCCAGACTTGAAGCCTCCACGGCTTCCTTGGGCAACCTATTCCACTGCATCACCACCTTTGAAGTTGTGTCCATTGACTCCAATCCTACCTCTCTACACCTATAAGAAGAGTCTGGCTCCACCTCTTCCGTATCCTTCCATCAGGTATTCAAACACATTGGGAAGAACCTTCCCATTGCCACCATCTCCAAGCCTGAACAAAAAGCACTTCTGAACACCACCATTTGGCCAAATGAAAATGTAGATGTTTCAGCAAACAAATTTTAAGGAGATTATTTAAATACTCCAAGGTTACCAATGAAGATAGAATCATTTCACAGCTCTCAAGCAAGCACACTGTATCAGGAGCAGAAATATAATAGCAAGCATCATTTCAATAATGTTATTAACTGTGAAAGTCTTAAGACAAGCAATTACTACACTATCAAGTTTGCCCCTTTCCCATTTGAGTATATGATTTTCATTTTCCACCTCATTAAATCTAAACAGTAACTTACATCCATAATTGTATTTTTGCTTCTCCATTCTCCTTCACTACTCAAAGTGGTAAACAAAACAGGAGATAACAATTTTGATTTATCTATAAAGCACAGTGCAGTTCCATGTGAAGGAAGGCAGGTGGGATGCTAGGGCTTGTATTTGACCATATAAGTAAGCTTCTCTGTGAGACTAGGTAAAATGTTACAGTAATCTGACTGCTTTCTGTTCCTGAGGTGGAAACAGCTTTGAAAGGGCTGCAAATTATAGGAGTGGGGAGATCACTAGCTTCTTGGTACAGCTGCTAGAGAAAGATGTAAGGCCTTCAGAGGCAGGCAAAATATTTGTGCTTTGCAGAGGCTCACAGATCCCAGCTCTTGCTGTGCTGTCTCTCTGATGTACACAAGGTCTGATGTCTGCCAGCCAAAAATTTTGGGAATTCCACTTCCAAAAGAGTGGGAGTCAGGAAGACAGGTAACCCCTGCCTCTCACAGAAGCAGTTACTTGGAGTGAGTGGCAGCATTCTGCTACTAAAAGTGTGTCAGGACTTCTGTTTCCACCAAGTTGAAACAGTTGAATGAGTTAAAATGAATTCAGAGCCCTCACTTGCAGAGGAGGTGTATTTTACACAAACACCTCTCAACACATTCAGCCTCCAACTTGAGGAAGCTGAACCACACACCCAGGACTCAAAATGACTTGCACAGACCGTGAGCCTCAGTCTTGCCTTTCTGACATGTTGGGGTTTATGCATTTAACAGCTGGCTACCAAGCAGCTATATGCAGGTGCACTACTATGTTTAAATTCAATCAGTTTCTAGACCTGCAAAAGAAGAACTGAAATTACTCTTTACTAACACATACTTGCAGTTATATAAATGCAAATGCTACCCACGGACAAGGCTGATGATATTAAGATGCTAATAGGTTCTTTAAGAGTTTCCAGTACTACAAAGCAACCAACCACATTTAGCTCATCAGTTCTAAGGTCCTCAGTCTTTAACCCAAGCCATACCTACATCATTCTCTTGTATGACACTTGGTACCATGGTCTAGTTGACTGGATAGGGCTGGGGGATAGGTTGGACCGGCTGATCTTGGAGGTCTCTTCCAACCTGGTTGATTCTATGATGGTAGAATTGGTGTACTGAGAGCCTGTCCCCTCATTTCTCAGAGCAAAAGGCTGTTTCACTCTTCAGAACTACTTTTTATTGCTTTCAATCATTAAGCATAATGTTAACATCTGAGATTTGATACCTCACATTGTGGGTACTGGGTACTGCCATACAAGGCTCAAACCTAGGAGACAAGAATGAACATGACTTCTTTACCTGCTGGGACCTAGATAAAAGCAGGCAAAAGCCAGGTCAAACAGGCCACGAAATTAGGAAGGGACAAAGTAACTCACTTGAGTAACCTACTCTGCCAACCAAACCTAGCCAGATCTGAACACCAGGAAGCAGTGAGTTTCTACCAGAAAAAGATTCTTGAGCTCTTGAGATCAGAGACCAATTTTCTTTAGCAATGACATTTGTTCACGTGATAATTTCCACTCAGAAATACTTCTGAAGACACATTAAATTGCTTAGAAGCTCACTGTCTGATCTAACCTGAATTGGTCTTTTATCCAGGTTTTGAATTTCAAATCTCATTCAGGGTCACTGCATGGAATGCCTAACAAGCCTGTGTATGGCATGGCACTAACTTTTTATACACCATGCTTGTGGTGATAAAAACAACATTTGAACTGAATATCCTAAACCACGGAATAAAAGATCATTTCCAAGGAAGGTCACTTCCTTAGAAGGCTGCACAGGGGGGAAACAACAATCAAGTGCTATTCAGAAATGCTTTTTAAAAATTCATTATTTGTTAAATGAATTCCAAAGCCAAAAGCATTTGAGTTAAAAATACACTGGAAATAGCATTTTATTTTTAAAGCCAGCAAGCAGCAAAACACAATTTTACCACACAAAAGAACAATGATAAAAACTTCTGCC